>NC_056739.1:47019168-47344168 GCF_019279795.1 Protopterus annectens
ATAAAAAAGTAAAACTAGGGAAATATAGTAAAAGTTAGAGAAGGAGAGAAATGATCAGACGTGTGATATCATAGCAGTGGAAACTGTACTGGTTGAGAGGAGGAAGGGTGTTATGCACATTTTGTGCTATTAACCATCGAGATTGCATATCATTTTTTTTTACATTTTCATTGTAATAAATCCACACTCACTGTTGCAATGAGCACAACAGAGGCAGTTTTCATGGTCTTCACAGGCAAACAGCAAAGTTCTTGTCCAAATTATATCTGGGGACATCAGTGTTTTCCCCTTTTACTCCATGCCAGACTGAAGCATTTATAAACCCGCTGCAGTAACTGAGCTTGTACAATACCTGCACAGTTAGACATTACTGAATAATGTGCAAAATCATTTATAATAAAACAGAAACATTCGTCTGAATGTAACACATGTTCAGCAAGAACTCCATTTTAAACTACTCAGTTTTATTTAAGAATGCCTAATGGACTAGACTGAGGGGAGGTGGGGGCAGATACATTTTTTCTTGAAGACAGTTTGACTGAAATAACTAGGTTGTGATGAGAGGCTGTGAAATTTGCATAAGAGCATCGCAGGGAGTCTGCAGCTCTCCATTCATTTTGTGCGTATACTGCAGTCACAAACTCCCTAGCAGTCATCAAACGAGGCTGTTTATGTCACAAAGCCTGATAACAGTGCTGAAACATTATGTTTAACATATGTACATGTGATCTCATAAAGACATCCAAGTTTGTAGTTGCTAAACTATCTGCAAATCCAGACTGTGGCTGTTAAGATAATAGTTTTGTCTTATTTTTTTTACGATTTTAGGTCCATTCTTACCGAACTATAATTTGTAAGAATGAAATACATGCACAGTCATGTAAAGCCAAAAGAAGATGGCTTCCAGTGTAAGCAGAGCTACCAAGTGCTAGTTTCAACTAGTGCTCAGCAAGAAACATTAAAATATTGATAGAAATCGAAGTTACAGCATGAGCAGGACCCAAAGAATGGACTCTCACAGACTCACTAGCAGCTGACAAAAGTATGATTTGTCCAGATAACTTCACGGTGGGAAGTCTGGAACACCGTTTTAGTACACATAACAGTAATATTTAAATATATTTCTTATCATATTGCTTTATTTATAAACAAGTTATGAACCTCAGTGGAGACGGTAAACAGCTACTTATTTTCAAACAAATGCAATAATGTGAAGCAGTGGGGGACATACCAACACAGAGTCCCCCCTGAAACATGCACCTAACCCTTTTCATTTCACCTTTGTGGGGCAATATGTAGCCGGGTTACTGGCTGTTAAATCTCATTTGCATCAGTTGCTTGTTCTGCACCTAAGTTTGCAACCCTCTGCTTATGACATCGCACCTAGTTGCCATGGGAACAGCTAAAAGATATCATGCAGTCAAGCAAGGAGGCTATGATGGTATCTTTTCTCTTACTCTGCTTACTTGTTTTAACTTCAGGTTTACTAACGGTAACACAGGTAACATTATACCAAATTTTGTTCAGGTTTACTAATGATAACACAGGTAACACTATACTGAATTCTGTTCAGGTTTACTAACGATAGCACAGGTAACATTATACTGAATTCTGTTCAGGTTTATTAACGATAACACAGGTAACATTATACTGAATTGTGTTCAGGTTTACTCACGATAACACAGGTAACATTATACTGAATTCTGTTCAGGTTTACTAATGATAACACAGGTAACATTATACCAAATTCTGCTTATGTAACACAAGACATTCGGTAAAACAAAGAGATCAACATCAGTGTTTCTTGACTATATGAAGATTCCATCTACTATGAGTTGACCAAGTACATTTTGCCTACACTAATGTGTCTACAATAGGATGGTAGGCCAGCGTTTATAGCATTAACTTAATATTGGTTTAAAACTAGATACACCTTGGTTTTCTGAGTAAACTGAATATTTTAGCATGGTTTCAAAATCTTATTTTAAGGTGTTTGTATCTGTATGGTAAGTACAACTGATACATTTTGGTCTCCTTTATAAAATAAGACGATATCATTTTGACGTGGTATGTGACATTGAATAACACTTTGGTTATCATTCACTTACTTGTTTGGTAACCAGCTAATGCAGTTTCTTTGACATCTTTTTTTTTGCTTTTTGGCAACACATGGGTAATGTAGGATTCTACAGTTAAAGTATGAGAAACACACATGGCTATGGTGATGGAGAAGGTCACAGAAAGCAGCTGAAATCAGAATATTCCTCCAAGTGGGAATACAATGAACAGAGTCCATAATGTTGCATCCATCCATCCATCCATCCATCCATCCATCCATCCATCCATCCATCCATCCACTCACCCATCCATCCATCCATCCATCCACCCATCCATCCACCCATCCATCCATCCATCCATCCATCCATCCATCCATCCATCCATCCATCCATCCATCCATCCACCCATCCATCCATCCATCCATCCATCCATCCATCCATCCATCCATCCATCTATCCATTTCCCAGTAGCCTCCTTTATCCATTATAGGGTGGAGACAATCCTGGCAGCAAATGGCTGTGATGCATTGAAACTCCACACAATAAAGTCCATTTCTCCACTAATGGCTGTGATGCATTGAAACTCCACACAATAAAGTCCATTTCTCAACTTATATAACAAATCCTTGTTGAATCACTGACCATGAGCAGCCACAGCTGTGCAGATGCTATCACTGCTGCCTCACAGTAGTGGATTATCCAGTTCAGTTCTCAAAATGGGGTACCTTCCTTCTGCAGTATACGTGCCCTCCATGAATCTGCATAAAGCTTTTCATGAGTGCTCTGACTTCCTTCTACGTTCTAAAGTAGGTGAAATTGTGATCCAGCAGATTATGATTGTGTGTGTGTGTGTGTGTGTGTGTGTGTGTGTGTGTGTGTGTGTGTGTGTGTGTGTGTGTGTGTGTGTGTGTGTGTGTGTGTGTGTGTGTGTGTGTGTGTGTGTGTGTGTGTGTGTGTGTGTGTGTGTGTGTGTGTGTGTGTGTGTGTGTGTGTGTGTGAATCACATCAGTCCTCTGAGGAATTTTTGATGACTGCTAAAGCCATAAAAACAATTCACAGAAAGCCAGTCACTGTGAACTATAAACTATTTGTTCCAGACTGCAAGCTGATCTTGCCAACATAGTAACATCCACATTGACCAAAACAGCCAAATAGACAAGGTTGCTATTAGCACAGTTGGCATAGAAATTTAATTTAAAAGTACGTCTAGTAACAGGATGTAAAAGGTATCATCAGTTTGAATGTACTTACACATGCTACATAATCTACATGGATGTGTCCCTTTCCTAACTGAAATACAGGATCTATTGCTAACTAGAGGTTTGTAGCAAAGCAGTTTGTTAATGGAACTATCATTCCTATAACAAAAGTATGGAACTTCGCCTAGGAAGTCCCTGCATCAGGCATCAACAGTCAAACCATGCCGGAGCTTCCTAATGATGTCACAGATAGGCTGAGTGTCATTGGTCAAACCATGCCGGAGCTTCCTAATGATGTCACAGATAGGCTGAGTGTCATTTCTGAATAATTTCTGGTATTATTCTGTCTTACCACAGTGCCAACACTATAGTTAGAAAAATAGGGTCTAGCCGAATCTTTTCTATGTGACAAAAACCTCATGACGCGCCATCACCATCTCATATTCAGAGTAACCCATAGAGCGAAAGTCCTCACTCAGGGTATCAAAAGAGGAAAACATATTCTCATCTTTTCTATTCAGACTTGCATGTCTATAAAATTGCTCTTTCAGCACATTACATTTTACGTACTTGGGGTGCATACTCTGGTAGTGCAGTGCGTTAACTTTCTTGCATGGTTTACTATAGAGCCGAGAATCAAAACCATCAGATTTCATCTCAGGACTCCAGAGGAGCACTCGTTCCTCCCAGCACGTGGATAGGACCCCCACCCTCCTGCCACCAGGAGGCAAGGGGGATGGACACCAGCCCACCTCTCGCTACCCCTGTCCCATCCTCTGAGAGTCACAGGCTTGGTCCCACTGGCCTCCATTGGGGTGAGTGCAGAGACAGAGAGAGACAGAGAGGGTCAGAGCAGTGGTGTGAGGAGAGGTGGTACCCAGGGACAGTGCCCCATAATTGTGTGAGTTATTTCATGTAGTCCAAGGATTACAGTAGGTGGGAAAAGGGTGCTGATTTCAGTTAAATGACATAGCAAAGGTACTTGTGGAGCGATTAACTCAGGTCTGGGTGTGATTGAAATGATGATAATAAAATGACAGAATAAATTACCCAAGAAGAAATCAAATATTACAAAGGCTGTTATCCTTGGAAGGGCACTCACTGCTCTCAGGCAAATAATGTTATATTGCAAATATTACCTAAACCCCAGCTCTTCATGTCTAAACCTACTAATACCTTCCCCTGCTCTATTCCCTCTTCAGCTGTTATAACCAGACCAAGATTATCCCCAGGACCCTGAACGGTCAGTTTTCCATCTTTTCTCCTACCAGCCTGGTTGACATGGTCTGCTGAGGCAGTGTGGCAGCTGCCTCATGTACACTGACACCTCCCTACTTCTAAATCATTCCTGTACCATTTGTGAGAGATGCACCTACATCTGGAATCACAGTTCTCTTGCACAATAGACAACAGTACAGAGTGGGCTATTAGCCCACCTACCACAATTCCTACTCATGACACACAGCATACACATAGACCAACATATGCAGAGGTACTTGCAAAAAATCTACCTAAACACCAGAGACCTCCAAAACACATAAATACTAAGCTAACCATAATACCCAAAATGCACAATACACATGACAGAAGTGCAAGTGTCTCACCATTAAAGTCCATAAGGCAATGTACATCCACTCCAAATATCTTAGTCATAGCAGACAATATAGTGAGACACAAAGATGTCCCCCTCACCAGGCTGAACAAGGGGAAAGTCATGGTCAGCTGTCTTTCTGGTGCCAGGATTCATCAGATCATGCAGACACTCAACTCTTTCAACAACAAGTGCTGTTATGATTCACTCATAGTATATGTTGGTGTGAATTACTTGAGACATACTTCCCTGGACTACATAAAGAGAGACATGATTGAGCTCTCTGATTATGTGTCACAGGCAGGTATGTTCCTCGCCTTGAGCAGCATATTACCCTCACCTAGAATTATACCACAATATAAATAGAAAATCATAGACTTCCATAACTGGCTTAGTTTCTGGTGTGATTCTAAGGGGATCCAGTTTTTGTCAGCCTGGGAGGACATGATCAATATACCTTGATGCTTTGCCAGAGATGGTCTTCATCT
Organism: Protopterus annectens; assembly: GCF_019279795.1. Classification (NCBI taxonomy): domain Eukaryota; kingdom Metazoa; phylum Chordata; order Ceratodontiformes; family Protopteridae; genus Protopterus; species Protopterus annectens. Next base: position 47,024,504 of record NC_056739.1, read on the forward strand.
GTCACTCCTGGGATTTTGGATACTGGCAAAGGCACCTGCCACCCCCATAGTGCCTTTTTTAGACAATGTCACAAGGACACAATTTCCGACCTAAAGATTTCATCAAAAACAAACTCAAGGTCATGCTGCTAAATGCTAGGAGTCTTAGCATGAAACTGCACTCACTGGAAGCAGTCCTCACCTTGGAAGACACTGACATCTATACAGTCACAGAGACCTGGTTTAAGGCTGTGGAGAGCTGCCCAGCCATACTGGGTTATGTCTCTTACCACACATTCAGACTATGAAATGGAAGGCATGAAAACTAAAGGAGGTGGTGTATCAACACTGATTAAAGATAAATACACCTCCAGATTGGTTTAACAGTATGATTTCCTGGAAATCCTTCAGGTACAACTAACTGTTGGTAGCACACCTATTCAAGTCATTGCCAGCTACAGGACCCCCTCCATGAATCAGGATACCCACTCTCCCTACTTGGTTCTGCTGGAATCCATCAATATATATCCAAACACCATGGTTCTGGGTGACTTTAATTACCCATCTATTGACTGGGTAAATTACACATGTTCAAACTCACTTGCCCAAAGTTTTCCTCAAGTTCATTAACTACAATGCCCTGGACCAGCTGGTGGACACCCAAACTAGGGGCGCTGACATCCTGAATCTAGTTCTTACCAATATGGGAGAACCACTGTAGCACGACCACTGTGAGGTCTTCCCTAGTCAGATATGACCACAGAATCAGTCTCATTCAAAGTAACTATCTTGCCTGAGCCCCCCCCAGCAGCAACTAAACTAAAAAACGTCTCCAAAGCAGATTATATTATTCTATGGGATGGTATAAATAGCTTTACCTCCCCCCTCAGATGGAACTAGCAACTATGCCAAGTCCTAATTTCTCAAAATCTTTTGGGTTTCTAGTACCATGACGGGAATGGACCCCATTCCTACGTCAAAGTACAAATACTGTTCATGAAGTTAGTATTGTTTCTATCTTTTGATGTCAGCTAAAAGTGCTCTTTGCAGCACCTGCAATGTGCCCTGTAATGACTCCTTCTGCAATTCATATGAGGTTACATGTATTGGTAACATATCTAAATACGAATGTAGATTCTTTTTTATAAGACCTGTTGCTCCTACTACTGTTGGAACTGTCTGGATATCTTTCTACCCCATGGCTCTCGTTTCTGCCTGCAAATCCTGATATTTTATCACTTTGTGTCTCTCTGTATGCAAAACACTGTACCCACTAGGTGTTTTGATTTCAGTGATCAATGCTACTTTTGTCTTATTTTCATAGACTACTATATCTGGTTTTCTAGCATCTATCATTTGAACTGTTGGTAATGGGTGATCCCACGTGATATAAACTTCATAATTTTCTATGATGTTTTGTGGCTCATGTTTACAGTGTTTTTTAGCTACTTCAATACCATAATGTTTGCACAATCCTCAGTGCAACAGTCTTGCCACATTATTATGCCTTTCAGTGTACCACCACTCCAACTCCCACCTCCATCAACAATACTAAAGACATAGCCTCCCAATTTAATCAATACTTTACAGAATCTATCCTGACTTTATCCTCCCAACTATCCAAAAACAAACTTTCAGATATCTCAACAAAGTACCCTGATAACATCCCCTCCTTTACTCTCTCATCTATTCCTACCTCTACTATTAAAAAACTCCTCCTAAACCTGAAACCAACCACCCTTGCTGCAGACAATCTTCCTGCTAACTTCCTAAAAGTAGCTTCTGAGTCCATTTCTTACCCTGTATCCATCCTTATCAATTGCTCCATACAGGAAGCCTACATCCCTCAACTATGGAAAGTTTCATATATTATTCCACTTCACAAAGGTGGTAATTCCTATGATTTCTCTAATTATTGTCCAATGGCAATTCTATCCCCTCTATCTAAACTACTCAAAAATGTATCTACCCTCAAGTAATGAATTTTCTAAACTCACACACTCTTCTCTCCTCCACACAACATGGCTTCCTGCAACACCATAGCACAACAACTGCTCTTCTCTCTTTTACTAACCTGGTAAACCAACACAGAAACAACAACAACTTTGTATCTGCTCTATTTTTAGACCTATCAAAAGCATTTGACATGGTCTCACACTCCCTACTTCTAGACACCCTTGCCTCTCTAACCTTTGCCCCTCCAACTATTGCCTGGTTTAAAAATGATCTGTCAGATAGGCAGCAGTCTGTCCAATGGCAAGGTGTACTATCTCCTCTACTCCCAACCATTGGTGTACCACAAGGCTCTATATTAGGTCCTCTTCTTTTCTCGGTTTTTACTAACAATCTTCATACCTCCACCCATCCTGCTACACTCATACAGTACGCAGATGATTCAACTCTTATCTGCTCTGCACCCTCACTTACCATGTTACAACAACTCACTCAGGATTCCTTTAGCTTAGTGGAGAGTTAGATTACTCAGATCCAACTTATCCTAAATCCCAAAAAGACTAAATTGTTTCTTTTCACCCCCTACAAATCTATTCCTACCTCTCTATCCTTCTCAATCACTACCATAAATGGTACTATCATCACCCCCTCTGATCACACCAAACTCCTGGGTATAGAAATGACAAAAATCTACAGTTTGATGTCCACATTTCACAAACCATCAAAAAGTCCATAAAAAAATGAGAACACTATACAGACACAAAAACTCTCTCTAAACAAGTGAGAATCACCCTAGCCCAAACCCATCTATTGTCCACTCTAATATATGCGGCACCAATCCTTACCCATATTAGAAAACATGACCTTGCTACACTTGTGACATGTTACAACAAAATTGCCAAGTTCGTTAATTACTGCACCTTCAGAACCCATCACTGTCAGGCTCTAAAGGAAGTACAATGGCTAGAATTTCCCCAATTACTCAATTACCATCAACTAATCATTGTCTACAATATTGTGAGACATCCCGATAGAACCGCAGCACTGTCACCTACTCACGCCCTACAAATCAAATCATCCCCTTCACTCCACTGACAAATCACTCCTTTGTATCTCTAAAGCTAATAACACTGCAGGTAAAGCACTATTCTCCCCACTGGAATAACCTTACCCCTGCTTTATCTTCTGCCTCCTCTATTACGCTGTTCAAAAACTCACTTAAATTACACTTAATGAATTCCTGGCTATGTCCATGCATTACCTAACCTTCACTGTCTCTACCACCCTAGTTAGCATTACATCCAATTATACTTACTGTAATTTTTCTACAGTATCAGGAATTTTTATTTTCTGTTCAAGTTTCTAATAGTTATATTAGCTCATGCTAAACTTTAATTAATTTCTGGTAATCACTGTCTGTCTCTATAGTCAGTTATAATGCTTATCTAGTGTCAATTTCTGTTTCTTTATCGAAAGTTGTATTTTTTTATCTATTGTTAATTTATTTTGTTTTGCTTCTTTAAAGATGATCATATTGTTATCGTACTGTTCAACTATTTGTTTTTCTGTACTGAATGTGGAGCTTTTCTACCTGGGCCTCCGCTATAAATGGACATGTGTCCACTTGGACTACCCCGGTAAACAAATGTAAAATAAAATAAAAATAAAATAAAATAAAAAAGTATACAGTCCTTCTGCTATTAGTATGTCCCAACCAGCAACAAGGTGTGCGACTGTTTCCAATTCGGTTTTACAAAGCCTACATTTGTCTGTTTCTCCCACATGTATAACGGACTTTGTAAACCAGTGTGTATGTAGCCCACTATCTTGGGCCACTAATATTAACATTTCATATCTTAGTTTGAATTCACCTCTACTTAACCATTCCTGCATTCATTCCTCATTGACATGAGGTTCTTCCAGACGTTTTCTATACTTGCAACTATATTTGTGCATTTTCCACATTTCTTGCCTTCTTCACCTGGTCCTTCATCTTACATTCTTTCTTTTGTTTTTTGGCACATTCAGTTGCTGCCTGATTTTTATCTACTTCTGGATTGATTTCCATTCCTGCTTGACACCGATATGCTTCTGCTAGATTAAGCAGAGAAGTCATTTTAGATTTATTCTCCTCGAGTTTCAAAACGTTCACTACATTTGGGTCTTGTAAGGTCAGCAGATATGTGTGGAGTCCCATGATTGCAGATCTATATGTGTAATCAGTTTCAAGGAGGCCCATCCCTACTTCAGAACGGGGAATATCTAATCTTGGTATACACTGATTTTCATAAAACATTTGTGAGCATGAAGCATCCTTCTTGCTTTACTATCTAATCTATCCAACAGGTTTTGGGGCCAGTCAATCACTCCAAAACTGTAAGTTAGGACAGGAAGAGCAAATTGATTTATAGCTTGGGTTTTGTTCGTAGATGTCAACACTGTTTTCAGGATTAATTTAAGACTTCTAAAGTATTCCTTACTAAGTTCTGTTCACATTTGTTCATGTTTTACTGTTGATCCTTCAGCAATTCCCAAATATTTATAAACTCCCTCTTGCTCAAGTTCTTTTATATCACATTCTTGTCACAAACTGATGTTTTCCTGGTGCTGCAGTTTTCCTGCTTTAAAGGTTGCTTTTGCACATTTATCAATGCCAAATGACATTCTTATATCATCTGAAAAAGTTTTGATAACCTGCTGTTGTGCTTTTAGTTCCTCATCTGATGAGCTATACAGTTTTAAATCATCGGCAAAGAGAAGATGAGAAGTATTTACACTTTGTAGTTTTCTAGGAGCCAAATTGTAGCCATGGCCTAAGCTGTTAAATAAACAGCTTAATGGGTTAAGGGCAAGGCAGAATAGCAATGGTGACAGAGTCACCCTGGAATATCCCCCTTTGAATTTTTTCTCTCTGGAATAATAATTTGTCCTTTATCATGGCTTAATTGCAAAGTGAAATGCCACTGTTTCATGGTCACTGTAATGTAGTTGATCAGTGCAGAGTGTATCTTATACATGTTAAGCATTCTTTTATCCATGAATGTGGGATACTATCAAATGCTTTTTGTAGTCAATCTATGCCATACTTAGATTCTTCCCCTTTTTACAGTTCTCCACTATGACTTTATTTAACAACAAATGACCCTTTGTTCCATATGACTTTCTTTTATTACCCTTTTGTTCTACAGCCATAATTTAGTTTTCTCCTAAATGACTATAAACTGTGTCAGTATCAGTTCCTGTGTATAGTTTATACGTCGTTGTTAGGTAAGTTAGTGGTCTATAATGTTTAGGAACCTTGCAGGTTCACCCTTAAGTGGGAGCATTGTTTTTCCAGTTGTTAGCCAGGTTGGTGTCTGTTCTGGGTGTGCATATAAATAGTTCATACTCATGGTAAATCTTCTTGCAAAGGTGTTAATACTTTTAGCCAGAAGTTAGGTACTGCATCAGGGCCTGGGGTTTTCCAATTAGAGGCTTTTCTTAACTTTGTTTCAGTCTCTCCGGCCGTTACCTCATCTCATTTCATATCCTGCACCTTTAAACTTCTTATTCTTTCTTTTACTTCTTCTATCCATTTAGCATCTTTGTTATGTTCCACAGGATCTTCATAGATACTTCTCTAAACTGTACCTATTTCTTCTTTTTTTGGCGGTCTTTCAGTTCCTATTATCTTGTTTCCCAATTCTCTATAAAACTTTTTTAGGTCATCAATAAATTGCTTATTTTGTACTTTTCCTTTACATTTGTCTGTGTATTTTCTAAGTTTTTCCACCTGTGCTGAAATTTTTAGTTTATTGGAAATAATGCATGATAGATCCTGATCTGTTTTAATATTGCGCATTGCTTTTATCACGTCTACCTTTCTTAGTATTTTTGTTGGTTGGTTCCCTCTTCTATAGCCTTCAGTGACAGTTCTTGTCTTAATTGCTTTATAGTTTTCTCTCTCTGATATTTCCATGATGGTATTCGCTTTCACCCCCCCCTTTTCCTCGCTACTCTATCTTCCTGTGGTAGGATTTTATCAGTTATTAATTTAGCAGCACAGTAATATATCCTGTTTACTTCTGTTATATCGCATGGATCTCTATGAATAGTTCTAATTACTGTGTTCATTTGTTTTATCAGACTTTTGACTTTTTGGGTTTTATTGACCTTCTGCAGTCTATTTCTCTCATTGATCTAAATATATCTATGTCTATTAAATCAAGGAACTCTTCTCTTAGCTCATTTTCCTCCAAACTGATGGCACATCCCTTGTTTTCCATTTCCTGCGGGGATTCTATGGAAAGTTCTATAGCATCTTCCTGTGACCCATTCTCTTCAATTTCATCCTGTGTCATCTGTTGCTCTATCATATGGGATCTCACTGACTGCATCAGAGTTTCCACAGTTTCTTGTTCCTTCCCTTGCTGTCTAGCTTCAAGTGAATGTTTATACTGGTTTCCTGTGGAAGGCACCAAAATATCTTCATATGGCACCTGATCAATTGCTTCCTGTTCCACTAGTTTCCCCTTAATTTGGATATTCATTGCACCATCCTGTTGTGGTGCTTTCTGAATCAGATTGTCTACACTGAATCCTTCACTTTGGAGGTACTCCCTAACCTCAGATTGTATTTCTTTAACTTCTCCATTACTAATCTCCTTTTCTACTTTTCCTCTTTGTCTCCTTATTTTTTGTATTGTAAAGTTTTCCATGTCCAGATTCCTTTGCCTGCATTTCTCTTCAAATATAATTGGTGCTGCTCTTTTGTATTGGTTAGTTTTTACCTTCTCCTTTGAATAAATATTACACCATATTAAATCTCTTTTCCTTTCCCATGTCCGTATTCCTTCTTCGGATGTCTTCTAATCTTCCTGCTTCTCCTTACTTTGGGACTCACTCCATCATGCTGTGATGTAACCTGTGTAATACCTTCTGCACCAAATCCTTCACTTTGCAGGCACTCCATAACTTCAACTTATATATTTTTTTATTTCCACTTTACTGGTCTTCTTTTCTATGTTCCCTCTTTGTGATATTCATTTTTATTGGGACATTTTCCATATCCAGATGCCTTTGTCTATATTTCTCTTCTAATATCTTTAGGGCTACCTTCTTTATATTGATTCATTTGGCTTTCTCCTTTGCATAAATATTGCTCCATATCAAATGTCTCTTTCTTTCCCATGGCCATATTTATATTTTAAATTTTTCAAATATCTCAAGGTTTGTTGTTTATATTTTCGCATTTCCTCAGATGCTTCTTTTAGCAAACAGATCAAAGTTTCTTGATCTATATACAGTTAAATGTGTTGTATTAATGAACACACATTTTAATTTGAAGCTTCTGACAAGTTTCCTGTGGAAGTATTTTTCTTTACTCTAATTTCTCTCTTAATCATTTTGTATATGTTGTGTCTGGAAATTCTGGGCTTTTTACATAATAGTAACAATACATCATTTCTTTCTTATCCTCGGTAGTCCACAGTATAATCTTTGTGCCTCTTTTATGGCCTATCAGTTTTTGTGATTATTATGAATTTCTTTCTACAACAGAGTGGCCTGGCCTGGCCTCATTGTAGGAATCTTTCTGTATTTTGAGGATTCTACACTGTCATCTTTTCCAGTCCTGGCACCAGTGCATCTAACAGGATTGGGCACTTTTTTATCCTGGATCTTGTGCAACCAACTGTCTTTTTTCATTTCTGACCTACTTCTTTCCATGATATATGCTGTATAAAATATAGTCTATATATCAGTATTGTCTTGGTTAGATTTTGTGAAAAAACAGTGTCCACCTCATGAAGGTACTCACCAAGACTTGAGGATGAATTCAGTTTCAGCAATAATACTCTCCTTTACTTGTTGACGTATCATCTGTCCATTCGGACCCCTAAACATCTGTATAACTGCATTGGTGTGGCTGTACCTGATAGGACCAAAACAAGTTCTTCAAGGAAGAGCAACTTGCCTGATGGACAACTGCCATTAACACACTTTACAATAAAAGGAAGAAAGCGTCCCCTAAACTGGAAACACTCCCACCTTAACTTAACCATGCAAATAAGACTTCTTATGAAATCCTCCAAAGCTAACTACAAATCCAAATTAGTGTCCTCAACTAAGGACAAACATAAGGTGTTCTTTAGTTGCATCCATGATCTAAAAGGAAAGACCCAGATTTGTGCCAAACTGGTAGTTAATGATATCACATACACTAAGCCTGTGGACATAGCAAACCTGTTAGCCAACAGGTTCTATGAAAACTTCACTCCCATGTCCCCACCACACATACCCTGTGACATTCCTTCCACCTATCCCCCCCTTGTACCTCTAAAGACCAGGTCAGATAAGCCCTCTCTAAGGCCAAAACCACAACATCTAGGAGACCTGATAACATGAGCTCCAACAAGAACTAGCAACACCAGTGGGAACTCTTTTCAATCATAGTCTAAGAACCGGCTTCATCCTTGCTGAATGGAAAATGGCCATCGCTATCCCCTTGTACAAAGGTAGTGCTTCCACTGACCCCAGGAACTATAGACCTATTAGCCTGACTAGCCTTATCTGCAAGGCCATGGAGCAAATCATCATGGAGCTTATCAACAAATAAATAGGTAATCTACAAACATTTGACCCCACTCAGTTTGGATTTGTCAAAGGGAGATCATGCCTGTTAAACCTGGCGAACTTCTTTGAGACAGTCACCAGATCTCTGGATGAGGGGAGAACTGTGCAGTCTACCTAGACTTGGCCAAGGCTTTTGACACTATTCCCCACTCAGGCATTATTGACAAACTCACCTAGCTAGGTATTAACCCTTATATCATTAGGTGGGTCACTAACTGGCTCACCTATAGAACCCATATATTTAAAATAGGGGCATCCATTTCCAACAGAAGACTCGTAGCAGGTAATGTTTCACAGGGATCAATCCTGGGACCTCTACTGTTCAGAATCTATTTCTACAAAGTACAAACAAAAACTAGCAGTCTGTGGCTGACAAAATTTGCTGATGACTGTAAACTGGGAGCAGTCATAGAATCTCCAAATGATGTTAACATCCTACAAGAGGGTCTTATGCAAACAAATGATGGGTGCCAAAGTCATGGCCTTAAACTCAATACAAAAAATAGAAAAACAAATACATTCCAAGCACTGTAGCCCAAATGAAGGCGGCAACAATTGTATGAAAAACAAAACTATTTAATAGAAATAGGTAAGCGCTTTTGCAACCTTTCCTGGTTGCTTCTTCAGACCAAATAACAGGAGAAAGAGTATTACATTCATATTTAAAACACTTCTCATTTAAACACAGCCTATCAGAAGTTAATACTGAAACAGACATAATTTAAAGAGACATTTAACAGATGTTCTAGCCAACTCTCAAATCTGTCATATCCAAGACTGAATATCCATATAAACATATCTAATAGTAAAAAAAAACAAGTAAGCAAATGATGGCACTGTAATACAGAGATGCAGAGACCCCTAGTGTTCAGTACACTGAGTGCTGTAATACAGAGAAACAGAGCCCTAGTGTTCAGTATACTGAGTGCTGTAAAACAGAGACACAGATACCCCTAGTGTTTAGTACACTGAGCACTGTAATACAGAGACGCAGAGACCCCTAGTGTTCAGTACACTGAATACTGTAATACAGAGAAACAGAGAGCCCTAGTGTTCAGTATACTGAGTGCTGTAATACAGAGACACAGAGAACCCTAGTGTTTAGTACACTGAGCACTGTAATGCAGAGACACAGAGACCCCTAGTGTTCAGTACACTGAGGGCTGTAATACAGAGACCCCTAGTGTTCAGTACACTGACAGCTGTAATACAGAGAAGCAGAGACCCCCTAGTGTTCAGTACACTGAAAGCTGTAATACAGAGATGCAGAGACCCCTAGTGTTCAGTACACTGAGTGCTGTAATACAGTGACACAGAGACCCCTAGTGTTCAGTACACTGACAGCTGTAATACAGAGACACTCTCTATAGTTCTCATGTTGAAAACTACATATACAGAATGATAACTTCTGTAATTAAATAGATTTGTATTATTACACTGACAAAGCACATATCTTGTTATGGTGCCTGTACACTGCTGTGAAAAAGATAAAATAAGTTATAAGGAAATGTATAGTCACCATACTTTATGCTAGACTGCAATGGCAATATATTTATCTCTGAAGGCAAGCAAATCTATTAATATTGCAAAGACCTTGTTTTAAATGCACTGAAAAAATTATGTCCCTAATCTTCTGAATACACTCTTTGTAAAATATCAAAATTAATTATTTTGAAACTAGAAACCTCAATATTATGTCTTGCTAGACGATTTTACTTGCATTTGTATTAAACCAACCTAACATCTTCAGAGATGCAAGCTAACAACAGCACAGAGGTTTTTCTTGTATAAAACAACATGTTCTACACTTGGCTATATATACTACACCTAGTACCTGGGCATGTAAGCCATTCTTCAGTACCCAAAACTCTCTCAGTAACTGGATTTGAGTCTATTAGAAATAAACATTTTGCATAGTGCCCGAGCTATAGGTCCCCCTAGATTTGTGACTTGACATGACCTTTTACTAATTAGAAATAAACATTTTCCATAGTGCCTGAGCTGTAGGTCTCCCTAGATTTGTGACTTGACATGACCTTTTACTAGGAGGGTTTTGAGAATATCCCTCTAAAGAGTTTGCCCTCTTATTAGAAAAAAATGGCCCCCAGACCCTAATCATTTGTTTACTTTAATAATTACCTTTGAGAATGTTCATTCAAATGTTTACGAATGATGTTTTTACACAAACTGAATCAAACATATATGCTAAACACACTGTTAAAGAGCGATTGTATTGCTCAGGCTGGAATCATAGTGTCTATATTACATAATCAGACTTTTTAAAAGTTTGAAAATGTCATAAAAAAATAAACCAAAGGAAAAAACCTACCTGAAGGTTTAAGCAGGGGGCCAAGCCCCCCTGCACCCCCCACACCCCCCGCTCTTTAAATATACCAACTCTGAGATTGCACTACAGTGCAGAAAAGGGAAATCTTCCAATTCCATACTGTACAGAGATCTCCACTGAAATGTTCAAACTTCTAAAAGTTCAATCATAAGGTGTCACCCATATGACATTCAAACTTTTAAGAGTTCGACAACGTGATATAGACCCGGAATCATAGCCTAATTTTTGCATGAGTTCCACCTCAGAGATTGGGGGACATCCACTGTTTCTTTTCCTGATCAGTGAGTAGTGATTAATGCCTGTGGTGGTGGAACTAAAAGGGGCATGTAGTGTGATCACACCAAAGCAAAATTTACACAACTGCCTATGAAATCAATGATCCAAGTCCAGGACAAACAAAATGCCAGGTGAGGATTGTCAAGGAAAAGATGGTAAAACTGCCCAACAAACACTTATCCCGTCAGAAACTGAAGATATCTGGCTCCTAAGGGACTTGTCTTTAGGATGTAAATGGAAGCTGGAGGATCGAGGCAAGGTGAAATCACCACCCTGATATGAAACCACTGAAAGTACGCAATTCATGCAAGGCAAGGTTAATAACAGAATATGAAGAATGCAAGGGATCCAGTTTACCACATTCTTCAGGTGCTGTGTGAGTTTGGCCACACAATGAAAGAACTGGACTCGCTGGTTTCTACAGTTCTACCTGCAGACAGACTGGGGAAACCACAATGGAAGAACTGGACTCGCTGGTTTGTACAGTTCTACCCGCAAACAGACTAGGGAAACCACAATGGAAGAACTGAACTCACTGGTTTCTGCAGTTCTACCTGCAGACAGACTGGGGAGACCACAATGGAAGAACTGGACTCGCTGGTTTCTACAGTTCTACCTGCACACAGACTGGGGAAACCACAATGGAAGAACTGGACTCGCTGGTTTCTACAGTTCTACCTGCAGACAGACTGGGGAAACCACAATGGAAGAACTGGACTCACTAGTTTCTACAGTTCTACCTGCACACAGACTGGGGAAACCACAATGGAAGAACTGGACTCGCTAGTTTCTACAGTTCTACCTGCAGACAGACTGGGGAAACCACAATGGAAGAACTGGACTCACTGGTTTCTACAGTTCTACCTGCACACAGACTGGGGAAACCACAATGGAAGAACTGATCTCGCTGGTTTCTACAGTTCTACCTGCACACAGACTGGGAAAGGCAAGAAACTCTGTTTGCCATGAAAACTCGACATTCCTCTGCCTCTGTCTTGGGGTGTCCATAAGAACACATTATGAGCAAGTCTTAAAAAATTTGGTTGGGATCTAAAAGTGGACATGACAATGCTAGTGACAGATTTGGCTAATAAAAAAGACTAAAAGGCACACTGTATTAAAAAATGTCAGAATATTATCAGTGTCAATTGTAAACTGTAATAGTTGGCAGTGCATGAACATACCACTTTCCAGCTTATTAAGAATGTAAAATAGTCCTATAAAAACTGTGTCAAAAGTGTATACAGTACCTTATAACCTGATGCATTTCTGAGTACCTGAACTATGTTACAGGTGGTGCAATAAAGCATATTGTATATATTGTATATATTATATATATTGTATATATTTTATATATTGTATATATTAGATATACTTTTTATATTATATATGCTGTATATATTATATATACTTTATATATTATATATACTTTATACATTGTATATATTACATATACTTTATATATTGTATATAAGAGTAGTGGAAGCTAGGTTAAAAAGCGAGGTGATGATTAGTGATCAGCAGTATGGTTTCATGTCGGGAAAGAGCACTACAGATGTGATGTTTGCTCTCAGAGTGTTGATGGAGAAGTACAGAGAAGGTCAGAAGGAGTTGCATTGTGTTTTTGTTGACTTAGAGAAAGCATATGACAGGGTGCCTAGAGAGGAGTTGTGGTATTGTATGAGGACATCGGGAGTGTCACAGAAGTATGTAAGAGTGGTACAGGATATGTACGAGGGTAGTGTGACAGCTGTGAGGTCTGTGGTGGGAGTGACGGATGCGTTTAAGGTGGAGGTGGGATTACATCAAGGATCACCTCTGAGCCCTTTCTTATTTGCAATGGTGATAGACAGGTTGACAGACAAGATCATACTGGAGTCCCTGTGGACTATGATGTTTGCAGATGACATTGTGATCTGTAGTGAGAGTAGGGAACAGGTGGAGGAGACCCTGGAGAGGTGGAGATATGCTCTAGAGAGAAGAGGAATGAAGGTCAGCAGGACTAAGACAGAATATATGTGTGTGTGTGTGTGTGTGTGTGTGTGTGTGTGTGTGTGTGTGTGTGTGTGTGTGTGTGTGTGTGTGTATGAGAGGGAGGATAGAGGAATGGTGATGATGCAATGAGTAGAGGTGGCAAAGGTGGATTAGTTTAAATACTTGGGATCAACAGTTCAGAGTAATGGTGAGTGTGGAAGAGAGGTGAAGAAGAAAGTACAGGCAGGATGGAGTGGGTGGAGAAGAGTGTCAGGAGTGATTTGTGACAGACGAGTACCAGTAAGAGTGAAAGGGAAGGACTACAAGAGGGTAGTGAGACCAGCTTTGTTATATGGGTTGGAGACAGTGGCATTGACAAAAAGGCAGGAGTTAGAGCTGAATGTGGCAGAGTTAAAGATGTTAAGATTTGCACTGGATGTGACGAGGTTGGACAGGATTAGGAATAAGTATATTAGAGGGTCAGCCCAGGTTGGAAGGTTTGGAGACAAAGCCAGAGAGACAAGATTACATTGGTTTGGACATGTGTAGAGGAGGGATGCAGAGTATATTGGGAAAAAGATGCTACGGATGAAGCTACCAGGTTACAAGAAAAGAGGAAGGCCTAAGATAAGGTTTATGTATGTGGTTATAGAGGACATGCAGGTGGTTGGTGTGGCAGAGCAAGATGCAGAGGACAGGAAGAAATGGAAGCAGATGATCCGCTGTGGCGACCCTTATCGGGAACAGCCGAAAGAAGATGATGATGATATATACTTTATATATTGTATATATTATATATACTTTATAAATTATATACACTTTATATATTGTATATATTATATATACTTTATATATTGCATATATTATATATACTTTATGTTGTTGTTGTTGTATCTTTTGGCTTTTCCTGGTTAGGGGTTGCCACAGCGGAACTCTGGTCTGCTAATGATTGGCAGTAGATTTTTACGTACGGAGTTGCCAGCCCCGACGCACAACCTTCAACGAAGGTATGCCCATTCACGCATGTCTCTACACAGAAGATGCTTTAGCTGAGAATCGAACAGGACAACGTCTTACTGTGAGGCAACAATGCTACCGCAGCACCACCACCGCAGTTATGTATATATTGTATATATTATATATACTTTATATATTGTATATATTAGATATACTTTATATATTGTATATATTAGATATACTTTATATGTTGTATATATTAGATATACTTTATATGTTGTGTATATTAGATATACTTTATATGCTGTGTATATTATATATACTTTATATGCTGTCTATATTATATATACTTTATATGTTGTGTATATTATAAATACTTTATATGTTGTGTATATTATATATACTTTATATGTTGTGTATATTATATATACTTTATATGTTGTGTATATTATATATACTTTAATAAAACAAAAACCTGTTGTATTGTCCTACCCTCTGGGGGTACTGGACGTTGAAGATAGTTAGGCAGGGAAATCTCAGAGACACGCTGACACCAGTAAAAAGATTTGAGTGCTTTTGTTCGCTTAATTTATTACAAATCAATGGAACTTCTTCAGAAATCTACAGTAAGTGCATTCCAACCTGTGTTTAAATAAAGAGTTAGCATGATGTCATGATGACATGAAGAAAGGGGAGGTAACCCAGGTGGTTACCTTATCCACTTGAGTATGCATTTAATGTTTAAGCTGCCATTGAGCCCAGGGAAGCAGTCAGCTTCAAGTCTGATTTGCCATCTAAGTTCTTTGACCTCTAGGGGGGTACTGGATTCGTCTGTGAAGCTGAGGACTTTTTCCAGAATGAGGAATTTGAACGAGGATGGGTGGGGGCAGTGGGCAGCATGTCTAGCAAGGGTGTTGTTATTGTCCACCCTTCTAATGGCCTGATAGTGCTCTTTAATGCGGTCACTTAGTTTGCGGGTGGTCATCCCTACATAAAAGCATTCACAGTGTCCACATTTGCTGAGATAGACGACATTAGTGGTGTTACAGTCATGTGTACTGTTAAGTCGTATTGTTTTGGCACCTATTTGGATGCTGTCAGCAGTCTGGATATGCTGACAGCAGGTGCATTGCCCGCATGGGAATGTCCCTTTGGTGGGGGGCATAGAGACCGGTGTGGCCCTCTTGTGTTCCAGCAGGCTCTTAAGTGTGTGGCCTTTTTTGTAAGTAAATGTGGGACTGGGTCCCACAGTCTTACGTAGATCTGGGTTGCTTCTTAGGATGTCCCAGTTAAGGGACAGTGTCCTTTTGATGCTGTCAGCATCCGTAGAAATGGGGATGGGAAATCTTGGTTTCTGGTTGCCTTTTGGGTTAGTGGGGGTGTGGAACCCATTTTTTAGGATGGGGCAATGTCTGGAGTGTCTGTGGTCAGTAACCTCCTTGACAATTTTGTCTACTAGGTAGCTGGGGTAATGCTTGTCCAGAAAGAGACTTCTGAGGACATTGCATTCCTGGAGGAATAGTTCGTCTTTGCTGACTATTCTGCTTAGTCTGACGAACTGACCTTTGACTACATTCCTTTTGATGAAGAGTGGGTGTTGACTTCTGAAATCTAGGAGGTTATTGCGGTGGGTGGGTTTTCTGTATATTTTGGAGGAGAACATATGTGCTTCCTCACTTCTGCTGTGCGTGATGTCCAGAAAATTTGCAGTAAAACCCGTTCCTGCAATGGTGAATTCTAGGAATTTGATACTGTTCTGAAGTTTGTCTAGGAAAATGTCCAGCTCCTGCTGGGTGCCTTCCCATAGGAGGAAGAGGTCGTCAATGTACCTCTTGTAAAGTACAATTTGCTCGAACTCTTTCAATTTGGTGAGCATATCTTCTACCCAGGAGCTGAGGACGAGGTTGGCATAGGAGGGTGCCATTTTGGCTCCCATAGCTACTCCTTTGAGTTGCTTATAGATGTTTTCTTGGAATGAGAAATAGTTGTTTTCCAGTACAAGTCTGAGAAGTCGACACAGAGTATGCATTCATTCTTGTGGTAATTTTCTGTGTTTGACTAAGTAATCTTTGACTAGCTGTATCCCCTCTTTGTGGGGGATGCTTGGGTATAGGGCTGTAACATCTAGGGTGACGAGAATTAGATTCTTGTCAAGGTGGAGTTCCTGAATAGCGTGGATTTCTTTGAGGAAATCCCAGGAGTCTTGGAGGAAAAATCTGGAGGTCTGAACTAGTGGGTTAAAGTAAAAGTCCAGTAGTTGGGAAATGAATTCTGTTTTGGTTCTCTTGGATGAGACTATGTGTCTCAAGGGGGGGTCAATTTGGTTCTTGTGTATCTTTGGAATACCAAATAGGACCCCTACTTTGGGGGAGTCTACTGCCATGAAATCCAGTTCTTCCTCTGTGATTTTTTTGTGGTATGCTAGATTGATTAACAGGCTGTCAATGGCTTTAAATCTTTGGAGAATTTCAGCCTTATTGACCTGGCAGTAGTTGTTTTTGTCATTGAGTACAGACAGCATTTTGTTTGTGTACTCTGTTTCTTTTATGATGACAATGCCTGCCCCTTTGTCTGCTTTGAGTACTTTGATGTGCTCATTAATGCAGAGGTGTTTGAGGGCAGTTCTTTCTTTAGGTGTCAAGTTGTGGTTTTTGGTGCTGGGGGGGTTCTGAAGGATGTTTCTGATTTCAGTTTCACATACCTTCGAGAAGACTTGGATGTGGCTGTTGAGCGTGGGGTTAATGGTGCTCTTTCTTTTCAGAACTAGGGAATCAACTGTACTGCCTTGGCAGCTTACGGTGAAAAGGGAGGAAGGTGCATTGGGACTCAAGTTGTCCCTATGAGATTGGCCCCAAGGTGTGACAGTGGTTAGGTGTTGGGGTGGGTTAAAGGTATCCATGCTAGTAAATGCACCAGATGAAAGGATAGGAGGGCTAGCTGGGCTGATGGTAGTGGTCGTGCTGGCCAACCTGTCAGCAGTGAGGGGAGGAGGGCCCGCTTGGGGACTGCAGATAGTAGTTAGCATGTTGGCTGCTTCCCTGCGCTGGCAGTAGTTCCCAGATACTTTTCTGTAATGCAAGTTACTAGATACTGGGGGGAGCATAGCTCCTGGCATGTCACTAATGGGAGTAGTGAATGCTGTGGAGTCAGCTCTGTTTTGTACAGTAATCGGACATGCAATATTAAATAGACCTGTATCAGTAAGGTTACTGGCAAATCCTCCTGCATTCCTAGCAGATCCTATAGTGATAGGGTTATATGCAAGCACAGTAGTAGAACCGTCGTTACTGGTATTGGGGCAAGCATTTGTAGTAGAAACCTTGGCACATATCATGGTAGACACAGTAGTGCAAATCTTAGTAGGCACAGTTGTAGCATTCATGGTAGACACAGTTGTAGCATTCATGGTAGACACAGTAGGGTAATTCTTAGCAATTATAGCATTAGAAGCAGTTGGAACAGTGGGCCAACTTTTAGTTGTAGAAGCTGTAGCACAATTTGTAGTAGGAGCAGTAGGAAAATACTTGACAATAGAAGCATTAACGATTGAATTGTTGTTAGCGTAAGAAACATTAGCATGAAGTCCAGTATCATAGGAGGAAGTCGAGCACTTGTTATCGTAGGAAACATTGCACAAGTTAGCCAAATGGAGAGCGTTAGGTGTGTGGTCAAACATTGTAACATTAGAAATGTGGTTCACACTTGTACCTTTTGATATCAGGTAAGTATTCAAAACGTTGGAACTTTTGGTATTGCATTTACATACAGGTACATCTAAGTCATCAGAAATTTTACTTGTCATAGCTATGCAATTGGCATTCGCTGAGCTAACAGTAGTAGCGGAAACATTAGTAGCGGAAACATTGGTGATATTGTGAGAAATACAATTATTGAACACATCAGAGTCATTGCGAAACTTGCAGTTATTTTGGTCAGGAGCCAACATTAAAGCATTGGAAGCGACTGTTGCATTTGGCATACCAGATCCCTGGTGAACAATGTAATTAGACAAGTCTGAGGTGACCCTTGTAGTATTAGCAGCCTTCGTTGCAAATTGAGCACCCGTGAGACAGTTACGGTTGTATCTGACATCGGAAGTAGATACGATGCTGGGTGCACCAGCGGCAGGTAGATGTGTGCCGGTGATGGCGACACGTGTCAGAGTACTCGTTGTTATTGTTGCCAGTCGGGCATAACAATAGAGAGTTAAACTGGTTAAAAAAGTTACCTGCGTCAGCTGAGTGCCTCTCCGGCGTCCTTGTGGGTACTCTGTTGTTGGTGTTCTCGATTTCCCGAGGCTGTGTTGGTGGGAAAAATTCATCCATGCTGGGGGTGTGGGGCTCGCTGCTGGACTGCAAGACAGAGCGCCCGGATCCCCGTGTTTGTTGTGCAGGTAATGCGAAAGGTTGAGCTTTCTGCAAAATAATTTCAGATCCAAAATGACTTCTGTGCAGTTGGCACGTTGGGACGGGATGAAATTGAGCCCTTTGTTCAAGAGCTCTGTTGTCGCTATATCTAGCGAGGCATCTGTGAGGTTGAAGATGTTTTGCTTGGGCTTTGGGTTGCCGTTACCTGGCATTTCATCTGTGTGAATTATTTTAGCAGTTTGGCTTTTCTGGGCCATCTGTTGGTGGGTGTTGTACGATATTCCGTCGCAGTTTTTGTGCTTCTTCCTCTGCCTGTGCCCCGACCCTTGGTTTTGTTGATCCGTGGGTCCAGGCAGTTCTGGCAGTAGTCCATGCCATGTCCTAAAAAAGGCTGCTGCACTTGAGATTGACCGGGGCTGGGGCTAGACTGTGGCGACAAAGTGCTGGGCACCACGTGGTTGGGGCTCCGACTGCCGTGGTAGTTATCTGGTGCGTTGGATTGTTTCGGACCTGCCGCACTCTGTTCCGAATCGAGGGGATGATTAGTCGTGCTTCTTTTTTTGTTCTAGGTAGGTTTGCTGCCATTATTCTTGGTATTGTCTTCTATATCAGTTGTCTGTGTGTGATCGCTGTTTTCATCATCTTCACTTTGGTAGGGGCTATGTCCTGGCATACCATTTGTAAGAGGGTATGCTGTTTTGTTTTTGTATTCAAGCCAGTCTCTGTTAAGCTTTTTCTTTTTCTTGTTAATGATTTTGGTAACCAGTTTAGAGATACGATTGCTAATATTAATCCATTCGAGATTGAGTAATTCAAAGGCAGGGTGCTGCGTAATTGTGTCGTTGATCCCTTGAATTTGCTCCTTTAGATCCTCGAGAGTATTCTTGTTATGGTCTATTATTACTTTAATGGCTTGTAGTCCTGCGTCATTAAAGATTTTGCAGAGTGCTAGATATGTTACCCCGTTGTGTTCAAGTCCATTAGGGAATTTGTACAGTCTAAGACCTTTCGGGACTATTTCTTTCCTGGCGCTTTCTGCGAGGAAGTAATTGTCGTATTCAAGGTTTTTGTAGCTGGTAATTAGTTTTTCAAGTTTGTGCATCAAGAATTTACAATCGTTCACACTGAGTCTGTTAAAGCAGTCGTTATGTTCTGGTTTCTCTGAGGTCATTGTGCCAGGCTGATAATCTAAGAAGGGATTCGTATCTTTCTCTGCTTGAAGTTGTTGAATTAGTAGGCTCCTCGTGTTGGTGGCGTAGTTCTTCTGTCCTGCGGTGCTTAGTTGTGGTTTCTCCACTGTTGGTTGTTGCGATCCTCCTGGGTAGTTGGGTCGATTGGTTAGAGTTCCTGCAGGCTTTGCAGCTTGCGATCCTTTTGGGTTGTTGAGCCCTTTGGCTATGTTCTTGGCAAGCATTCAGGAATGCGAGAGGCTCCGTGCTAAGGCCATCATGTCGGTAGGAATGCTATGGAGGGTGTAGTCAAACAAATCCTGACTGCTCTCCAGGTTGCTAGTGTTAGCGGTGGTTTCCATTTCCCTGCATTGTGCTAAAGGATACTTTTGGCTAAAAAGTAGCACAGCAAACTACGAAGAAATAAAATAAAACAAAAACCTGTTGTATTGTCCTACCCTCTGGGGGTACTGGACGTTGAAGATAGTTAGGCAGGGAAATCACAGAGACACGCTGACACCAGTAAAAAGATTTGAGCGCTTTCGTTTGCTTAATTTATTACAAATCAATGGAAC
Organism: Protopterus annectens; assembly: GCF_019279795.1. Lineage (NCBI taxonomy): Eukaryota > Metazoa > Chordata > Ceratodontiformes > Protopteridae > Protopterus > Protopterus annectens. The sequence goes on from NC_056739.1 coordinate 47,044,713, forward strand.
TTCTTCAGAAATCTACAGTAAGTGCATTCCAACCTGTGTTTAAATAAAGAGTTAGCATGATGTCATGATGACATGAAGAAAGGGGAGGTGACCCAGGTGGTTACCTTATCCACTTGAGTATGCATTTAATGTTTAAGCTGCCAAGTCTGATTTGCCATCTAAGTTCTTTGACCTCTAGGGGGGTAATGGATTTGTCTGTGAAGCTGAGGACTTTTTCCAGAATGAGGAATTTGAACGAGGATGGGTGGGGGCAGTGGGCAGCATGTCTAGCAAGGGCTTTGTTATTGTCCGCCCTTCTAATGGCCTGATAGTGCTCTTTAATGTGGTCACTTAGTTTGCCGGTGGTCATCCCTACATAAAAGCATTCACAGTGCCCACATTTGCTGAGATAGATGACATTAGTGGTGTTACAGTCATGTGTACTGTTAAGTCGTATTGTTTTGGCACCTATTTGGATGCTGTCAGCAGTCTGGATATGCTGACAGCAGGTGCATTGCCCGCATGGGAATGTCCCTTTGGTGGGGGGCATAGAGACCGGTGTGGCCCTCTTGTGTTCCAGCAGGCTCTTAAGTGTGTGGCCTTTTTTGTAAGTAAATGTGGGACTGGGTCCCACAGTCTTACGTAGGTCTGGGTTGCTTCTTAGGATGTCCCAGTTAAGGGACAGTGTCCTTTTGATGCTGTCAGCATCCGTAGAAATGGGGATGGGAAATCTTGGTTTCTGGTTGCCTTTTGGGTTAGTGGGGGTGTGGAACCCATTTTTTAGGATGGGGCAATGTCTGGAGTGTCTGTGGTCAGTAACCTCCTTGACAATTTTGTCTACTAGGTAGCTGGGGTAATGCTTGTCCAGAAAGAGACTTCTGAGGACATTGCATTCCTGGAGGAATAGTTCGTCTTTGCTGACTATTCTGCTTAGTCTGACGAACTGACCTTTGACTACATTCCTTTTGATGAAGAGTGGGTGTTGACTTCTGAAATCTAGGAGGTTATTGCGGTGGGTGGGTTTTCTGTATATTTTGGAGGAGAACATATGGGTTTCCTCACTTCTGCTGAGCGTGATGTCCAGAAAATTTGCAGTAGAACCCGTTCCTGCGATGGTGAATTCTAGGAACTTGATACTGTTCTGAAGTTTGTCTAGGAAAATGTCCAGCTCCTGCTGGGTGCCTTCCCATAGGAGGAAGAGGTCGTCAATGTACCTCTTGTAAAGTACAACTTGCTCGAACCTCTGATGTGTTCAATAATTGTATTTCTCACAATATTACCAATTTTTCCGCTACTAATGTTTCCGCTACTACTGTTAGCTCAGCGAATGCCAATTGCATAGCTATGACAAGTAAAATTTCTGATGACTTAGCTGTACCTGTATGTAAATGCAATACCAAAAGTTCCAACGTTTTGAATACTTACCTGATATCAAAAGGTACAAGTGTGAACCACATTTCTAATGTTACAATGTTTGACCACGCGCCTAACGCTCTCCATTTGGCTAACTTGTGCAATGTTTCCTACGATAACAAGTGCTCGACTTCCTCCTATGATACTGGACCTCATGCTAATGTTTCTTACGCTAACAACAGTTCAATCGTTAATGCCTCTATTGTCAAGTATTTTCCTACTGCTCCTACTACAAATTGTGCTACAGTTTCTACAACTAAAAGTTGGCCCACTGTTCCGACTGCTTCTAATGCTATAATTGCTAAGAATTACCCTACTGTGTCTACCATGAATGCTACAACTGTGTCTACTAAGATTTGCACTACTGTGTCTACTGTGTCTACCATGATATATGCCAAGGTTTCTACTACAAATGCTTGCCCCAATACCACTAATGACGGTTCTACTACTGTACTTACATATAACCCTATCACTATAGGATCTGCTAGGAATGCAGGAGGATTTGCCAGTAACCTTACTGATACAGGTCTATTTAATATTGCATGTCCGATTACTGTACAAAACAGAGCTGACTCCACAGCATTCACTACTCCCATTAGTGACATGCCAGGAGCTATGCTCCCCCCAGTATCTAGTAACTTGCATTACAGAAAAGTATCTGGGAACTACTGCCAGTGCAGGGAAGCAGCCAACATGCTTACTAATATCTGCAGTCACCAAGCGGGCCCTCCTCCCCTCACTGCTGACAGGTTATCCAGCACAACCACTACCATCAGCCCAGCTAGCCCACCTATCCTTTCGTCTGGTGCATTTACTAGCATGGATACCTTTAACCCACCCCAACACATGACCACTGTCACACTTTGTGGCCAATCTCACAGGGACAACTTGAGTCCCAATGCACCTTCCTCCCTTCTCACCGAAAGCTCCCAAGGCAGTACAGTTGATTCCCTAGTTCTGAAAAGAAAGAGCACCATTAACCCCACGCTCAACAGCCACATCCAAGTCTTCTCGAAGGTATGTGAAACTGAAATCAGAAACATCCTTCAGAACCCCCCCAGCACCAAAAACCACAACTTGACACTTAAAGAAAAAACTGCCCTCAAACACCTCTGCCTCAATGAGCACATCAAAGTGCTCAAAGCAGACAAAGGGGCAGGCATTGTCATCATAAAAGAAACAGAGTACACAAACAAAATGCTGTCTGTACTCAATGACAAAAACAACTACTGCCAGGTCAATAAGACTGAAATTCTCCAAAGATTTAAAGCCATTGACAGCCTGTTAATCAATCTAGCATGCCACAAAAAAATCACAGAGGAAGAACTGGATTTCATGGCAGTAGACTCCCCCAAAGTAGGGGTCCTATTTGGATTTCCAAAGATACACAAGAACCAAATTGACCCCCCTTGAGACACATAGTCTCATCCAAGAGAACCAAAACAGAATTAATTTCCCAACTACTGGACTTTTACTTTAACCCACTAGTTCAGACCTCCAGGTTTTTCCTCCAAGACTCCTGGGATTTCCTCAAAGAAATCCACGCTATTCAGGAACTCCTCCTTGACAAGAATCTAATTCTCGTCACCCTAGATGTTACAGCCCTATACCCAAGCATCCCCCACTAAGAGGGGATACAGCTAGTCAAAGATTACTTAGTCAAACACAGAAAATTACCACAAGAACAAGTGAAAACTCTGTGTCGACTTCTCAGACTTGTACTGGAAAACAACTATTTCTCATTCCAAGAAAACATCTATAAGCAACTCAAAGGAGTAGCTATGGGAGCCAAAATGGCACCCTCCTATGCCAACCTCATCCTCAGCTCCTGGGAAGAAGATACGCTTAACAAATTGAAAGGGTTTGAGCAAGTTGTACTTTACAAGAGGTACATTGACGACATCTTCCTCCTATGGGAAGGCAACCAGCAGGAGCTAGACATTTTCCTAGACAAACTTCAGAACAGTATCAAGTTCCTAGAATTCACCATTGCAGGAACGGGTTCTACTGCAAATTTTCTGGACATCACGCTCAGCAGAAGTGAGGAAACCCATATGTTCTCCTCCAAAATATACAGAAAACCCACCCACCGCAATAACCTCCTAGATTTCAGAAGTCAACACCCACTCTTCATCAAAAGGAATGTAGTCAAAGGTCAGTTCGTCAGACTAAGCAGAATAGTCAGCAAAGATGAACTATTCCTCCAGGAATGCAATGTCCTCAGAAGTCTTTCTGGACAAGCATTACCCCAGCTACCTAGTAGACAAAATTGTCAAGGAGGTTACTGACCACAGACACTCCCGACATTGCCCCATCCTAAAAAATGGGTTCCACACCCCCACTAACCCAAAAGGCAACCAGAAACCAAGATTTCCCATCCACATTTCTACGGATGCTGACAACATCAAAAGGACACTGTCCCTTAACTGGGACATCCTAACAAGTAACCCAGACCTACGTAAGACTGTGGGACCCAGTCCCACATTTACTTACAAAAAAGGCTGCACACTTAAGAGCCTGCTGGAACACAAGAGGGCCACACCGGTCTCTATGCCCCCCACCAAAGGGACATTCCCATGCGGGCAATGCACCTCCTATCAGCATATCCAGACTGCTGACAGCATCCAAATAGGTGCCAAAACAATACGACTTAACAGTACACATGACTGTAACACCACTAATGTCGTCTATCTCAGCAAATGTGGACACTGTGAATGCTTTTATGTAGGGATGACCACCGGCAAACTAAGTGACCGCATTAAAGAGCACTATCAGGCCATTAGAAGGGCGGACAATAACAACGCCCTTGCTAGACATGCTGCCCACTGCCCCCACCCATCCTCGTTCAAATTCCTCATTCTGGAAAAAGTCCTCAGCTTCACAGACAAATCCAGTACCCCCCTAGTGGTCAAAGAACTTAGATGGCAAATCAGACTTGAAGCTGACTGCTTCCCTGGGCTCAATGGCAGCTTAAACATTAAATGCATACTCAAGTGGATAATGTAACCACCTGGGTCACCTCCCCTTTCTTCATGTCATCATGACATCATGCTAACTCTTTATTTAAACACAGGTTGGAATGCATTTACTGTAGATTTCTGAAGAAGTTCCATTGATTTGTAATAAATTAAGCGAACGAAAGCGCTCAAATCTTTTTACTGGTGTCAGCATGTCTCTGTGATTTCCCTGCCTAACTATCTTCAACGTCCAGTACCCCCAGAGGGTAGGACAATACAACAGGTTTTTGTTTTATTTTATTTCTTCGTAGTTTGCTGTGCTACTTTTTAGTTAAAATTATATATACTTTATATGTAGTATATATTATATATACTTTATGTTGTATATATTATCTATACTTTATATGTTGTATATATTATCTATACTTTATATGTTGTATATATTATATATACTTTATATGTTGTATATATTATATATACTTTATATGTTGTATATATTATATATGCTTTATATGTTGTATATATGATGTATACTTTATATGTTATATATATTATATATACTTTATATGTTGTATATGTGATATATACTTTATATAGTGTATATATTATATATACTTTATATATTGTATATATTATATATACGTTATATATTGTATATTTGATATATACTCTATATATTGTATATATTATATATACTCTATATATTGTATATATGATATATACTTTATATATTGTATATATGATATATACTTTATATAGTGTATATATGATATATACTTTATATATTGTATATATGATATATACTTTATATAGTGTATATATGATATATACTTTATATATTGTATTTATGATATATACTTTATATATTGTATATATGATATATACTTTATATATTGTATATATGATATATACTTTATATAGTGTATATATGATATATACTTTATATATGATATATACTTTATATATTGTATATATGATATATACTTTATATATTGTATATATTATATACACTTTATATATTGTATATATGATATACACTTTATATATTGTATATATTATATACACTTTATATATTGTATATATTATATATACTTTATATATTGTATATATTATATATACTTTATATATTGTATATATTATATAGCTGTTGTAGGTCAATGGGAAGGAGATCCTGGACACAGCGTGATATAAACAGTGTGTCACACATTCTGATTTTTTGTTAAAAATAATAAAGAATTACTTCTGTGCCATATAGTTACACAAGATGTACTTCAAAGGTGATGGCAGTGAATTCTCTAATATCAATTTAGGGATTTTTGAGACTGTAGTACCCATAATTTCTGCTACAACATATTAAGATGTGATTTCTGTCACTAGGTCATACCATGCAGGATTGGACAACAGAAATCATTTGAAATGGATGCTCTGTGAATACAATGCAGTTGGTTTCACTTGCTTTTCCAAATGTTTTCCATGTTCTTTTTTTTTTTTGTAAGTATGAATCATTAATACTGAATGTTATGTAAATACACTCGAGTTTGGTTTTACTTACTTTTTCATCGAATTATCTTGAACTTTCCTTTTGCTCTTTTCTTAAATTGCTTTTCCATGGCCGTTACTGCTTTGTCTTCTCTTCAGTTCCAACTCTGTGTGACTGAGCTTAGAACCACCATTTCTAAAGCAGAAGGACTGAGCATTTAATGTAATGGGGAAAACAACGGTAACCCAGAATACCTGTAACATGAGCTGTTGTTTTCACATTCATTTCAAAAGGATTTCAGAATGTTCTATGAGAAGGCAGCTGCTCTTTGCACTAATACTGCCTCACCAGGTGAAATCTCAAAGCTGCTGAGCCATAAGTGAACTTGACTGCTTAATTTGTAAAGAACAGCCCATAATGAGCAGCTTTGGATGTTGCTGCTGTCGCACAGCAATGGACAGTGACACCTGCTGGAGAAAACAGCTTGCGGTATATCTGAAGACACTCTACAGTCCATCCAGTGGCAGAATTAATAAGGTCCAGTCAAGGGACGTTGTAGCATTAACATGTCTTTTCATCACTTTCAGGTTGGTACTTGTCTTCACAGCCTTTACGTTAATATCTGAGTAGAAGTCATGCAGTTTCATATCATTGTCTGAGAAATGAGCACAACTGAACCTCTTGACTGGAGTCCCTGATGCAGACACTGGACGTGTATGTTTACTGCCACGACTGAGCTATAACAAAGGCAGACTCCCAGAAAAAAGGTTCATGCAAGCAATCTCAGCTCTGAAGTTATTATTACATGGTATAGAATAACCAAGGAGCAAAGTGCTCTGTTGTAGCTTTGTTTTTCACATCCCTGCTGTTCTCAGTTAGGTAGATAGTTAAGCAACTTCACAAAGAAGCCAGAAAAGCTTAGCTTTAAACCCAGATGCAGAGAACTATTTAAAGACAACTGGGTCCCCCACTGTGTATCTACTACCCACTTTCTCGCTTGTCATGTAAGAATTCTAATTTCTCTGTCTCTTCTTTTTCCCTTACCCTTAGTTTCAGAAAATGCTTCACATGAAAAGAACAAATATGGATTCACAGAAACAAAGAGCATAAAACTTTAGACTTGACAATATCTAGGAACAATATAGTTGTACCATCTACTCATCTTCCTACCAGAGCTGTCACTCTCAGTAAAAGTGGGCCTTTCTGAGGAAGAACTATAGCTGCTACCATTACCCTAATCATCATATCATATATCTGTAACTCTTTTTCTCTGTTGGTTTTGCCTTCTGTGTCATCTGAGTCCCAAGCTGTCACACTGTATGGTCAGCGGTATTGATTGCCTTTTCACAGCCCAGTTAGCTACTACTCAAGTATATAATCTACAAAACATTTAAGCCTTTCACAACTTTGATGTTTTTTGCAAATTTGTGTGTAGACACCTTTCTGTGTAAAATTAAGTAGCTAACATCATTTTTTTCTCTGGTCAGTGACTGAAATGGATCCTTTCTGGATCAGTTCATAACCTGGACAATGGTCAAACAGAGAACTAAATAAATAAAATGTGTATTTGTCCTGTACAGCCCTAAATTTATTATCATTTTAATCCCATCCTGCTGGGTCATGGTGCAGATGGCTGGAACCTCATTTCTGATGTAGCGGACCTATGTTTGAGTACAGAGCCCAAGCAATGAAGTAGCCTGCTTCAGGGGAAGGAATAGCTGTAATGCTGTCTTACCCTTCCCAGTGGAATGGTGGATTTCCTGTCATGCTATGACCTTCAGAAAGGCAAAAGACTCTAGCTCAGGTGGACAAACATGTTGGGAAGTGCAGGCAGAAGGTCTGCAGGTGGAGAGTGTGCAAACAGTATCGCCTGCAGATAAACCACACTGATGTCAGTGTCAAAACAGGTGGCACACTTGCCTATGGTACAGAGGGCTGCGGATTCTATTCCCACACCACGTAGAAGGAGGGCTGGTGGTGCAGTGCAGCATGGGCGAGGGAAGGTTCTTCACACCTAAGTAAGAGCAAGAGAAGCACCACAATGCCCCAGCCAAATTCCCCCTAGTTGAATAAATACCACATTTACTCTCCCCTAAAAAAAGATGGCAATAACCTAATGGGACTAACCCAATCAACAAAAGATAAATAAATAAATAAATAAAATGTTTCTGTATGCTATGCACAATGGAAGGGAGTGGGTGTAGTCCAATAGGGGAAAAGCCTCCACTCCCATCACAATGGTACTGTCCATGATACTACCATCTCTTCCCCACTGCCATCACAATGGTACTGTCCATGATACTACCATCTCTTCCCCACTGCCATCACAATGGCACTGTCCATGATACTACCACCTCTTCCATGCATTGCCGTGGACATTAGATTGTCAGGACACAGACAATGTTGGATGATAGTAAGGACCAAAAACAACTATGAGAAAAACATTACTCTCATTTCCCCTGCATAGATACACAACCACCTCAGGAAAGCTTTACCATGTGCTTATGACAGTCTATCTGTGAAAAAACATTTTTTCATATTGCCTCTGAAATACCAGCCTTCTGACTTCAGATTATTTCATGTTGATGTTAACACATTAGTGGTTTCAAATGATACCTTAATGTGATACACTCTTTGATGATATAATCTTTGGCTTTAGTTTACCTAAATCATTTGTAAGTTTCACTTATGTCTCTTTTTCTCATTTGTATACATAAACAACACTTATTAGCTTCCCTATGTATGTCTCCTAATACAGATCTTTCACCCTTTCCACTGCCACTCTCTTGCACCACTCTGCTCTTCGTGTCTCTGCACACATGTATTCACTGTCACCCTCATTCACCACCATAATGTTCGTGACTCTGCAAGCATGCATCTCCAGCACTTTATGCAGTACTTTAAGCAGGCTCTCACACGCTATCTACATGGGGTGATAACGTCAAGACTCCTGTTATCTCTCGCTCTCTTTCCACGTATCCTTGCTTTGCTGTCCTCCACTCCCTTCTGCTTCCTCAGCTGCACATTTTATTTTGCTTTTGGTACTGATTTTTCTTTTTTTTATTTCCTAAGGGCATTCTTTCATGCTTCATTGCACTGAATCTAAGCAGATGAATTTCTGATTATGTCAACTCCTACCTCCTCTTTTCTATGCCCTTGTTTACAAGCCCTGATGCAAACTTTTAATGACATCCAAACAGATATTACTGCCTAAAGATGCTCTTTGTTTTGAAATGTACCTGTAAAACATGTTATACTCCTCTGTAAATGATCTGGTTAAGGTTTGCCACTGTAACCCCTGCCTTTGAAATGATCTGCCTTTTGCTTCTGCCTTAATTGCTATGACATGTTACACCTCAGTTATGAAACCTATATTTACACACACACACACACACACACACACACACACACGCACGCACGCACACACGCACACACGCACACATGCACACACACACGCACACACAACTTTTATTGCATTGTTTGTTTTTTACAACACAGAATGAAGTTATTGTTGTCCCTGTGCCTAATAATACTTCACCCATTATACCTGATAATGTGGCCACAGTTGCCTCCCTTGTCAGGCTGCTTGGAAGGCTTTTGGTTTCTCTGACTGGTAAATCAACAGTGAGAGTTTGGGAAAGGTAAAAGATGATGAATCTTGTCTAGCACTGGCCACAGAGATAGAAATACTGCACCAAGGGCTTACTGCAGTTTTACTGGTCTTACTATGGCTTTTGACTTTGCTGATCATTTATTTAGTCTTACTATGGCTTTTGACTTTGCTGATCATTTATTTATTTAACATTTGTTTACCGGGAAAGTCCAACTGGACACAGGTCTATTTTCAGCAGAAGCCCAGGAAGATAAGCTCCAAAAATATGAAAAACAAGCAAACTTTGTACCAGAAGAAAATTACAGAGTACAGGTCAACAATGAAAGTACACATTGCAAATATAAATAACCAAAAGAGATGACACCTTAGCAATTTTAACAAAATGTGTACATCAAAGAGTATATGGTATTATACAGACTAGACTAGCATATCAGAACGCACAGTGTGATATTTTTGAGGAAGACTTGAAATGATTTGAGATAAAAGAGTAAGTACATATAGGGAAGGAAGAAGGTAAAATAGGATAGTACAGTAACGTGTCGATCTAAAAAAAGTCAGAGGTTGTGTATAAAAAGCAGAGAATATAGAATTAGTCGGGGGGGTAGCAGGAGCACAGACAGGCATTTTCTAAGTGAGCAAATAGAAATGTTTTTAAATTGTACTGTGGGGCAGATGGAAGTGGGTAGGTTATTCCATATTTTAGGAATGATGTTAGAGAATAAGGATTCTCCAGCTGAGTTTATCAATTAATTAATTTATTAATGAATAAATGTTTTCTTAATGATAGAAACGATCACAAAGTGATAAGCTGATTTGTCTGTTTTCTTGGTTTCAGAAACATTAGAGTCATACCTCTCAAGTTCTTAATGCAAGAAATCTGGTCAAACCTGACATAATGGGGGACAAAGGCCCAAAAATAGGGAGATACTTTAAATATCGCTGTTATAAACTTAGGAAGTTGCTAGAATAACAGGATTTGTGTTAACATGCATTTTCTGAAAGATATGAAATGTGAAACTCAAATGCATGAGATTACTTAGTGACTTATCCTTATATCATTGCCATTGATTTATCAAAACAAAACATAATTTTTATGAGGAGCAGATCAAAAATATGAGGCAAAAATATGGACATTCTGCAAAAATGTACAGTTGAGAGGTATGAGTCAGATTCAAAACAAGGAGTGCACTTTTATAGAAAGTTACTTTATTCAGGTATCATACAATGATCATTACTGAGACCTTTGCCCTTCACTTTGTTCATAAGCAGCCATGTTTTGAACCTACTTCATCTCAGTACAGCACTTTATAAACACGGCATAATGATTTGGAAGGCCTCAGGCATGGCGTCTAAGTTGACAAAGAAACTTAAATCCTGAAGAGATTAATAGATGGTCTAACCAGAGAATAATCACTATACACCTTGCCAAAACAAAATCAGTGTGATTTTTTTTTAATATTTAATTTTTTTCAAATATTTTTATTAAAGTTTATATACTCAAAAACTAGTTTATGCCATTTAAGATATATAGAATTATATAACTAAAAAAGGACAATCGAACAATAAAAAAGAATATGAAGAACATAACAAAAACAACTATTTACAAGATTATCTGCTGTACAGTAAGAATTCAAGGTTCTTTTGAGAGTTAGCATTTATTATATGTGTATTAGTAGTTAATAAATTAACGGTTGTTTAATTTTCATCCAGATGTTATAGGAACAAGTGATTCTGGTTGCTCTTGCCTTCATTGTTGTACATTCTAATTGACAAACTTTGGCTGCAAGACTTATAAATTCTTTCAAAGTCAGAGTAGATTAATTTTTCCAGTTCTTCATCATAACTTTCATTGCTAGTTATTTTTTAATATTTCTAAAGGACGATATAATGTACCTATCAATTGAAATGTTGATTGCAGCCATACCTTGAACCATACATTGAAGATTATAACACATTCCCCTCCTGGGTTAAAATCTGGCACCAACACCTGGTCACTAACAACATTAACCCGAAAGCTCTCCCCTTTCTTTCCCCTGTGGCTATTAATACTTCTAAAATAAGTAATAATCTGAAACACAACATCAGATTGTTCCAGAATATGATAAGATCCATTAATCTTGATAAAACCCTTCCTCTCCTCCAACATCTCCATCTAAATCCAAACATTAGAATTAACAAAAAAACTGTCAACCTCAGTGACTTCCCTCTCGTCAAGGATTATTTGGTATGGGATCTTTTCAAATTTAGGAATAAAAGTCTCCCTGATCTATGTCTAATTCTCAAAGTCAATAATAAATACACGGTTATCCTTCAACAACTCAGAGAATTAATATCATCACAATTCGGCAATCTACTCACCAACTGCCATGATGTTAATAGATTGTGTGAAATTATAACTAATCTCTCAAGTCCAGAGAAAAGGCTCTCTAGATCCTACAACCTAATCAACTCTATAAAGCAAAACTTGGCTTGCCTTTTCTCTAAATATTGGGATAAACAGGATACCAAAATTTACAGAAGAACAAAAGTTAATTGCAATCAGAAACACAATAGAACTATCCCCCTTTAAGAAACTCATTTATACGCAATTAATTATCAATGATAACTCTATTTTACACCTTCTGTTCTCAACAGATTTGATCCCAAAATGTCCCCTTCTTGCACTTGCTGTTCTTTTCCAAAGGCTGACCTTCTTCATGTATTATGATTCTGTAAACATACCCATAAACTATGGTGCTCTTTAAAAGTACACCTAGAAAAAATGGGATATCACAAATCTACTCTCTCCTCGGAAACAGCCATACTCACATACTCACCCTTAAGTTACCTAAACTAAAACATCATGTATTAATTACACTCTGCTCTCTTGTCAAATTATGCGTCATTAAAAACTGGTTAGATCATACAAACTATGTTGGAAGGGGTTCAAAGAGATGGCATTTAAATACATTTCCACGCAAAAGCTTATCTTAAAAGGGCTCAAGAAAAAAGCGTACTATCAAGAATTCGGGAAACTCCTACTTGACCAAATTTTAAGTGATTAACTATGTTGGAGGCCTAGTTTCTGAGATATTTTTATAGTTCCCTCTCCCTGGGTTATTTGGAGGTCCACTCGTGTTTCTTCTCTCTTACCCTATTCTAATTGCATGGTAGCACCTTTGTAAACTTTGTAAATATTGTATATAACTTAGTTTTTATATATGTTTAGGTAGTTTTATTCTTGTTTCCATACCTGCCTTTGTGTACAATGACATTTTACCTACTCATGGAAATTATTGTAATGGTTTTGATATCTGTAAAAATCAATAAAAAGTTATTTGAAAAAAAATAATGTCATACATTTGTTTCAAACTTCCTATCCTTTAGAAAATGCATTTTAATGCATACCCTGTTATTTTCACAACTTTCTAAGTTTATAAGTCCAATATTTAAAATCTGTCCCTATTTTGGGAGTATGACTGCACCCTTGGCATAACTGAATCATACAAACTCAGTTATCTTGGAATTTACTTTGAGTCACACCCTCTTTTTAATAATTTGTATTCAATAGCTTTAATCTAAACTTGTAAAGCAATTTACACTTTGTAGGAGGTTTGCAAGATGCTTTTTTACTGAAGTTAGAAATTCACATGAAAGGATACACAATCATAAACTGAAATGTTTTTATTTATTTTATTTAAAATTGTTGACCATGGCGGAGCACTGATTACATGGACATGTGTTTCAGGTTCTGTCTGCTTCACTGTGTTCTCTAGTCATCTCTAAAGAACAGGAATTGTCCTCAAGCATTTCTCTTTTATTTATATGTATGTATGCATTTATTTTTTATTTATTTCACAGGTTGTTAACTAGGTAAAGGCTTGGTCCACATACCCTTGACAAAGGCTTCAGCGGTGCACATACAGTTACAACTACTGATTTTCATAACAATGATAAACATTTCTTACAATCATGGAACTTGACACATATTATACAGGTAAATGAGTCAATAGAACATTATTAGCAACATTCACCTATTCTGTTATTAAATGCTAATGCAAACATTTGATACAATACACAATTACTAGTAGGTAGCAGTAATGCACACACTATGGCATTTCATTCCATATGTACTATTGAAAGAAGTGACAACTTATGTTTGCAAAGTTTTGGTTGCTGTTACATTAACAAATGCATATTCAAATTCTGTTTTCTGATTTAGTAGGAATTACAGTCCCTTTTAGTAAAGATTTAAAATACATAGTTAAACACATGGAAGAACACCAGAATCAGCAGAGAAAGAAAAAAAAACATTAATACACTTGTAATGAATCAGCATAGTAAAAAAAATCAGTGTTGATTTATTTTATTTTATATACCATGCATTATCACTGAAACATTAACATTCATACTCAATATAGAGATTTCATGTCTGGCTGTCTAGAAATAAAAGTAGTGTTTTTTGGTTTCTACTATAAGCAGGTGGCTGGTTCATTATATTCTGCTCAGAATATAAATACCACACTCTGACACTTGGAGAAGGGTGTAATGGCTTCTTGTTCTGTGAGGTGATCTACTTTTAAACCCTGGCCTGTAATATTATCAAAAAGTTCATAATCTGGGAAGAAATGTATTTACCTACAGCAAATGATGCTTTTATCCTTATAGAAATCTGGATCAAATATAATAAGAAAAAGCAAAGCCCTTTACTTGTCCCCCTGTCTAATACTCTCTTACAGCCCTTTGTTGCATAGTAAATACTTTCAGTTTAGACTGACATGCAGTGGTTCAATTTATTTTCTGTTTATGTATCAATTAGTTGACATTAGATTTTTTTGTAAGGTTGCCTACTGTGGCCAACTCATTGTGGGTATTATTTTATTCTTATGTGCTTACATTTTTCCGTTGGATAATATGTGTATATTCATAATTCTTCTTACTCATACATGCATGTATTTATTTTGCTGCTTAATGCTCATACATGCATGTATTTATTTTGCTGCTTAACATTTTATGATAATTCAGTATCACCCATACTGCCTCTGGCCCATTTCATGGATGAAATCAGTGTTTCTATATCAGTCTGTTTATCCAGCTAACAACTATCACAATAAAATAAACCATTTGTTAACAGTTTCAGTGCAACACATTTCTAGCATGTGATAATAATTTTCACAAATTGTGCAACATAGAACAACAACAACAAAAAGCTGCAATAACTTTCCTCAACACTTTGGACTGCCCTACCTTTGCATGACTCCAGCCTGTACCCTTGTACCTACAACACTCGCCTTTTTAGCATAATATAATTCTTCAGGTAGTCATGTTTCCCAAGCAGCAACATCAGCATGCTTACTTATTGTTTCGTTGTCATCACTTTGTAATTGTGATGCATGTTTACTTATTGTTTCATTGCCATCGACTTGTAGTTGTGATACATGCTTACTTATTGTTTCATTGTCATCACTTTGTAATTGTGATACATGCTTACTTATTGTTTTATTGTTATCATCTTTAATTGTGATACATGCTTACTTAGTGTTTCATTGTCATCACCTTGTAATTGTGATATATACTTACTTATTGTTTTATTGTCATCACCATGTAATTGTGATACATGTTTACTTATTGTTTCATTGTCATTACTTTGTAATTGTGATACATGCTTACTTATTGTTTTATTGTCACCATGTAATTGTGATACATGCTTACTTATTATTTTATTGCCATCACCTTGTAATTGTGATACATGCTTACTTATTGTTTTATTGTCATCACTTTGTAATTGTGATACATGCTTACTTATTGTTTCATTGTCATCACTTTGTAATTGTGATACATGCTTACTTATTGTTTTATTGTCATCATCTTTAATTGTGATACATGCTTACTTATTTTTTATTGTCATCACCGTGTAATTGTGATACATGTTTACTTATTGTTTCATTGTCATCACTAATTGTGATACATGCTTATTTGTTTTATTGTTATCACCTTGTAATTGTGATACATGCTTACTTATTGTTTTATTGTCATCACTTTGTAATTATGATACATGCTTACTTATTGTTTTACTGTCATCACCTTTATAATTGTGATGCATGCTTACTTATTGTTTTATTGTCATCACCATGTAATTGTGATAGATGTTTACTTATTGTTTCATTGTCATCACTTTGTAATTGTGATACATGCTTACTTATTATTTTATTGTCATCACCTTGTAATTGTGATACATACTTACTTATTGTTTCATTGTTATCACTTTGTAATCGTGATACATGCTTAGTTATTGTTTTAATGTTGTCACCTTGTAATTGTGATACATGCTTACTTATTGTTTTATTGTAATCACCTTGTAATTGTGATCCATGCTTACTTATTGTTTCATTGACATCAACTTAATCATAGATTCATAGGTGTGTACTAGGCTAATGGCCCTGGGATCTTTACAAGCCTAGCCCACAGGATTATTCTGGCATTGTGCCACCTGACCTTAGTTCCCAGTGCCTCTGCCGAGTAGAGCCACTGGAGTGATCCCGGGGTAAATTTTCTATTTCCCATCCACTCATCAGGATTTCTCTTGAAGAGGGCCAGTGAGGTGCTCTGCTTGACATGTATGGGAAATCTATTTCAGAGCATGGTCAGTCTCTGGGTTATGAACCTGCCCCTCCAGCATGTTCCGTTGATTGTGGTAATGAGGTTGAGGTCTCTGCAGCATGTGGTGTGGAGGGATTGTGATTTCTTTAGATGTAGCATTTCTAACAGAGCTGGGTCAGACATGTCTTTGTAAGTCAGGCAGAGATCTCCTCTAAGTGGGCGATATGGGACAGAGAATAGGTGGATTTTTTTGAGTCTGTCCTTATAGGGCAAGTGTTTAAGGCCTAGCATCCTCTTTGTGAGGTACTTTTGTGGCATCTCCAGTTGTTGCAGGTGTCTAGTGAGGTACATGCCAAATGAGGCATTGTGCTCAATGATTGGCCTAATGGGGAAGAGTAGAGGGAGACAATGACCTCTTTCTTCCTGGATGCAAAACCCTTACTAATGGGATGTGCCACATAGAAGGACTTTCTGACCACAGTGTCAATGTGGTGGTCAAAAGAGAGATTGCTGTTAACCTCTGTTCCCAGATCTCTTATGATGCCTTTTGTGTTCAGTGGACTACCACTGATGTGGTAATTCATGGGAACTGGGTTTTTCCCAAAGGGGATGACAACACATTTTTTGGCACTGAGCTTAAGGCCATGGTTCTGATACCAGAAGTTGGTATCACTGAGCCCTTTCTGTAGGATGTCAACATCACTTGTGGAGTTAATAATGGCTCCCAACTTGCAATTGTCTGCAAACTTTGTCAGCCATAGTCCCTTTGTTTTGGCCTGGACTTCTGAGAAGTAGATACCAAACAGGAGAGGACCCAAGACCGATCCTTGTGCGACTCCACTCGTGACTTGTCGGCAGTCTGACTTGGAGTCAGCTACTTTCACACTGTGGGTTCTATCCCTATTGTAAATGTGATATAGTGTGATCTGTTACTACCATGAGAAACACATTGTCATCAATAGACAAGTAAATCCAACTTGCTGTCACCAAAAATGCATGACAGACAGGGGTTAATTTACACCACTGCTGCCAGTTAATATGTGGCAGCTGATTGGCGTTTAGGATCAGGTCTAAAGGTGTAAAGTGACCTTTGGTTTTTATATAAAAAAGTGTTTGCATGCATCATTGTGCATATGAATAATTTTTTATACAAAACCGAAGGTCATTCCACACCCATGCATTAAAAATCACTTTTTAAAAAATGCTTTTGAATGTGGAAGACTAAACATAGTCAGCCATGTTTATGGCATTACTATTCATAGGAGTGCCGGGAGCAATTGTGTCATTCTGGGTACCAGCTCTAACACTGCTGGATTAGTGTAGATAATTGTAAATTAGTAATGTAATTGCTAATCTGTTAATGTATGTGATGTTACATATGTACCGCTCTTCATCTTCTAACACTACCCTCCTCACACACGTACCCTCAGAGATATCTAAAGCAACATCTGTATTACCTCTCTCTTACCTTCTATGCTATAAGGGGTATCATCAACGATCATCCCTTATCGCAACCTGAGGTCACTTCGCTCTCCTAATGAACTACTGGACTACTGGGTCAAACATCCAGAATCAACGACTCTGCTGGGGACTCTTTGTTTGCTAACTCTGTTGGTAAAACTTGGAACTCTCTCCCTGCTGATCTTACTCTTGACCCCTCTCTTACTCAATTAAAAAAAAGCCTCAAGCTATACTTTAAAACACTGGCTATGTCCTTGTTCAAAACCTGAATAGATGATCCTCTGTAGTCTGTAATCATGTTACATGGCCTAGTCAATTTGTTAACGCTGTTTCAAACATGAATGATTATATTACTTGCTTGCTCAACTAGAGCCTGTAAACTCTGTGTAACTTGTAATCATGTTGTGATTTTTACTGTATGTTCTACCTTGAAGCTTTTCGTCCTGGGCCTCTACAGAAAATGGACAAGTATCCGGTCGGACTATCCCAGTCAACAAATGTAAAATAAAAATAAGGGCTCTCTCTGCTTCATCTTCTAGCCCACTTCACCTCTGACCACTGCTCACTTCTTATGCACCTAGCTCCCACCTCAAATCTATCCAATGCAACACATAACACAAATTATGAAACATCCCCATATCCAACAGCATACACAATACTACCTGCATCCACCTGTTTAAAATGCTTGCATTAGAAGTGCACACTTCCTAACATTCACTTTAAAGATAAACTTAAATCAAAACTAAATTACTGTGACACCCACCTGTCTTAACTCTCTCCAAACATATGGTGATATACACCCTAACCTTGGCCCAACTCAGTTAAACAAAGATTCTGTCTGCATATCTCATCTAAACCACCTCGCACAAAGAACAAAAATACTGCTCACAATACTGCTCACAATTCAGGACTACAATCATTTACTACTAACCTCATCAACAAATGCTGCCTGATCAAGGACCTGCACTCTTAGATAGCCCCCCACTTATCAGCTGTTCCAATACTCACAGAAATATAGGAACTGCACTCTTAGATAGCCCCCCACTCATCAGATGTTCTCATACTCACAGAAACATAGGGTCTGCACTCTTAGATAGCGCCCCCCACTCATCAGATGTTCTCATGCTCACAGAAAAATAGGACCTGTACTCTTAGATAGTCCCCACTCATCAGATGTTCTAATACTCACAGAAACATAGGACCTGCACTCTTAGATAGTCCTCCCACTCATCAGATGTTCCAATACTCACAGAAACATAGGATCTGCATTCTTAGATAGCCCCACACTCATCAGATGTTCCAATACTCACAGAAACATAGGACCTGCACTCTTAGATAGCCCCACACTAATTAGATGTTCCGATACTCACAGAAACCAAGGACCTGCACTCTTAGATCATCCCCCACTCATCAGATGTTCTAATACTCACAGAAACATAGGACCTGCACTCTTAGATAGCCCCCCACTCATCAGATGTTCACATACTCACAGAAACATAGGACCTGCACTCTTAGATAGCCCCCCACTCATCAGATGTTCTAATACTCACAGAAACATAGGACCTGCACTCTTAGATATGCCACCACTCATCAGATATTCTAATACTCACAGAAACATTAGACCTGCACTCTTAGATAGCCTGCCACTCATCAGATGTTCTAATACTCACAGAAACATAGGACCTGTACTCTTAGATAGTCCCCCCACTTATCAGATGTTCTCATACTCTCAGAAACATAGGACCTGCACTCTTAGATAACATCCCAGTCTTCAGATATTCTAATACTCACAGAAACATAGGACCTGCACTGTTAGATAGTCCCCCCACTCATCAGATGTTCTCATAGTCACAGAAACATAGGACCTGCACGCTTAGATCGCCCCCCACTCATCAGATGTTCAAATACTCACAGAAACATAGGACCTGCACTTTTAGATAGCCCTTCACTCATCAGATGTTCTAATACTCATGGAAACATAGGACTTGTACTCTTAGATAGCCCCCCACTCATCAGATGTTCTAATACTCACAGAAACATAGGACCTGCACTCTTAAATAGCCCCCACTCATCAGATGTTCCAATACTCACAGAAAAATAGCAACAGCAATCTTAGATAGCCCCCCACTCATCAGATGTTCCAATACTCACAGAAACATAGGACCTGCACTCTTAGATAGCCCCCACTCATCAGATGTTCCAATACTCACAGAAACATAGCACTAGCAATCTTAGATAGCCCCCCACTCATCAGATGTTCCAATACTCACAGAAACATAGGACCTGCACTCTTAGATAGCCCTCCACTCATCAGATGTTCTAATACTCACAGAAACATAGGACGTGCACTCTTAGATAGCCCCCCACTCATCACATGTTCCAATATGCACAGAAACATAAGACCTTCACTCTTAGATAGCCCCCCCTCATCAGATGTTCTAATACTCACAGAAACATGGCTAAAACATGAAATTTAGTATGAACTTGGGTTTCCTGTCCATTACAGCTTTATAAGAGCAGACAAAAAAGCTGAAAAAAGTGGACCTGTTCTCCCTGTGCTTTCATTCAATACCCCAATTTAGCAAAGGCAACATAATTATAACTTTCTTAAAACTGAGCACAATCTTAGGTATTCATATCCCCCCAGTAATAACATGACTACTACTAAAGGCATGTTGTCTTGGGTTTGTCTCCTTGTATTAGTCTTCTCAGCTTTGCTGTAACTATCACCTTATCTACTAGAAATAACAAACTAACCCCTCACCCTAAGAGCATTACTTAAACTAGTATTCTGACAGCTACATTCAGTGATCACCACCTTACTACCTTTGAAAATTAAAGCAGCTCCTTTCCTCTTAAACCAGCTCCAATTCAAACAAAAACTGCACCCTTCGATTCAGACTGACTACCCTAACAGAAGGTAACTTTCTGGGTAAATATATAAAACTTGCTGTCAGAGCCATAGCACACAGTGTCAATTTTCATAAATAAATCTATAAAGGAGGCCACCCTTGGTATAGAAGTAAATAGTAGTCGACAAGATCCACAAAAACTGACAGGCCGAAAATGAGACATAAAAATGATAGAATGGACTATTGATGATAAGAAAGAAATTATGTATTGCTACTATTATGCAAGAAGGCCAGAATTTCTGAATAGAAGATATACAAAAAGATTAAGAGAGAAATTACAGGAAAGAAAAATACTTGCACAAAAAAAACTATCAAAAGCTTAAAATGGAAATTTGTGTTCAATTGGTGAACACAGTAATCAAGACTGCGAACAGAAATTCATGTCGCATAACAGAAGCAAAGAGGATATGTTACTGTGTAGCTAAATTAAAACAGATAAACTCTGACCACAAGAAACACAGGGCAGTAAAGGAAAGAAAGAAAGGCAAGAAATGAAATGCCATCACGGAAGTATCGAATAGAGAAAACTATAACGCAACTAAGACAAGACGCGTCACTGTTGGAAGAGTATAGAAGAGGGAACAGATCAACAAAAATTCTTAGAAAGATAGATGTGATAAAAGCAATGCACAGTATTACAACAGATCAGGATCTATCATATATTATTGAAAATAATAAACTGAAAGTTATCAGCATAGGCAGATATGCCAAAAAGTACAAAATAAGCAACTCACTGATGAGCCAAAACAGTTTTATAGAGAACTGGGAAACAGAGCAAAATGTTCATAGGTTCATGGCTTCATAAGAGGTCACTAGGCTAATGGTCCTAGGGCCTTTAGAAGCCTAGCCGTGTAAAAACTTGAGCACCCTTAGTGACCATAGTTAAATGTTCATTGTTAGCAGAGTGATTCTGTGATCAGCACCAATTGTCCCTATCATTGAGGAACATAGGTGCCATCCCTGGGGTAAATTTACAGTCACCCATCCAGTTGTGTAGGCTGCTCCTGAATAGAGTTATTGAGGAGCTCTGCTTCACATAAAGTGGGAGTTTATTCCAGAGGAGCGGTAATGGCTGGGAGATATAGCTGTCTCTCTGGCATGTTCTGTTAAGGTCACATGCTAAGCTGGGATCCTGGAGTGAGTGACTCTTGTGCCATGTGACTTGCGGATGTGCAGCATTTCCATTAGGGCACAGTCTGAGACTGCTCTGTAGACCAGGCACAAGTCTGCTCTCACCAACCTGTAGGATACAGAGTACAGTGACAGGTCTTACAGTCTTTCTACGTAGGTCATGTTTTGGAGGCCCTGAATTTTCTTGGTGAGAAACATCTGTGCTCAATTTAGTTGCTGCAGGTGGTTGGTAAGGTACATACAGAAGGGAGCTTTGTACTCAATTAGTGGTTTGATAAGGGTCGAGTACAGTGGAGCTATAACCTCTGTGGTCTTGGATCTGATGCCCTTATCTATGGCATGTGTAATGCAGAATGCTTTTCATATCACTATGGATACATGGTGGTCGAAGTTGAGGTTGCTATCAACCTGTCTTTCCAAGTCTCGCACTGCTGAGTTTGAGCTTAGGGGGGTGTTATCTATATCATAATTAGCAGGGGCTAATTCTTTGCTAAAGGAGGTAATGAGGCAATTTTTTGTGTTAAGTTTTAGTCCGTGAGTTTGGCATCAATCATTTGTCTGTCAATCCTTTCTGTAATATGTTAACATCACTGGGGACTCTATGATTGTGCCCAGTTTACATTCATCTACAAACCTGGTAAGGGACAGGGCATATACCTTCACTTAGACTTCAGAGAAATAGAATCCAAACAGTAGAGGGTGCAGCACAGTTCCTTGTGTTACCCCAATGATAACCAGTCTACTGGTGGAGGTGGACTCCCCAACTTTGACACTGTGTGTTCTGTAGGGGAGTCAGTTGGCTACCCATTTAGTGATGTATGGGTTAATGCCCAGCTGGGAGGGTTTCTCTATAATACCCGAATGGGAGAATTGTGTCAAAGGTCTTGGCTAAATAGAGATAGGTAGTATGCATTTTTTAGCCTTAATCCAGAGCTTTGGTGACATTCCCAAAAAAATCTACTAGGTTTAATAAGGAAGATCTACCCTTGATAAAACCAAATTGGATCGGGTCAAGAGTTTAAGGTCACCTATGTTCTTGTGGATAAGGTCCCTGATGATTCTTTTTACATGACCTTGCAGATAAGACTGATTAGACTTATGGGTTGATAGTTCCCAGGGTCAGTTGATGGACCCTCTTTGTGCAAGATGATTACTGTTGCTGTTCTCCACTCTGCCAGGACAAAGCCAGTTCTCAGGCTATGATTAAAGAGAGTACCAAGTGGTTCCACTAGGTCTTGTTTTAGATTGTTTAGTAAGCAGCCTGGGATGTTATCTGGTCCCACAGAGGCCCTGTTTTTGGCCTGGGAGAGTGCTCTTATGACCTGTTCTTTGGAAATACTGAGTAGAGAACAGGTGTCAGGAATGCTTTGAGGTACGTCTGGTGGGGACAGGGGGTGAAGTTATTACAAGAGCTGTTGGCTAGCAGGTTGGCAATTTCCTCAGGGTCAGTGTGAGTGGTACCATCCACTATAAGTCTGAGACAGCTGGGCATTCCCTTTTAGGTTTCAGATGTCATTAAAGAATGTCTTATGATTCTCTTCAGTGAAGGATGCTAATTTAGACTCATAGCTTTCCTTAGGGGACTTAACAAGATATCTGATTTCCTTGTTCAAGCTGTGGAGGGTATTCTTCCTCTGTTGAGTAAGTTCCCTTCTCTTCTTAGATATCAGTTTCTTTCTTTTGTTGTATAACGTATTTATACTTACAGTCCACCAGGGTGGCTTGTTTTTACGGGAAGACCTAGTTTTGTTTCTGTTAAGTATAGCAGAGTCAATGCATTTGTTTAAGTGGCTATATAGGGCAAATTTTGTATTCCTCTGCATAGGAGTCACAGTTGGTTATGTTGGTAGGGGCTTTGAAACTTTTTATCCCATCACTTACTAGGCAATAGTTTGCTTTAGAGAAATTTTTCTTTTTTTTTGCTTCTGTGGAGGTGTCAATTTTGATCTTTATTTCAAAGAAGACAGATTTATGGCCTGGCCTTAATAGGGAGGGCAACACACAAGGGGTAGTGCAGTGACCTCAAATGTTGGTGAGTACTAGATCCAGGACATTTTGAGCCCCTTGTGGGAGCATGGATCAACTGTTCTAGAGCATTTGAATTAACAAGGTCCATGAACCATGTAATGATCATGTTTGTGCTCATGTAAGTTGCCCAATTCATGGAAGGATAGTTGAAATCTCCCATGACCAAGGAGTTTGGCTGTATACTGAGCAACTCTAGCAAGTCGAGATAGGAGGTGTGCCTCTTCTGGTTCATGGTGGGGGACTTGTAGCTAGCGATGATGTGGAAGGGTATTTTACCTATAGTTAATTGGACCTGGAGTCGCTCTAGAGAGTTGTACTGTTTCACCAGTCTAGAGGTGTATTTGGATTTAATGAAGATGGATACACCTCCAGCTTTGGTTCTTTCTTGCTCATTTTGGAGTCTGAATGTGTGAAAGGCATTGTAGCCTTGTACGGCCGGGGTGCTCTCAGCAGCCTTCAACCAAGTCTCAGTGACTGCACAAACATCAGCATCTTCCAAGGTGAGTAGTGCTTCCAGGAAGAACAGTTTACTGTTTAAGCTCCTAGCATTAAGAAGCATGACCTTGAGTTTGTGTTCAGTGGATTTCCTTACATCAGAAGGTTTGTTCTTTGGACATTGCCTAAAAAAGGCACTATGGGGGAGGCAAGCACCTTTGCCAGTATCCAAAAGTGTTGAGGAGAAAGATGAAGGGCACCTCTGTCAAAGCAGCATGGACTACCTACCATGTCTTCCCAGGCAGAAAGATTCTGGATCCCCTTGCAGTGACACCAGAAGCTAAGCCAATTACTGAAATCATTCACTTTTTTTTCTGTATTGTGACATCATCCTAGGTGAAGGTAGAATGCTGCTTAGAGCTCAGGACATACCTGCCTGGGACACATAATCTGAGAGTTCGGTCATGTTTCTCTTCATAAGTCCAGAGAGGTATGTCTCAAGACATTCACAATAATGTGTACTATGACAGAGTTATAACAGTAATTTTCATTGAGCAACTTGAGTGCATACATGATTTAATGAATCCGGCCACCTGGCAGGCAGCTGATTGTGACCGTCTCCTTCTTCAGCCTGGTGAGGGGGACATCTGTGTGTCTCACTATTGAGTCACCTATGACCAGAACATTAGGTTTTGAGGTGTTTTGCCTTAGTGGCTTAATTGTTGAAACACTGATATGTGTGTTGTTATGTGTAGTGGTGGATTCTCTTTGTGTGCCAGTATGTGTATGTTGTTTGCACATGGGAGGTCTTTGGTATCATGGTAGGCTCTAAGAGAGTATCTCTGTGTATGTGGGTTGACCTTATCTTGTGTGAGATGGGAGTTGTGTGTGCATTGACAACCTGTTGTATGGTTTATTTATTGTTATGTGAGAAGACTGATTCTAATTTCATGGTATAGTTACATTTCTCACATACTGTATTTGCTTAGGAGAAAGTGGTTGTCAGTATACATGAAATTACTACATTGTCTCAGGATGGTCATGTCAATCAGGTTGACTGTAGAAATGGTGGGAAACTGTCCCTCCATTATGGCAAGTATACATTGTAGTAATTAGTGGGGATTGGCTAGATGGATCAGGATTTGCTTGTGAGATCAACAAAGGTGGTTATTCTGTGGAGGGCTGATGGTGGAAGACTTTGTCAATGCCTCAGAATACGCAGCTCAGCTTCTTGTTGGGTAGCAATGTGCAACAGTCTTGCACACAGATATGCAGTGTAGCTAATGAGGGTTTTCTAGCAGATATCAAGGGACATAGCTGGCTTTAGGCACCAGCGAACCCTGCGGTCGCCGAGGGACCACTGGTTCTGGGGGGCCTCCAAGCACAGCAAGTTATCTTATCTTGATATTTTATAGCATCTGGCAAACCAGCAAAAGCTAGCAATCTTGTGTGCTAAATAAACAAGGGGGTAATAATAACTCTTATATCTCCTTCAACTTTCAAAGAGCTTTAGTTATAGTAACAGTGTTTTGTCAAGTAACAGGTTTCACAATTCCATTAATTATTTTACCGCTGACATAGTGCCCCTAGCTTAGTTAAACCGTGCTGGAGAGCATCCTCTCCACTAAAACTAACAACATAGCAAGCTGTGGGTACCTGCAATACCAGTGGCTACAGGGGGCCCTTTCATCCTTGACTGTGTGGGGGGCCCACAAAAACTGCTGTTGGTTGGGGGAAAATGAGGAGAAAAATGTATTAACAATTTTTGCTTACAGTGTTTAACCCGAACAGGACTGTGATATGACCCTGTTAGGATAATGCTGATAATAAACAAGAACACGGTTAGCACTAAAGAGAGATCGGCAGCCCAGAGTGACATAATCAACATGAACACGGTTAGCACTAGAGAGAGATTGGCAGCCGAGAGTGACTGATGTCAGGGCACATCATAGAGTTTCAGAAGAGCTAATGCTTCTGATCTTCAGGGATTGTTTCTCTTTCAGGGAGCTTAATAAATGCTGCCAGAACACCAGATACTGTAACTCTCAATGTCTTTGCTAAATAATTCTCCTCAGTGCCAAAAATAAGAGCAGAGTAAAGGCTCAAAATAAGGAACACATTTTAAACATTGCTCTAATTCACTTAAAAAGCAAACAGAATAGCATATTTGCATCAATATGCATTTTTGGACAATAAAAAGTATAAAACTATGATGTCTGGATTTACTGACTGTAATCTTAAATGATTTGCTAGCAAATAAAACTTATTTTTTTATGAAGGACAGAGCAAAATTATGAGGCAAATCAAGGAATATCTGTGGAGTCATGGACAGTGGCAAGTATTCATCTACTCCTCAATGAGGTAGATTGAGTTTGCCCCTTGTTGCTGTTTGATGACTGCTAAACAGCAGTCACTGATTTGGTGTGGCAGTACCACTGCTGCACAATGTATTGCTATTTGCTCAAATAAGTACAAAACTAGTATTGGTGTGTGTGTGTGTGTGTGTGTGTGTGTGTGTGTGTGTGTGTGTGTGTGTGTGTGTGTGTGTGTGTGTGTGTGTGTGTGTGTGTGTGTGTGTGTGTGTGCGTGTATGTGTGTGTGTGTGCCGGGACACACATTTTTCTTCTGGGCATTAGTAAAAACTTCAGCTAACAAGTAATTATATTTCAAAAGTAAAGCATAAAATATATCACAGAACATTCAGGCATTTAGATCTTCTAGGAATCTGGTCCCCCCCCCACTCCCCAGACTGTATAAATGGATACAAGGGGACTCCCTTATTCATCCTTGAGTGTGCGGGGATCCCTCAAAAGCTATTTCTGGTTGGGCAAAAGTGAGGAGATAAAAATGACTTAATTTCCTGATAATGCGCTTTAACCTGAACAGGGCTGTGATATGACCCTGTTAGGGTAAAACTGATAATGCTCTGTAACCTGAACAGGGCTGTGATATGACCCTGTTAGGGTAAAACTGATAATGCACTTTAACCTGAACAGGGCTGTGATATGACCCTGTTAGGGTAAAACTGATAATGCACTTTAACCTGAACAGGGCTGTGATATGACCCTGTTAGGGTAAAACTGATAATGCACTTTAACCTGAACAGGGCTGTGATATGACCCTGTTAGGGTAAAACTGATAATGCACTTTAACCTGAACAGGGCTGTGATATGACCCTGTTAGGGTAAAACTGATAATGCACTTTAACCTGAACAGGGCTGTGATATGACCCTGTTAGGGTAAAACTGATAATGCTCTGTAACCTGAACAGGGCTGTGATATGACCCTGTTAGGGTAAAACTGATAATGCACTTTAACCTGAACAGGGCTGTGATATGACCCTGTTAGGGTAAAACTGATAATGCACTTTAACCTGAACAGGGCTGTGATATGACCCTGTTAGGGTAAAACTGATAATGCTCTTTAACCTGAACAGGGCTATGATATGACCCTGTTACGGTAAAACTGATAATGCTCTGTAACCTCAATAGGGCTGTGATATGACCCTGTTAGGGTAAAACTGATAATGGCCTCTGCTATCAACCCCCCTGTCCTAACAATCACATATCAGGCATGTATACTGGTGGCTGCCTTTGGGGGTTAGGGTGGGGGAGTGAGGAGACATGCTATGTATACATATTTCGGCAGTCACTTGAAATACATGACTGTGGTCATTTGAACCTTTGCTTTCATCACAATCTAACACTAGAGGGATGCACAGGCAGTGACTGTCTTTTTGGGGGATTAGGGAGGCAGGCAGTGTTCCCAGACAGGATCTGTGTATCCTCACAATAAACAGACTTGCTAGTTTATTTTGAGCTACTATTTTGTCAGCTTTGAACATTAAGCCTTGTGCACAACTTATGCCTTCATTGAAAAAAAAAGTAAGACTGCAATTCTTTTTCTTACTCATGAATTTGGTTTAGGTTAGTATTGGATTAAAAGGTTGGGAAATAATTTAAAATGCATTCTAGAGCATCTATAACCTCTATAGCTTCTGGGCAGTGGTTTAATAAAGTTATTTCCTAAAATGTTATTACTCTGCTGTCTTGGTCAGGAAAAATATGTTGAAAGGATGCAAGAAAAAGTAAAGCTGAACAGCAACACTGAATTGCTTTCTTTAATCATCATCTCTTTTCAAGCCATCATTGGATGAAAAGGTTGTGTAAAAAGAAAAAAAAAACCTTAAAAAGCACATCAGATCATATACAAAGTTATGGCCTCTTGAAAAAGCTGAAGAGAAAGGTAAAATGTGAGAAATGGAAGAAAAAAGTAATGTACATGGTGTGGGGAACCCAAGATGGGGAGAAACAGAGGGTAGCACTGGAGGATGTATGCATGTTTTGGGGTCTGAAACAGTAGGCAGTGCCCTAGAGCACCAGTCAACCTAAGTCCATCAGTGTACATAGAGTTGTTGTAATGTATCATTGTTACATCTAAATGCCAATAACTGTGACTGTCCCTTTGTGAGATGGGCCAACATACTGCAGTACATAGCCTTATTGTAATGTAAGAGCATTGTAGCTACAGGACAGTCTGTGTGTACTACTCCTAAAAGTTTGGATCATAGGAAGTTACTAGGCTATTGGTCCTGAGGCCCTTACAATCCTAGCCAAGAATTTAGCACATGTTCCAACAAGTCAGCACCCTATGCCACTGTCCAGCAGGGACATAGATGGAATCCCAAGGGTGCATTTTCTGTTCCCCATCAAGTTATCCAGGTTGAGCTTAAAAAGGTTTAATGAGGTACTCTGCTTTAAGTAGAGAGGGAGTCTATTCTACAAAAGAGGGAGTCTCTGGGGCACAAATCTGTCCTACCAATAAGTCCGTTTGATGTCACAGACCAGGTTGATGTCTCACGTGCAGGTTACTCGAGTGGAGCTTGACTTGCGGATATGCAGCAGCCCCATCAGGGTGGAGTTTGAGATTGCTTTGTATGCCAGACTGAGGTCACTTCTGAGGAGCCTGTAGGAGACTGAGTAGAGGGACAGGGCTTTTAGCCTATCTGTATAGGGTAGATGTTTGAGGCCCTGGATTCTCTGGGTAAGGAATCTCTGTAGTCTCTTCAGCTGCTGTATGTGCTTTGCGAGGTACATGCCGAAAGGGGCATTGCATTCAATAATCGGTCTTATAAGGGAAGAATACAGGGATGTTATGACCACCTTGTCCATGGATGAGATACCCTTACTAATGAGGTGGGCCATGTAGAAATCTTTCTGTACAATGGAGGTAATATGGTGGTCAAAAGTCAGTTTGCTATCAACCTGGGTTCCCAAGTCCCTCATGACTGATGGTGTGCTTAGTGCCTTATTATCAGTGTGATAATTTATGGGGGCATCACTTTCCCCAAAAAGGATGATGATGCATTTTTTGGCATTCCTTTTGAGGCCATGTTTTTGACAGCAGACATTTGTTTGGGTGAGACCCTCTTGGAGGATGCTCACATCAGTAGGGGAAATGAAGACAGCACCCAGCTTGTAGTCACCTGCAAATATGGTCAGCCATAGCCCATTAGATTTGGCCTGCACCTCTGAGAAGTATATCCCAAACAACAGAGGCCCCAAGACCGATCCCTGGGATACACCGCTTGTTACAGGTCTACTACTTGAGGTGACTTCCCCTATTTTGATTAGGTGGGTTCTATTAGTGAGCCAGTTTGCTACCCATCTAGTAACATATAGATTGATGCCTAGTTGAGAGAGTTTATCTATTATACCTGAGTTGGGAATAGTAGTGAAGGCTTTGGCCAGGTCAAGGTAGGTGGTGTGCACTGCCTTCCCCTCATCTATGGCCTTAGTGACTGTCTCAAAGAAGTCGACCAAATTTAACAGGCATGACCTCCCCTTAACAAAACCAAACTGTGTGGGATCAAGTGTCTGGAGGTTGCCAATGTCCCTGTTAATGAGGTCCATGATAATCTGCTCCATGGCCTTGCAGATCAGACTAGTTAGTTTGATGGGTCTATAATTTCCTGGATTGGTGGACACTCCACATTTGTGCAAAGAGATGACCGCAGCTGTCCTCCATTCAGCTGGGATGAAGCCAGTGCTGTAAGTTCCAGCCTGAGTTCATGTAGAATGCAGCCTGGGATGTTATCAGGTCTCATGGAGACTGTATTTTTTGCCTTTTTGAGGGCAGTGATGTCTTGCTTCCTAGAGATAAGGGGAGGGGAGCAGGTACTGGGGATGTCCTGTTTTACTGATGGGAGAGACAGGGGAGTGACGTTTTCACTGAACCTGTCTGCCAGCAGATTGACTATATCTATAGGGTTTGTGTATGTGGTGTCCTTAACTACTAGTTCTGAGCAGATCTGGGTGCTTCCCTTGAGATTGCAGACATATGTGAAGAAAGTCTTATAATTGTCTTTAGTAGATGTGGCCAGTTTGGACTCAAAGCTTTGCTTTGGAGGATTTCACTAGTCCTCTTATTTGCTTGTTCAGGCTAAGGAGAGATTGCTTCCAATTAGACACCTGCTCCTTTGTGGTCCTGGACAGACATTTTTCCTTTTATTATAGAGTTTATTTATTGCAACATTAGCGAAAAGGATGGAGAGGAGGTCTGGCAGTGATGGGTGATACTTAGACTGGAAGTGCTCAGGGGGCCCCCAACTTGACATTTGCTGGGGGCCCCCAAAATGCTAACACCAGCCCTGTCAAGAGAAAATTGTGTTTTTAGGTGTTTGCATGTATGCATGGCAGTGCTAAACTCTGCTGCTCAATGAACAGCTATGCTCAAATGCGGTGTTTATATACAAGCAAACTTAAACAGTTTTAACACAAACTAGCGAATGGCTAGCACAAGACTGTGCCTTATTCCATCAATTCCCAACTCAAATGGGTCCTTGGTTGCACACTTATGCCACAAGGATGCAGGTGGCCTTCTTAATGTAAGATGGCTGGTTTTAATGCTCAATGAATAGCAAACAGCCTAGATTCAGCAAACCTAAATCTAGTCTATGCTATAAAATGCAGAAGTACTAGAAATTCAAAACGCAGAAAAAAAATAGTCACAACAGTAGAACAGGAAAAGAATGAAGCAGCAATTAGTCAAAATCCAGTTCAAAAAAGTGCAATGCAAGCTTAGAATACAGTTATATTTTGTTGAACACAGTGGAATATAAATACCACCAAAAAAAAAAGAAGAAACAGACACATTTTGGAGAAATATGTATGAAGATCCTTTGGGATATAATAAAGATGTTGAGTGGATAGAAAAAGTAAAATAAACAGTGAGAAGTCCAAAAGTACAGAATATGAAATGCGATGAAGTTGAAACAAAATTAAGAAA
The DNA here is from genome assembly GCF_019279795.1 of Protopterus annectens. Lineage (NCBI taxonomy): Eukaryota > Metazoa > Chordata > Ceratodontiformes > Protopteridae > Protopterus > Protopterus annectens. The sequence continues at coordinate 47,075,988 of NC_056739.1, forward strand.
AGCTTCTAACTGGAAAACCTCAGGCCCAGATGCAGCATGGAATTGCTGGCTAAAAGTATTGACATCTTTATGTGAAGAGTAAGCCATGAGTAAGAACTATTAAGAAGTCCACCCCAAACAGACACCAACCAGGTTAAACAACAAGAAAAAAGGGCTCCTCCTTAAGTGTGAACCTGAAAGCTATCCTAAAAATTATAGACTATTAACTTGCCTTCCAGCTATGTATAAACTATACACTGGAATTGATGCCGACAGATTTTCTAGTCATTTAGATGAAAACTCAATCAATGCAATAGAACAAAAGAGTGTGTGTCTTCTTTCATTTTTTCCCGGTTAGAGGTCGCCACAGCAGACCATCGGTCTGCTAATGATTGGCAATGGATTTTTACAGTGTCGAGTTGCCAGCCTGGGGCCCAACCTTCAAAGAAGGCACGCCACACATGTATGCACCTACCTGCATGTCTTTAAAGTTTAGTCAACCACGGGGAAGCATGCAGACTCCGCATAGAAGGTGCTCCAGCCGAGAAATGAACTGGAAAACCTCTTGCTGTGAGCAACAACTCTAACCACTGCACCACCTCGGCCTAATAGAACAAACAAGTAACAAGAGAAAGTCATATGAAACAAAGGATCGTTTGTTCTTAAATAAAGTCATAATGGAGAATTGTAAAAAGGGAAATAATCTAAGTATGGTATGGACAGATTACAAAAAAAAAAAACATTTGACAGCATCCCACATTCATTGATAAAGGAGAGCTTACAGATGTATAAGATACACCCTGCACTGATCCATTCCATTACAGTGACCATGACACAGTGGCAAACTACTCTGCAGCTAAACCATGATAAAGGACAGACTATTATTCTAGGAATAAAAATTCAAAGGGGATATTTCAGGGTGACTCTTTTGTCTTGTCCTTAACCCATTAAGTTGTCCACTTAACAAATTAGTTCATGGTTATAATTTGGCTCTCAGAAATCTAAAAAGTTTAAAGACTTCTCATCTTCTTTCTGTAGAATATTTAAAATTGTGTAGTTCATCAGATGAGGAGCTGAAAGCACAACTGGAAGTGGTCAAAATTTTCTCAAATGATATAAGAATGTAGTTTGGTCTTGATAAAGTAACATTTAAAAAAGGAAAGCTGTGGCACAAAGTATCAGTCACTGGAGACTAGTGTTGTTGGAACTGAATTCATCTTCAAGTCTCGGTGAGTACCTTTGTGTGGTGGACCCTGTTTTACATAGTCTCACCAAGACAACACTGATATATAGGCTGCATTTTATACAGCATATATCATGGGCAGGAAGTAGGAGGTTAGAAAGTAAAAAATGATAGCGGGGTGCACAAGTCTCAGGATACAAACGTGGGCAGTCCTGGTAGGCACATCGGTGCCAGGACTGGAAAAATGTAGAATCCTCAGGACACAGAAACATTCCTAAAATGGGGTTAGGCCAGGCCCAGGGGGAGGATGCCCCCCTTTGTAGAAGTAAGTAGTAGCCATACCCATACCCAAAGGCAGCAGTTCCTCAGAAGTTTCAAACTTTTGACCCATTGCTATACTTTCCATCCTCTCCAAAATGCTAGAACACTGTGTACACAAACAAATCATGGCCCATCTCTTAAATAGTAACCTGATCATCCCTACCCAGCATGCCTTTCATCCACACCACAGCAGCTCCACTGCTCTCGTCTCCTTTACCAACACCATTTCCCAGCCAGAGATAAAAATAAATGAGTGTCTTGCCTATTCTTAGATCTGTCCAAAGCCTTTGACCCTCCTTTACCAACACCATTTCTCTAGCCAGAGATAACAATAAACGAGTGTCCTGCCTAGTCTTAGATCTGTCCAAAGCCTTTGGCACTCCTTTACCAACATTTCCCTAGCCAGAGATAAAAATAAACGAGTGTCCATCCTATTCTTAGATCTGTCCAAAATCTTTGACACTCCTTTAACAACACCATTTCCCTAGCCAGAGATAACAATAAATGAGTGTCCTGCCTATTCTTAGATCTGTCCAAAGCCTTTGACACTCCTTTACCAACACCATTTCCCTAGCCAGAGATAACAATAAATGAGTGTCCTGCCTATTCTTAGATCTGTCCAAAGCCTTTGACACTCCTTTACCAACACCATTTCCCTAGCCAGAGATAACAATAAACGAGTGTCCAGCCTATTCTTAGATCTGTCCAAAGCCTTTGACACTCCTTTACCAACACCATTTCCCTAGCCAGAGATAAAAATAAATGAGTGTCCATCCTATTCTTAGATCTGTCCAAAACCTTTGACACTCCTTTACCAACACCATTTCCCTAGCCAGAGATAACAATAAATGAGTGTCCTGCCTAGTCTTAGATCTGTTCAAAGCCTTTGACACTCCTTTACCAACACCATTTCCCTAGCTAGAGATAACAATAAATGAGTGTCCAGCCTATTCTTAGATCTGTCCAAAGCCTTTGACACTCCTTTACCAACACCATTTCCTTCCCAGAGAGAAACAATAAACAAGTGTCCAGCCTATTCTTAGATCTGTCCAAAGCCTTTGACACTCCTTTACCAACACCATTTCCCTAGCCAGAGATAACAATAAATGAGTGTCCAGCCTAGTCTTAGATCTGTCCAAAGCCTTTGACACTCCTTTACCAACACCATTTCCCTAGCCAGAGATAACAATAAATGAGTGTCAAGCCTAGTCTTAGATCTGTCCAAAGCCTTTTACCAACACCATTTCCTAGCCAGAGATAACAATAAATGAGTGTCAAGCCTATTCTTAGATCTGTCCAAAGCCTTTGACACTCCTTTACCAACACCATTTCCCTAGCCAGAGATAACAATAAACGAGTGTCCAGCCTATTCTTAGATCTGTCCAAAGCCTTTGACACTCCTTTACCAACACCATTTCCCTAGCCAGAGATAACAATAAATGAGTGTCCAGCCTAGTCTTAGATCTGTCCAAAGCCTTTGACACTCCTTTACCAACACCATTTCCCTAGCCAGAGATAACAATAAATGAGTGTCCAGCCTAGTCTTAGATCTGTCCAAAGCCTTTGACACTCCTTTACCAACACCATTTCCCTAGCCAGAGATAACAATAAATGAGTGTCAAGCCTATTCTTAGATCTGTCCAAAGCCTTTGACACTCCTTTACCAACACCATTTCCCTAGCCAGAGATAACAATAAACGAGTGTCAAGCCTATTCTCAGATCTGTCCAAAGCCTTTGACACTCCTTTACCAACACCATTTCCCTAGCCAGAGATAACAATAAATGAGTGTCCAGCCTAGTCTTAGATCTGTCCAAAGCCTTTGACACTCCTTTACCAACACCATTTCCCTAGCCAGAGATAACAATAAACGAGTGTCCAGCCTATTCTTAGATCTGTCCAAAGCCTTTGACACTCCTTTACCAACACCATTTCCCTAGCAAGAGATAACAATAAACGAGTGTCCAGCCAATTCTTTGATCTGTCCAAAGCCTTTGACACTCCTTTACCAACACCATTTCCCTAGCCAGAGATAACAATAAATGAGTGTCCTGCCTATTCTTAGACCTGTCCAAAGCCTTTGACACTCCTTTACCAACACCATTTCCCTAGCCAGAGATAAAAATAAACGAGTGTCCTGCCTATTCTTAGATCTGTCCAAAGCCTTTGACACTGTCTCATGCCATATCCTCCTCTCAAAACTCTCTCAACTTAACCTTTCCACAGCAACTATATCCTGGTTTAGCAGCTACCTCTCAGATTGGCACCAATCTGTCAAATGGCTCTCTCCTCTCTCCTTTTTTCTCCACATCAATCAGGTGTCCTACAGGGCTCCATCCTTGGACCCCTCCTTTTTAACATCTTTACGAATGAAGTTCACAAATCCTGTCCCAAGTCATCCCTCATACAGTACACTGATGACTCTACCATTATATCCATAACAGGTAACCCAACTGAACTACTAACCTTCACACAAACATCAATCCTCCTCACAGAAACCTGGCTAACAAGAAACCAACTAATATTTAACCTCAAAAAAAAAAAAAAAACTCCCACTCTTTCTCCCCAAACCCCTCTACCACCTCAAATTCTCTTTCAAGATCTCTTCACTCAACAACACCATAATATCTCCTGACACTCAAACTAAGCTCCTTGGAGTAATCATAGATGACCAGCTTAAATTAGACCTTCACATTCATTACTGCATTAAGAAAACCCATCAAATGCTTGGCCGTCTTTACAGAAACAAAAGATTCCTCACCTCTGACTCCAGAATAATGCTTGCCAGTAGTAACCTCCTTCCCGATCGCTTCTATCGTTCACAAATCTTTACTAACCTCCAGTTTACTCTACTCTCCAAATTTGAATCGACCTTTAACAAAGTGGCCAGATGTGCTGCTAACTTACCTTCCAAATCTCACCATGTCTGGCCCTCAGGTCACTTAACTGGCTTGAGTTTCCAAACCACCCCAAACTTACCCAGCTCCTCATAGCACACTCTATTATCAATAAACCCTCTTCCTGCACAAGTATTTCCTCACTAGTCTCACGTTATCCCATGGTCAAGCTCGTAGGAGCTCTGATCAATGCCTGCTGCAAATTCACAAATGTAACAAATCTGCAGGACATACTCTATACAGCTACTCTCCTGCCAACCAATAGAACAAGCATCCCTTGACTCCTAGAAGCATACCCCAGACCTATAAATTTAAGAACTCACTCAAACAATATCTAATCCACCTCAAGATACCCCCCTGTAACCCCCCGACTGTAGTCGTAATCTGGGTCACTACATTTCTCCCTTCTCTGCCTTTCCTTTTTCTCAGTGCCCATCTGATTTTCTTTGTACACCATGCTAACTCTATCTTTCTCACCTTCCTCCTAACACCTATTTCCTGCTTTTTTACTTCCGGCCTTCTTTCTCCTACCTACCTCCTTCTGGTAAGGAGACAATTTCCTGACTCTCTGCAGGCTACTTCACTTTCTATTTCTGGTCCTCTGCACTACTATGATCGTAACATCACTCATCAATTCTCAGCTCCCAAGCATGTGACACACTTAGCACTTTATATTATCCCTCGAATAGACGTCACTTTTACGTCTCTTTTATAACTATCTTTTATTTACAATATCTGTGATTATTAACGTTCTTGCCTCCATTATTGTAAATGCATTTGTTGACAATCTCATGGTATTGCACATTTACTGTAATTTTTATCTTTTATAATTTTACTTAGGAGCTTTTCTCCGCAGGCCTCCGCTGAAAAAGGGCTTTGACCCAGTCAGACTATCTCAGTCAACAAATGCCAAATAAATAAATAAATAAATAAATAAATAAATAAATAAATAAAAATAAGTAATCTACAAAAACACAAAAACTGACACGCCATAAAAATGAGAGTGAACTATTGAGGATAAAAAAGAAATTACGTATTGTTACAATTATGGAAGAAGCCCAGAATTTCTGTATAGAAGATATTCAAAAAGATAAAGGGAGAAATTAGAGGACAGAAAAATATTGCCACAAAAAAAACTGTCAAAAAACTTCAAATGCAAATGTGTGTTTAATACAACAGATTCATGAAAAACATTATATAGACCAAGAAACCTCAGGCTGTTTGGAAAAAGAAGCTACCGAGGAAGTGTGAGAATATAAAGAACAAAACCCAGAGATGTTTGAAAGGTATATAAAAGATACATGGTTATGGGAAAGAAAGAAATCTGATATGGTACAACATTTATGCAAAGGACAAAACCAAACGAATCAACACAAAATGCTGCTCCAAATATATTTGAAGAGAACTACAGGCAAAGCTACCCAGAGATTAAAAAATTCACAATTCAAAAAATAAGATCAGAAAAGAGGAGATTAGAACAAAAGATTAATAAACCAGAAGTTCAACAAATAGAAGGTGGAAGTTATGGAAAACCTGCAAAGTGAAGGTTTTTATGCTGAAAGTCGAACATAGGTTATATCAAGTGGTTTACCCAACTGCACTCGGCTCTGTTATGCCCTTAACAAACTAAACTAGGAATAAATTCTCCTCACCACTACTGAAGACACCGAGGGTAGACAAATGAACAAAGAAAAAAGACCTTGGGTGTCATCCACAGCTTCAGGCTTCAGACTGTTGAAACACAATTTATTAATCGCTTAAAAAGTGAAGCTGACAGGATGTAAACTTTGCTTTGCATCTGCAGCATTTAAAAGTACCTATGCGGTCTGACAGTGGACCACCACATTTAAAGCCATCTTTATGGCATAATAATCTCTTGATATTCTTTTTATTCTTACATTTAGATAACAACAATGTATATTGTAAAACTAACATTAAACAGCTATGTCAAGCAGAAAAGGATTTTGAAAAATTATTACAGAAAGGTGTGAGATTACACTATCTAAGTCAAATGGATATAAATAGAAAAATAAATGTAAAGAACAGAAAAATTGCAAAATTCTTTTGCCTACCTAAAATTCATAAGGATCTGAACCGACCACCTGGTCGGCCTATTGTGTCAGCTTTTGGATATTTTACTTATAATCTTTGCATCATGTTACATGAAATATTGATAAAGAAAGTTCTGTTGTTACCTTCTTACATACAAGATTCATATGATTTTCTAAGGAAAATAAAAGATATATATTGGGGTGAAAATATGTATTTTATTACGGTGGATGTAGAGAGTCTCTACACCAATATTTCCCATATCTTGGGCTTGGAAGCTATAAAATTCTTTTTGAATGATAGTCCTAAAACATATTATGTCCTGGAACTGGTGGAATTCTGCTTGAAAAATAATTTTTTTGAATTTAATGGCACTGTTTATAGACAAGTTACAGGTACTGCTATGGGGGCAGCATTTGCACCAGCCTATGCTAACCTGTTTATGGGGCTATTTGAAAATGAACATCTTTATAGGTTGCCTTTCTTTCAAAATAATGTTCTAAGGTATTTTAGATTTATTGATGACCTAATTTTCATTTGTCATGGGGATTGGGATACATCAGATAAATTCATTGATGAATTAAATAATAACAGATTTGGTATAAAATTTAGTGACATACAAAAGGGAAATCAGGTTAATTTCTTGGATATTTCGCTTAGGGCAATAATGGCTTTCCCATATATACTAGTATTCATAGAAAATTTGATGAAATAAGCTGGAAAATGGGGAGATAGTTGCCATCCCCCATACGTTGTCAGCCATCCCCTATGGGGAATTTTTGAGAATAAAAAGACTCAATTCTGATATTGATATGGCTTTTAGGAGGCCTATAAAGTGGCGAGATATTCAAAACTAGAGGGTATAACCCAGATGATGTAGAAAATAGTTTGCATAGAGCCTTTAAACAGAGTAAGGGCACTATTAGACAAAATAACTATGAAAGTAGCAATAAATATGGGACTGAACAGGAGAGAATGTTTTTGTTACAAAGTACACTAACTTCTCTATGATTGGTAATAAAATCATTATGGAATATTGGAATTTTATCAAAAGATATAACATCACTGAAAATATAAAATTAATGACATCATATAGAAAGGGAAAAATATACAGGACTTTCTGATACACAGCATTTATAAAAGCCTTGTACTAATGAATTAAATGTTGTGAAGAATTTGGGAACATTCCTTGTGGAAAATGTGCTATATGTAAACATGTTGTAAATGAAGTGAATAAAATAAATGGCAAAATTTTTGTTACAAAAGGCAAATATACATGTATGAGCAAAGGTGTTGTGTATGTCATATTCTGTGATTGTAACAAATACTATATTGGAGAAACAAAAGAATGCTAGCAGATAGGATAAAGAACATATTAGAGATGTTAAAAATAATAAAATTACTAGTCCTATTGCTGAGCATTTTAACTCAGTACACCATGGAAATATTGAGAATATAAAGTGTCTGTTCTGGAACATGTTCCATTATATTATAATGATGGTGATAGGCAAAAAAATATGTTAAGACAAATACAATGCATTTTGATTATGAAATTTGGGACTTTGCATCCACATGGAATGAACAGAGAATGTAACTGGCAATGTCTTGTTTAAGACTATGACTTTAAATATATTTAGGCTATGTGATTTGATAGTTTAATTATGTAATTGATTGATTATTTGTTTTTTGTATATATTGCAAGTGTTTTATGAGTTTTACTGTTTTACTCTGTAAAGGCTGTTGGCCGAGGCGCTAGAGAAGGAACTGTTCAACGAAATAAATTTTATTGGAAGGTAGAGCTGGGACTCACTGATAGTCTTTGTTGTTTATATATATACATCTTGTTTGCTGTTGTTTGAATAAACTAGGAATAAATTCTCCTCACCACTACTGAAGACACCGAGGGTAGACAAATGAACAAAGAAAAAAGACCTTGGGTGTCATCCACAGCTTCAGGCTTCAGACTGTTGAAACACAATTTATTAATCGCTTAAAAAGTGAAGCTGACAGGATGTAAACTTTGCTTTGCATCTGCAGCATTTAAAAGTACCTATGCGGTCTGACAGTGGACCACCACATTTAAAGCCATCTTTATGGCATAATAATCTCTTGATATTCTTTTTATTCTTATAGAGAAACCTGGGTCTCTCTCCAATGATGTTCTTTATTTTAACTGCACTTTAACAACTTGAAGCCTGAAGTTGTGGATGTTAATTAGTAGGCTAATTATTTCAGCATCCCAGTGAAGCTTGCATTTTGTCAGCTTCACTTTTTAAGTTTTCAATAAATTGAGTTTTAACAGCCTGAAGTTTGAAGCTGTGGATGACAACTGCTTGGATACTTAACTTCTTTCAGTTCACCATATTCTAGTGAAGTTTACATCCTGTCAGCTTCACTTTTTAAGCGATTAATAAATTGTGTTTTAACAGTCTGAAGCCTGAAGCTGTGGACGACATCCAAGGTCTTTTTTCTTTGTCCTTTTAACAAACTAAACTGGTTATAATTCCCGCACTACCTGAATTGCGTGCAAGTCTGTCTTTCTCACCAACGATTCTATAAACCTGATAACTACACCACCTTAAAGCCTATCTTGCAGCCTTACATCCCACCCAGAAATCTCTACTTAACTAACAAACGACTACTAAAATTACATAGACCTACTAAAAAAGCCAGGCACAGCCTCTACTCCTATGCTATAGCTAAATGTTGGAATGCCCTACCTCCAGATATACCTGATATTAAGTCCATTAAGTCCTTTAAACTCAATCTGAAAAACCATTACCTCAACTCTGATATATAACCATGCTCCTAAGCATCAACTGTGATACTTAATCTGTCTCCTTTCAACTCCTCGTCCACTCCACCTCCCTCCTCATCTGTCCTTTAAACTATCCCTTGGCAAACAGTCTTTAGTTTATCTTTCCAGAACTACAACCAAATCTTCTCCCAACTCTTCATCACATCTGCTTTTTCATACATAACCCTTCTTTCTACATCCCTTAGACACTTCATATTTTTTTACTTTTACATAATAATCCTACTACAATCTTTCTCTAACACATCATATACCACCTTCTTACTTAATCTCCCCTTCTCCTAATTCTTTCCCCTTACATCTTTATAGTTCTAGTATCGTTTGCTCTACCTAATATCTTATACTGAAATACTCTACATGCTCTGTCCATCAACTTCTCTGCCTGCAATTTCCAGACAAACTAATCTGATTCTTTCCTAACAAATACTGCATAATGTACTACAACCTGAAATTTACCAATATGTTAAACCACATGGTAACTAATAAATGTAAAGTTTTAGTGATATTGTACAAATTTTTGTCTGTGTCCTTCCTGGACACACATGATAATGTCTCTTTAACTTATTACTGTATGACTGTGTCCTTCCTGGACACACATGATAATGTCTCTTTAACTTATTACTGTATGTCTGTGTCCTTCCTGGACACACATGATAATGTCTCTTTAACTTATTACTGTATGTCTGTGTCCTTCCTGGACACACATGATAATGTCCTTTAACTTATTACTGTATGTCTGTGTCCTTCCTGGACACACATGATAATGTCTCTAACTTATTACTGTATGTCTGTGTCCTTCCTGGACACACATGATAATGTCCTTTAACTTATTACTGTATGTCTGTGTCCTTCCTGGACACACATGATAATGTCCTTTAACTTATTACTGTATGTCTGTGTCCTTCCTGGACACACATGATAATGTCCTTTAACTTATTACTGTATGTCTGTGTCCTTCCTGGACACACATGATAATGTCCTTTAACTTATTACTGTATGTCTGTGTCCTTCCTGGACACACATGATAATGTCCTTTAACTTATTACTGTATGTCTGTGTCCTTCCTGGACACACATGATAATGTCCTTTAACTTATTACTGTATGTCTGTGTCCTTCCTGGACACACATGATAATGTCCTTTAACTTATTACTGTATGACTGTGTCCTTCCTGGACACACATGATAATGTCCTTTAACTTATTACTGTATGTCTGTGTCCTTCCTGGACACACATGATAATGTCCTTTAACTTATTACTGTATGTCTGTGTCCTTCCTGGACACACATGATAATGTCCTTTAACTTATTACTGTATGTCTGTGTCCTTCCTGGACACACATGATAATGTCCTTTAACTTATTACTGTATGACTGTGTCCTTCCTGGACACACATGATAATGTCCTTTAACTTATTACTGTATGTCTGTGTCCTTCCTGGACACATGATAATGTCTCTAACTTATTACTGTATGACTGTGTCCTTCCTGGACACACATGATAATGTCCTTTAACTTATTACTGTATGTCTGTGTCCTTCCTGGACACACATGATAATGTCCTTTAACTTATTACTGTATGTCTGTGTCCTTCCTGGACACACATGATAATGTCCTTTAACTTATTACTGTATGTCTGTGTCCTTCCTGGACACACATGATAATGTCCTTTAACTTATTACTGTATGTCTGTGTCCTTCCTGGACACACATGATAATGTCCTTTAACTTATTACTGTATGTCTGTGTCCTTCCTGGACACACATGATAATGTCCTTTAACTTATTACTGTATGTCTGTGTCCTTCCTGGACACACATGATAATGTCCTTTAACTTATTACTGTATGACTGTGTCCTTCCTGGACACACATGATAATGTCCTTTAACTTATTACTGTATGTCTGTGTCCTTCCTGGACACACATGATAATGTCTCTAACTTATTACTGTATGTCTGTGTCCTTCCTGGACACACATGATAATGTCCTTTAACTTATTACTGTATGTCTGTGTCCTTCCTGGACACACATGATAATGTCCTTTAACTTATTACTGTATGTCTGTGTCCTTCCTGGACACACATGATAATGTCCTTTAACTTATTACTTACTGTATGACTGTGTCCTTCCTGGACACACATGATAATGTCCTTTAACTTATTACTGTATGTCTGTGTCCTTCCTGGACACACATGATAATGTCCTTTAACTTATTACTGTATGACTGTGTCCTTCCTGGACACACATGATAATGTCCTTTAACTTATTACTGTATGTCTGTGTCCTTCCTGGACACACATGATAATGTCCTTTAACTTATTACTGTATGTCTGTGTCCTTCCTGGACACACATGATAATGTCTCTTTAACTTATTACTGTATGACTGTGTCCTTCCTGGACACACATGATAATGTCCTTTAACTTATTACTGTATGTCTGTGTCCTTCCTGGACACACATGATAATGTCCTTTAACTTATTACTGTATGACTGTGTCCTTCCTGGACACACATGATAATGTCCTTTAACTTATTACTGTATGTCTGTGTCCTTCCTGGACACACATGATAATGTCTCTTTAACTTATTACTGTATGACTGTGTCCTTCCTGGACACACATGATAATGTCCTTTAACTTATTACTGTATGTCTGTGTCCTTCCTGGACACACATGATAATGTCCTTTAACTTATTACTGTATGACTGTGTCCTTCCTGGACACACATGATAATGTCCTTTAACTTATTACTGTATGACTGTGTCCTTCCTGGACACACATGATAATGTCTCTAACTTATTACTGTATGTCTGTGTCCTTCCTGGACACACATGATAATGTCCTTTAACTTATTACTGTATGTCTGTGTCCTTCCTGGACACACATGATAATGTCCTTTAACTTATTACTGTATGACTGTGTCCTTCCTGGACACACATGATAATGTCTCTAACTTATTACTGTATGACTGTGTCCTTCCTGGACACACATGATAATGTCTCTAACTTATTACTGTGTATCTGTGTCCTTCCTGGACACACATGATAATGTCCTTTAACTTATTACTGTATGTCTGTGTCCTTCCTGGACACACATGATAATGTCTCTTTAACTTATTACTGTATGTCTGTGTCCTTCCTGGACACACATGATAATGTCTCTAACTTATTACTGTATGTCTGTGTCCTTCCTGGACACACATGATAATGTCCTTTAACTTATTACTGTATGTCTGTGTCCTTCCTGGACACACATGATAATGTCCTTTAACTTATTACTGTATGTCTGTGTCCTTCCTGGACACACATGATAATGTCCTTTAACTTATTACTGTATGTCTGTGTCCTTCCTGGACACACATGATAATGTCTCTAACTTATTACTGTATGTCTGTGTCCTTCCTGGACACACATGATAATGTCCTTTAACTTATTACTGTATGTCTGTGTCCTTCCTGGACACACATGATAATGTCCTTTAACTTATTACTGTATGTCTGTGTCCTTCCTGGACACACATGATAATGTCCTTTAACTTATTACTGTATGTCTGTGTCCTTCCTGGACACACATGATAATGTCCTTTAACTTATTACTGTATGTCTGTGTCCTTCCTGGACACACATGATAATGTCCTTTAACTTATTACTGTATGACTGTGTCCTTCCTGGACATACATGATAATGTCTCTTTAACTTATTACTGTTTGTCTGTGTCCTTCCTGGACACACTTGGTAATGTCTCTAACTTATTACTGTATGACTGTGTCCTTCCTCGACACACATTATAATGTCTTTTATGTTATTACTATATGTCTGTGTCCTTCCTCGACACACACATGGTAATGTCTCTTGAACTTATTACTATATGTCCTTGTCCTTCCTGGACAACATGATGATGTCTCTTTAACTTATTACTGTATGCCTGTGTCCTTCCTGGACAACATGATGATGTCTCTTTAACTTATTACTGTACGTCTATGTTCTGCCTGTACTTGTACCACTGGAGCTTATATCCCTGGGTGTCCGCTGAAAATGGGTATCTGACCCAGTCAGACGTTCCTGTTCACCAAACATCAGTAAATCAATAAATAAATAAATATATAAATAAAAGAATAAATAAATATCAGAACATGATGGAACAATGAGTCCACTAAGTAAGGAGAAATTGGTGGCGCAGGAGACATATGAAGTAGAAACATGGACATGGGAATGAAAAAGAGATTTAATATGGTACAATAATTATGCAAAGGAGAAAGCAAAACTAATCAATACAAAAGAGCAGCACCACAGATATTTGAAGAGACATGCAGGCAAAAGCATGTGGATATGGAACATTTTACAATACAAAAATAAGAAAACAAAAGGGAAAGTTGAAAAGATTATTAGAAATGGAGAAGTTAAGGAAATATAAACTGAAGCTGTGGATTACCTGTGAAGTGAAGGATTAAGTCTAGGAAATTGAACTGTGGTAATATCACAGCATGGTGGAACAATGAGTCCCCAAGTTAAGGAGAAACAGGTGGAGCAGGAAGCATCTGATAACTTTCACATGATGATTCTCTGGAACCTTCAGTGGGAAACCAGTACAAAAGTTCAGTTTTGAGTTGCACATCAAGGGAAGGAACAGGGAAAAAGTGGTAACTGACACAGGCAATGTTATGAAGTGATGGGGCAGTAAGTTCTAATATAAAAGAGCAACAGATGACTCAGGATGCAGTTGAAGAGAATATGTCACAGGAAAATGAACGGAGAATAAAGAATATGCCCTCAGTTTAAAAGAAAATGATCTAATGGAAGAGTTGCTTGATTTGGTACTTACATATTATCACAACCACGTAAGTTCCGATTGAAACTACAAGGCTTACCATTAGGCAAATTAACTGCCAGAATTCTGCACATGTTAAGCACCCCGTTGGAACGTTATGGTCGTATCCCACATTTGAAAAAATCTGCGTGCTATGAACAGCAACTGACACCAGCAGAATTAAAAAAATGGTTTACAATTGTTATGGCCAGTAAGGTCTCGTCTGGACACACATGTCTCGTTAAGCTGCTGTAAAACATGTACAAACTTGTGACAGTAACAGGAGTTGCTTTCACATGTGTTTGCTGAAGGATACGAACTCTGACATTGCAAAATGGTATTTACTGACTTCACTGCAAAATACTATCAGAAACCCCCCACTGTTTACTGCTCTGCTGACATCGTTCTTTAACTGTTTATGCCTTTAAAAGCCGACAGAAATGTTGATATTTTCCTGTCAGTGCAACTACATGGTGCACATAAAGTGTCGCGCAGTACATATAATTATGATCGTCTCATCGATCAAACCCTGAAATGATGTGCTCGTGACATGGATGGTACCATTGTCCTCTCCAAATTTGTGGTCCATCCATTTGTCAAGCAGAAAAATAAGGTGAGTATGATCTCGGAAACGATCGCTTGGAAAAGATCCACTTTTCCTGCTCGGAATGTGGTTGCATTAGATGGGATGTGGTTGCGATAATACGTAAGTACCTTTGATTTAATAGAGATGTATAGACATATTAAGATTGATGAAAGAACTAGATTACAGAAAGTCAATAAGACCCAAAATGTTAGAAGTCTGATAAAACAGATGAACACAGTAATCGAGACTATTAACAGAAATTATTGTGATATAACAGTTTAAATAAGATATATCACTGTGCAACTAAACTAACAGATAAAGTCTTACCACAAAAACACTTGGCAGTAGGGGGAAAGGAAGGGGAGAAATCAAATGCTATCATGTAAGCATCTAATAGAAAAAGGTATAAAGCAATTAAGACAACAATTGTCATTGTTAGAAGAGTATAGAGGAGGGAACAGATGAATAAAAGTACTTAGTAAGATGGATGTGGTAAAAGCAACATGCAGTTTCAGAACAGAACAGGATCTACTGTAAGCTGTTGCAAATAAACTAAAGATAACAGTACAGGCAAAAGAACACATAGAAGACATGCAGATCAATACAAAGGAAAAGCACAAAATAATCAAGTCATTGATTTATAGGTCCATAGGTAGGCACTAGGCTATCGGCCCAAGGGCCTAAGTAAGCCTAGCCAACAAGGTTCCCTGGCTTAATCCACACAAGAAAGTTATTTTCCTGTGCCACTGTCGAGCAGAGCCACAGAACCGATCCCCGGGGTGTATTTCCTATTTCCCATCTACTCATCAAGATTTTTCTTGAAGAGTGCTAATGAAGAACTCTGCTTGACATAGATGGGTAGCCTGTTCCAGAGCATGGGCAGTCTCTGGGACAGGAATCTATCCCTCCAGCATGTTCTGTTTATTGTGGTGACAAGGTTTAGGTCCCTAGAACATGTAGTTCAGAGGGATTGGGATTTCTTTAGGTGTAGCATGTCCAACAGCTCTGGGTTTGACATAGTTTTATATGTTAGGCAGAGATCACCTCGGAGTAGGCGATATGCTACAGAGTAAAGCTGGAGTTTTTTTGAGACGGTCAGTGTAGGGCATCTTTTTGAGGCCAGTAATCCTTTTTGTGATGTACTTCTGTGGCCTTTCCAGCTGCTGTAGATGTATTGTGAGGTACATTCCAAAAGGGGCGTTGTACTCTATAATGGCTCTAATGAGTGTCGAGTAGAGGGGAACAATGACCTCTTTTTTCCTGGATGAGAAACCTTTTGTGATGAGGTGTGCCATGTAGAATGACTTCCTGACTACTGTGTCGATGTGATTATCAAAGAAGAGACTACTGTCCACCTGGGTCCCAAGGTCTCTTATCACATATTCGGTGTTAAGTAGACTGCTGCCTATGTGGTAGCTCATGGTACAGAGTTTTTACCAAAGGGGATGAGAATGCACTTTTTGGCATTGAGCTTGAGGCCATGGCTCTGACACCAGGCATCTGACTCAGTGAGGCCCTTCTTTAGGATGTCTACATCATTTGGAGACTCGACTGTGGCTCCTAGTTTGCAGTCATCTGCGAACTTCGTTAGCCAGAGTCCTTCTGTGTTAGACTGTATTTCAGAGAAGTAAACACCAAACAGGAGAGGTCCCAGGACTGAACCCTGTGGTACTCCACTTGTCTCTGGTTTGAAGTCATATTTGGAGTCTGCAACTTTTACAGTCTGGGTTCTGTCAGTGAGCCATTTGGCAACCCTTCTTGTGATGTAGGGATCTATATCTAGTTTCGTGAGTTTAGCCATAAGTCCAGAATGGGGGATGGTGTTGAAAGCCTTGGCGAGGTCAAGATAGGTTCATAGGGTCATAGGTTGATACTAGGCTATCTGCCCTAGGGCATTTATAAGCCTAGCCAGAGTGTGTTTGGCTTTCGCCACCCTTTTATATTAGTTGACTGTGCCTCTGTATAGTAGGTCACAGAAGATAGCCCTTTTGAGGTTAGTTTACTGTGCCTCTGTCTAGTAGGGACACAGAAGAGATCCCAGGGGTAAACCTACGATCTCCCACCCACTCATCAAGATTTCTCTTCAAGAGGGTCATTGAGGGACTCTGCCTAACATGGATTGCGAATTTGTTCCAGAGTGAGGGGAGCCTCTGGGATATGAATCTGTCCCTCCAGCATGTCCTATTTATTTCTGTGCTGAGGTATAATTCCCTGGAGCGTGTAGCTCTAAGGGATTTGGATTTCCTGAGGTGGAGCATGTCCATTAATTCTGGGTTGGACATGGCTTTATACGTCAGGCACAGATCGCTTCTGAGTAGGCAGTAAGCAACTGAGTAGAGCTGGAGTTTCTTTAGCCTAACTGCGTAGGACATCTGTTTGAGTCCCTTGATCCTCTTGGTGAGGCACTTTTGGGGTCTTTCCAGTTGCTGCAGGTGTCGGGTAAGGTACATCCCAAATGGGGCATTGTATTAAATTATGGGCCTGATGAGTGATGAGTAGAGGGGCACAATGATCTCTCTTGATCTAGATGTGAACCCTTTTGTGATAAGGTGGGCTATATAGAAGGTCTTTCTAACCACTTTGGCAACGTGATTGTCAAAGGAGAGATTGCCATCTACTTGGGTCCCCAAATCCCTAATTAATTCTTCCGTACTTAATGGATTACCACCTATGTGGTAATTTGTGGGCACTTTGTTTTTCCCCAAAGGGAATGACTATGCACTTTTTGGCATTTAGCTTTAGGCCATGGCTCTGGCACCAGTTATCCGTCTCTGTGAGATCCTTTTGGAGGATGCTTGTGTCAGTCGGCGAGTCAATTATGGCACCCAGTTTGCAGTCATCTGCGAACTTGGTCAGCCATAGTCCTCCCATGTTAGCCTGTACCTCAGAGAAATATATACCGAACAAGAGAGGTCCCAGGACAGCCTTGTGGGATGCCACTTGTAACTGGTTTAGAGTCTGACATGGCACCTGCAATTCTGACCATGTGGGTTCTATCCCTGAGCCAGTTTGCAACCCATCTTGTGACATAGGGGGTGATATTTAAGTTGGTGAGCTTATTTATGATGCCCGAGTGGGGTATTGTGTCGAAGGCTTTTGCGAGGTCCAGGTAAGCTGTGTGGACTACCTTTCTTTCATCTATGGCCTTGGTGACTGTTTCAAATAAGTTGACCAGGTTCAAGAGGCAAGATCTGCCCTTAACAAAGCCGAATTGGGTAGGATCCAGTGTTTGGAGGTTCCTAATGTCTTTGTTTATGTGTTTCATGATGATACGCTCCATAGCTTTGCAGACCAGGCTAGTCAGGCTTATAGGGTGATAGTTTCCGGGGTCCATTGTGGCACCACCTTTGTGGAGTGGGAACACTGTTGCTGTACGCCATTCCTTGGGTACATATCCTGTAGTAAGGCTGAGATTGAACAGTAACTTTATGTGAGGGTTCAGTTCTTCTTGGAGTTCGTGTAAGACGCAGCCCAGGACACCATCTGGTCCCATTGATGCTGTGTCTTTTGCTTTGGAGAGGGCAGCTCTCACCTGTGCATCTGTGGTGTCAGGGAGGCTACACTCTGTTGGGATAGACATTTGCTCTTTTGGGGGAGAAGGGGGGGGGGGGTTTGCACTGAACCTGTCTGCCAGGATGTTGGCAATGTCTGTGGGTTCAGTGTATTTTTTGTCATTTTGAACTAACTCAGAGCATATCTGGGAGTTGCCACCCAGGTTCCTGACATAACTAAAGAAGGCCTTGTGATTATCTTTAGCATCCTGTGCAATTTTTCTTTTGAAGCTGGCCTTAGATGATTTTATGAGGGATCATAGTTTCTTGTTAGTACTAATCAGAGATGGCTTCCCTTTTTGGGATTTTGCTGTATCATGTAGTAGCTTCCTCCTTCTGTTGTATAGCTTATTTATGGCTGGGGTCCACCAGACAGGTCTCCTGCCTTTGGAGGAATGAGTCTTGGTTTTATTTGGGATAGCACGATCCATGCATTCCTGTAGGTGTCCATAGAAAGCGTTTGTAAAGGATTCTGTGGTTTGGGCCATATTTTCCACTGGCCTGGGGACTTTGAAGGATTACACCTCGGTTTTGAGAAGTGTGAAGTTTGCTTTTGAGAAGTTCTTCACCGTGGTTTCCTTGGCTGGGGGTGGGGACGGGATATGGATGTCCAGTGAGATTAATTTATGGTCAGATCTTACCAATGAGGGGTATACCTCTGGTATGGAACATAGAGTCCCCATGTTGGTGATGATCAGGTCCAATATGTTTTCCCCTCTTGTGGGAGTGGTGACCAGTTGTTCCATAGCATTTGAGTTTATAAATTCTAGGAACCGTTGGGTGAGGGTGTTGGGTCTTGAGCAGTGCTTCCAGTCTATGCTTGGGTAGTTGAAGTCACCCAATATAATGGTGTTTGGAGAGACCTTCATATTCTCCAGTGTTCTCAGGAAAGCCGAGTGGGGTTCCTGAGTTTGGGAGGGTGGTCTGTAGCAGGCTACAAACTGAAAGGCAGTTTTGCCCACTGTTAGTTGCACATGGATGGTCTCTGATGCCTCATGCAGTGCCACTAACCTGGAGGTGTGGGTATCTTTGATGAATATGGATACTCCCCCTCCTTTTGTGGTTCGGTCCGAGTTTTGGGGCCGAAAAGCATGGCATGAGGTATAACCTAGTAATGCTGGGGTGCTCTCAGGAGCCTTGAACCAGGTTTCTGTTACTGCACAGATATCAATATTCTCCATACTGAGGAGAGCCTCGAGTGCGTGCATCTTGAGGTTTAGACTTCTGGCGTTGAGCAGCATTACCCTTAGTTTCTTTTTCTTTGTGTTGGCTATGGAGGTGGTTTGTCTTTTTAGCCTTGCCTAAAAAAGGCACTATGGGGGTGGCAAGAGCCTTAGCCAGTATTCGAAATCCCATGGGTGACAGGTGCAAGCCGTCCCTAGTGAAGCAATGTGGCTTGTCGAGCATGTCATCCCAGGCTGACAGACACTGGATCCCCTTTGAATGACACCAATACTTTAGCCAATTGTTAAAATTGATCATTTTGTCTTTATACTGTGGCATCATTCTTGGTGAGGGTAAGATGCTACTCAAGGTCAGGGTCATACTGGCCCGGGCTACATGATCAGAGAGCTCCTCTATGTCTCTTTTCATGTAGTCCGGGGAGGTACGTCTCAGGTCATTCACACCAGCATGGACAATGATGGAGTCATATTTGTACTTGCTTTTGAGTAACATGAGTGCTTGTGTTATGTGGCGGATCCTGACACCCGACAGGCAGCTTACAGTGACCTTCTCCTTGTTCAGCCTGGTGAGTGGGACGTCAGTGTGTCTGACAATAGAGTCACCTATTACAAGTGTATTAGGTGTGTTGTTTAGCCTTAAGGGCTGTGACTGTGTGGCACACTGACTTTGTGAACTATGTGATACGTGGGTATTGTTGTGGGGTAGCGGTTGCTTGGATGTCTGCTTTGGAGGTCTCTGCTGCTTGGGCAGATTTTTATTTAGAGCCTCCGAGTATGTTTTTGTGTGTTTATGTGTTTGGTTTTCTGTTGCAATAGGTCTATGTGAGACTGAATTTGTAGTGTGTGTGGTTACCTTCTCCTCCTGACTGACTGTGTCAGTATTGGGTTGAGAGAGCTCAGCCTCCAGTTTGGCTATATTGTTGCATCTCTCACATATATTTGTGCTTGTTGGGAGGAGGAGAAGGTGGTCTGTGTACATAAGGCAGTTGTAACATTGCCTCAAGATTCCCAGATTCACCAGCTGGACTGGAGAGTAAACCTGAAACTGACATTTGGACATGCCAGAATAGTATAAGGAACTATTTTTTGACTGATCAAAAAGGATCAATAGGGAGCCAAGTACTTAAAGGGAGTATAAGAGGGTGTAGTGCTTTAGTTTATTACTGCTTACTTATAAGATTACTTATACAAGCAACTGCAGGGCTTTAGAATGAAAATAGAGTGCTTACTTTGACATTTAGAACAGTTCTAAGGGAAAAAGTGAAGAGCAGACTTTGTGGAGCCGGGAATAGTTTAAACCCATTTAAACGGCGCTGCCTGATGCTGCGCTATATGCAAAATCGTGCAAAACCACACAAATGCGGGTTCTAAAGCAGGGAAACTGAAAGAGATAGGAACTGACCCAGAGCAGCCAATAAGCTACTAGTTTCAGGGCTGAGACCACTCCTCCAGGGACAGATAGGCTGCTCAAAGCTCCCCACTCTCACTGGTGAACAGAGAAGCTTCCTCCTATCCAAGTAAGGATATGGGCAACAGAGAAAACTATACCACAGTCCGGAATTCAGCAAAACCTGAAATCTGGACTAATCTAGTTCAGCAAAGGTGGGAAAAGAGAATTTTTTTTCAGGAAACAGCAGAAAAACGCATAGAAAACACCGTAAATGCTATAAACAGGCTAGCACACTTTAGTGTGTAGCCTACAACAGTTATACAATACAAAAATGACTTAAATTGATATAAAACAAGTGCAAAAACTGTAAAAAGCAGAAGGCAAATGCAATTTAAACTTTTTGAAGCACAGACCAGTTAGAAATTCACTTTTTAGGCGGGAAAAGGCAGTCTGAGCAAAAAAAAAAAAAAACAGAGAAAAACATACTTAAATCTGGAAAAGTCTCTCTTGGGTCTCTCTGTTGCCTGTATCACTCCGCAGGACACCACGAGGAGCTGTGCAGAGTTGTATACTGGTGTAAACCATGCAAATGCGGGTTTTAAAGCAGGGAAACGGCAAGAGATAGGAATTGACCCAAAACGGCCAATAAGCTACTAGTTTCAGGGCTGAGACCACTCCTCCAGGGACAGATAGGCTGCTCAAAGCTCCCCACTTTCACTGGTGAACAGAGAAGCTTCCTCCTATCCAAGTAAGGATATGGGCAACACAGGAAACTGTACCACAGCCCGGAATTCAGCAAAACCTGAAATCTGGACTAATCTAGTTCAGCAAAGGCGGGAAAAGAGAATATTTTTTTTTTCAGGAAACAGCAGAAAAACACACAGAAAATACTGTAAATGCTACAAACAGGCTAACACACTTTAGTGTGTAGCCTACCACAGTTATACAGTACAAAAATGACTTAAACTGATAGAAAACAAGTGCAAAAACTGTAAAAAGCAGAAGGCAAATGCAATTTAAACTTTTTAAAGCACAGATCAGTTAGAAATTTGCTTTTTAGGTGGGAAAAGGCAGTCCGAGCAAAAAACAGAGAAAAAATACTTAAATCTGGAAAAGTCTCTCTGTTGCCTATATCACTCTGCAGAACACCACGAGGAGCTGTGCGGAGTTGTATACAATAACAAACTTTTTAAATCACAGATTCGCTAAAAAAAACCTGGCATTTTAGGCGGAATTAGTTAAGACAGCAAGAAAAGCAGAAAAGTGATACTTAATCACTCCAAAGTCACTCTTTTGTCTCTCTGCTGCTGTAGACTCTGCAGAACACCTGGAAGGCATTTGCTGAGCGGAATACAAGCGTAAAAACTGTGCAAATGAGGTTTTTATAGCAGGGAAGTGAAAGAGATACAAATCAGCCCAAAACGGCCAATAAACTACTAACTTCTGGGCTGAAACCACTCCTCCAGGGACAGTTAGGCTGCTCAAAGCTCCCCTCTCTCACAGGTGAACAGAGAAACTTCCTTCTATCCAAGTAAGGTAATGGCAACACAGAAACTTGTAACACAGCCCTGGATTCAGCAATAACCTGAAAACTGGACTATACTAGTTCAGAAAGGTGGGAAACAAGTATATAATTTTTTTTTCAGAAAATAGAGCAGATACAATCAAAACAACACTTTACCCAATTAACCAGTTAAAAAGCTTAAAACTGAGCCCTGTTCCAGCAGTCTTCAATCAGACAAGTCCTAACTGCACAGACCTGCCACTAAGATACAGAGAAACCTTCTCCAAAAAAGACGGCCTGGGTCAGTGCACAATTCATACAAACAAAGCTAGATCCAGTTGGCCTGAATCTAGTCTATGCTACAGCAAACAAGGCGTACCGATTTCAGAAAGAAAAAGTTCAAGTAAGCATGCGCAATAGGCTGTGTGAACCACCTTACCCTTGTCTATGGCTTTGGTGACTGCCTCAAAGAAGTCGATCAGGTTCAGAAGGCATGATCTGCCTTTCAAAAACCTGAACTGGGTGGGGTCCAGAGTTTGGAGATTACCAATGTCTTTGTTTATGAGTTCCATGATGATACGTTCCATGGCCTTGCAGACCAGGCTCATCAGGCTAATAGGGCAATAGTTCCCGGGATCAGTGGTGGATTCCCCTTTGTGGAGTGGGATAACTGTTGCTGTCCACCATTCAGTGGGCACAGAGCCTGATGTGAGGCTATGACTGAACATGGTGCTTAGGTGGGGAGCCAGTTTGTTCTGAAGTTCATGTAAAACGTAGCCTGGGATGTTGTCCGGTCCCATGGATGCTGTGTTTTTGGCTTTAGAGAGTGCAGCTTTTACTTGTGTAGTTGTGATTACAGGGACTCTGCATTCTTCCTGTATAGATATGGACCCTTTAGGGGGTGAGAGGGGGATAAAGTTAGCACTGAACCTATCTGCCAGGATGTTGGCAATATCAGTTGCTTCTGTAATTTTTGTGCCATTGTGTTGTAACTCAGAGCAGATCTGGGTGTTGCTTTGAGATTCTTAACATAGCTATAGAATGCTTTGTGGTTGTCCTTAGAATTAGTGGTGATTTTGTTTTCATAGCTAGCTTTGGAGGATCTTATCAGGGATCTCAGCTTCTTACTGAGGCTTACCAGGGAGCTCCTCCACTCATGGGATTTTAGTCTCTTTTGCAATAGTTTCTTCCTTCTCTTGTAAAGTTTGTTTATGGCAGGGGACCACCAGATTTGCTTCCTTTTTTGGAGGATATCGTCTTGGTTCTCTTTGGGATAGCACGATCCATGCACTCATGTAAGTGCTTATAGAGTGCATCTTTGTAGGATTCAGCAGTTGTAACTGTATAGTCCATCTGCATGGGTGTCATGATGTTCATCACTTCTGTCTTAAGAAGCATGAAGTTGGCTTTGGAGAAATTTTTTACCATCACGCAAAAAGTTTTATAGAGAATTTGGAAACAAAGTGAAAGGAATGAAAACTCCACCAAAAAAGATGAAATGGACACATTTTGGAGAAATATCTATGAAACATAACACAAATACTGAATGGACAAAAGACATAGAAACAGAAGGAATTTCAAATGAAGAAGAAATTAAATGAGATAAAGTAGCAACCAGAGAAACTGAAACCTCCATGCCACATGCAGTACCTAAACGCTGGATAAAGTATTAATATCTTTACAGAAAAAATTTAGTCTTGAATAAGAGCTACTTATATTCTTATCCTGAACAGACAGCAAAGTGGTTAACAATAGGAAAAAGGATACGTCTCCTTAAGAGTGAACCTGCAAGCTGTTGTAAAAGCTATCGACCAATAACTTGCCTCCCGATGATATATAAGCTATGTACTGGAATTGCTGATAGAGTTTATAGTCATTTAGAAGAAAACTCAATCATGGCAATAGAACAAAAAATGGTAACAAAAACGTCAAATGGAACAAAGGATCATGTGTTGTTAAATAAAGGCATAATGGAGAATTGTAAAAAGGGGAAGAATCCAAGTATGGCGTGGATAGATTACAAAAAATAATTTGACAGCAACCCACATTCATGGATAAAGGAGTGCTTACAGCTGTATAAGATACACCCTATGTAGATCATATACATTAAAGTGACCATGAAACCATGTCAGACTACTTTGCAGCTAAGCCACGTTAAAGGACAAATAATTATCCCAGAGATAAAAATCCAAAGGGAGATATTCCAGGGTGACTCTGCCACTGCTTCCCCTTTGTCTTGCTCTTATCCCATTAAGCTGTCTACCTATCAGACTAGGTCATGGTTACAGTTTGGCTTCCAGAAAATAAAGTGTAAAGACTTCTCATTTTCTTTTTGTGGATGATTTAAAACTAGAATTCATCAGATGAGGAAATAAAAGTACAACTCCAACTGGTTAAAACTTGCCAGATGATATAAGAATGTCATTTGGTGTTGATAAATATGCAAAAGCAACTTTTAAAGCTGGAAAACTGCACTGCAAGATAATATCAGTCTAGGACAGGAATGTGGTATGAAGGAACTTGAACAGGAGGGAGTGTATAAATATTTGGGAATTGAAGGATTGATAATAAAACATGTACAAATACAAACAAAACTTAGTAAGGAATATTTTAGAAAACTAAAATTAACACTGAAAACAGCCCTGACATTTAAGAAAAACGTTCAAGCTATAAACCAATTTGTTCTGCCTGTTTGAACTTACAGGTTTGGGGTGATTGACTGCTCCTAAAAGGTATTGGATCAGTTGGACAGGAAAACAAGAAAAATGCTTCAGGCTTATCAAATTTGCTTATGATATATATATATATATATATATATATATATATATATATATATATATATATACATCAGTGTATACCAAGATGATATGTTCCCTCTTCTGTAGGCGGTATAGGGCTCCTTGGAATTGACTACATGTATAAATCACCAATTACGGCACTGCATTCATATCTGCTGAGTTCACCAAACCCAAACATAATGAAAGTTTAAAAACATGAAGGGAATGTGTGCAAGACAGCTTAACTGCCTAGTTTAGCAAAAGCATATTAGTGTCACGCCGGAATGGAAATCAGACGAGAAGCAGGCAAACATCAGGCAATAACTGAATGTGCCAAAAAAAACAAAAACAAAAGACGGAATATAAGGTGAGGGATCGGATGAGAAGGCAAGAAGTGTGGAAAAGGCATAAATACAGTTGCAAGTACAGAAAACCCCTGGAACAACCTCATGCCAGTCTGGTTGTTACGCAGGAATGGTTAAGTAGAAGAGAATTGAAACCAGTTTGAAAGGTTAATATTTGCAGGCCAGGACAGTGGACTATGTACACATTGGTTTGCAAAGTCCATTGAACATGTGGGAGAAACAGACAAATACAAGTTGTATAAGACAAAACTGGAAACAGTCACACATCTTGTTGCTGGGTGTGATACACTAATGGCAGACAGTGTGTATACTGAAAGGTATAATAACCAAAGTGACACATAGCTCACAACACCAGTGTGCCACCCAACAACAGCCCCTAAGGCAAGACAATGTACCCAAAACTTTAGTCATAGGTGACTCTATAGTCAGGCACACTGATGTCCCACTCACCAAGCTAAACAAGGGGAAAATTACAGTCAGCTGCCTGTCAGGTGCCAGGATCCACCACATAACGCATGCACTCAAGTCATTCCACAATAAGTACAAATACGACTCTGTCATTGTCCATGTTGGAGTGAATGACTTGAGACATACCTCACTAGACTACAGGAAAAGAGACATGGAAGAGCTGTTGGATCATGTGGCCCAGGGAAGTATGACCTTAACCCTTAGTAGCATCCTGTCTTCACCCAGAATAATACCACAGTATAAGGACAAAATGATTGACTTCAACAATTGGCTAACCTTCTGGTGTCATTCAAACAGGATCAAGTATCTATATGCCTGGGAAGACATGATCGACAAACTACGATGCTATGCCAGAGATGGTCTGCACCTGTCACCCCTGGGATTCAGGTTACTGGCTAAAGCTCTTGCCACCACTATAGTGCCTTTTTTAGGCATGGTTCAAAGGACAAAACCACCACCGTAACAGATACAAGCATGCAAAACCTGAAGTTTATGTTACTCAATACTAGAAGTCTAAAATCTCAAAATGCAGTCTTTCAAGGCACTCCTAAAAATGGAGAACATCCATATCTGTGCAGTAACTGAGATGTGGTTCAAGGCTCCAGAGAACACCCCTACTACAACTATTACCACACTTTTTGGCCACCAAACCAAGACTGAAACACGAAAGGTGGAGGAGTGTCGATATTCACCAATGATATTCACACCATCAGGATAGTTGCCCAACACAATGCATCTGAAATTTTCCAGATGCAACTAACACTAGGTAAGACTGCAATCCAAATTGTAGCTTGCTACAGATTTCCCCACCGTGCCCCAAGATTCTCACTACACCTTTCTAAACATACTGGAAAATATTAAGCTACAACCAAACACCCTAATACTGGAGGATGTCAACTACCCTGCTATTAACTGGGAAAACTACTTGGGTACCAACACGTTTTCCCAATGTTTCTTGGAATTCATAAATTCCAATGACTTGGATCAACTAATCCATTGTCCCACCAGGGTGCTCCAATATCCTAGACTTGGTCATTACCAACATGGGAGATAGATACTCCACACCAGTGGTCACCCTCTCATTGGTCAGGTCTGACCATAAGCAAATCACCCTTGACATCCACATCCCAACCCCACCCCTCAGTAAGGAAACCTCCGTAAAAACTTCTCCAAAGCCAACTTCATGCTACTCAAGTCAGAAGTGACAAACTTCATGACACCCAAGCAGACGGGATCAGAAAGTTCAACTGCTGAATCCTACACTAAGGCACTGTACGAGCACATCCACTCATGCATGAATCATGCCATCCCAAATAGAACCAAGTTGCTCTCCTCCAAAAAAAGTAAGCCAATCTGGTGGTCCCCTGCCATAAACAAACATTACAATAAAAGGAAGAAACTGTTGCAGAAAAGAGGAAAATCCCAGGATGCAACAAACTCCCTCACCAGCCTCAGTAAGAAGCTGAGATCCCTCATAACATCCTCTAAAGCTAGTTATGAAAATAAAATTGCCAAAGATTCCAAAGACAACCACAAGGCATTCTATAGTTATGTCAAGAATCTAAATGGCAATGCTCAGATCTGCTCTGAGCTACAACAGAATGGCATTAAATATTCTGATCCTAAGGAAATTGCCAATATCCTGGCAGATCGATTTATTGCGAACTTCACTCCCTCTCACCCTCTAAAGGTCCCATCTCAATACCAAAAGATTGTCAAATTCTGGTAATCACGACCACACAGGTAGAAACCGCACTCTCCAAAGCTAAGAATACAGCATCCATGGGACCAGATGACATCCTGGGCTGTATACTACATGAACTACATAATAAACTGGCACCTCACCTAAGTGTCATGTTTAATCATAGCCTCACCTAAGGCTTCGTGGCCACTGAGTGGCACACAGCTACAGTTATCCCACTCCACAAGAGGGGATCCACCTTGGATCGGGGAACTACCGTCCCATCAGTCTGATGAGCCTGATCTGCAAGGGTATGGAACGCATTATCATGGAACTTATAAACAAAGACATTGGCAACCTTCAAACACTGGACCCCACCCAATTTGGGTTCGTAAAATGCCACTCTTGTCTCCTGAACCTGATTGACTTCTTCAAATCAGTCTCCAGAGCTGCGGACGAGGGTAAGACGGTCCACACAGCCTATCTGGACCTCACCAAGGCCTTTGACACCACCCCCACTCTGGAATCATAGATAAACTTACTAAGCTGGGCATAAATCCCTACGTCACTCGATGGGTTGCCAAATGGCTTACTGACAGAACCCAGACTGTAAAAGTAGCTGACTCCAAATCCAGCTCCAGACAAGTGACAAGTGGAGTACCCCAGGGTTCAGTCCTGGGACCGGTCTTGTTTGGCATCTAAGTCTCTGACATACAGGCCAACACTAAGGGACTCTGGCTAACAACGCTCGCAGATGACTACAAACTGGGAGCCATTATTGAATCCCCAAATGATGTAGATCTTCTACAAAAGGGCCTTACAGAAACAGATGCTTGGTGCCAGAGCCATGGGTGCAAGCTTAATGCCAAGAAATGTATAGTTATCCCCACTGGGAAAAAAACAACATGTACTCATGAATTACCACATAGCTGGCAGTACACTAAACACTGAAAGTGTGATGAGAGACTCAGGGATACAGGTGCACAGTGGTCTCACCTTCGATAACCACATCACCACAACAGTTAGGAAATCTTTCTATGTGGCACACCTCATCACTAAGGGCTTTTCATCCAGAAAAAAAGGAGGTCATTGTCCCACTGTACTCATCCCTCATTAGACCCATTATAGAGTACAACGCCCTGTTTGGTATGTACCTCACAAGACATGTGCAACAGCTGGAATGGCCACAGAAATACCTCACTAAAAGAATGACAGGCCTAAAGCAGATGCCCTATGCTGACTGTCTAAAAAAACTCCAGCAATACTCTGTGGCATATCGTCTACTCAGAGGTGATCTCTGCTTAACATACAAGGCCATGTCAAACCCTGAGCTGTTGGACTTGCTCCACTTAAAGAAATCCCAATCCCTCAGAGCCACATGCTCTGGGGATCTAAACCTTGTCATCACAATGAACAAAACATGCTGGAGGGATAGGTTCCTGAACCAGGGACTCCCCATACTCAGGAATAGACTGCCCATACATGTCAAGCAGAGCACCTCCTTGGCCGTCTTCAAAAAGAACCTTGACAATTGGATGGAAGATAGGAAATTCACCTCGGGTTTCATGTCAGTTGCCCTGCTATACAGGGGTCCAGGAAAGTAAATACTGTGGGAAGAAATATCCAGGGAATTGTTTTGCCTATGCTTGTATAGGCCCTAGGGCTGATAGCCTAGTACCAACCTATGAACCTATGATGAAGTTTGTATCACATGGGATCACCTGTTACCAACAGTTCATTAAATAGATGCAGGAAAAGCAAATGTAATAGTCCATTAAAAGAAGACAAAAGTAGCACTGATCATTGAAATTGCTATACCCAGTAATTACAGTGTCTTAAGTACAGAGATACACAAAGTCATAAAATACCAGGATTTGCAGGCAGAAATGAGGGCAGTGTGGTAGAAGGATACCCAGACAGTTCCAATACTAGAAGGAGCAACGGGGTCTTATAAAAAGGAATTTACAATTGTACTGCCAATCACTAGTGGACCAGAGTCCCGCTGTGGCGACCCCTAACCAGGAAAAGCCGAAAGACACACTTAGATATGCTACCGATACATGTAACTCCATATGATTTGCAGAAATTGTCATTACTGAGCACATTGCAGGTGCTGCAAAGAGCACTTCTGGCTAACATTAGAGATTGAAACAATACTAATTTTGTTAACTTTAATCAGACTTTGACTTAGGAATGATGTCCATTCCCATCAAGGTAGGTACTAGAAACCCAAAAGACTTGGAGAAATTAAACTGAGGCATACGTTCCAGATATATAAGGACGGCACTTCATTGAACTAACTGCAGGTCTGTTGTCATTCTTCCTTCCCTTTCCAGAACCCTTGAAAGATGTGTGCATACAAAGCTTCTCCAACATCTTCTAGTTAACAGCCTGGTATCTCCTGTAATGCATGGATCCTGCATGCATCCTAACTGCAACACTAATGCTGCCCTGCTAAGTTTCCTTAATAACATTAGCCTTTTTAGAAACACTAGTAATCTGCTCTCTACTCTATTTCTAGATCTTTCCAAAGCTTTAGATGCATTCTTTCAGCAACACCTACCATATAAACTCTCCTATCTGGGTCCATAGCTGTCTGTCAGCCTGGTGGACATTCGTCATTAAAATGGCAGACCACTTGCTCCTCCTTTTTTCATGTCATTATCGCAGAGTCCCATTGCTCCATGTTTTGTCCAGATGTGGCCTACATATTTATAAATGACCTTTCTGCTACTGCCATTCATATTTATTTTGTCCACTATGCTGATGATTTGACCTTTTTTTTGTTCTTTCCCAACCATACCGGAATTACAACAAAAACATCAACAATCTTTCTGCTCAGTAGACTCTTGCCTAGATGACTGTCAAAACCTATTGAATCCCCTGAAAAAAATGTTCTCACCTAAGACACACTCTGAAAAAATTATTCATTATTACATTATCTGACAGTAATAACATTAAGTTAGTCACCCATGCAAAATTACTAGGTGTTATCATTGACAAAAATCTACAATCTGACCTCCACTTTCAAACCACCTTTAAAAAACACACCATAATCTTTTTTTGCTGTACAGCCAAGTCTTTCTTTACTGATGTTGGGAAGGAAATCACAAATTCTTCTTACTTGCTCCCAGGTCTGCTTTATGCTGCTTCTGTTTTCACAAACTAGTAAACCACCAGGCTATCCAAAGTTGAACAATGTTATAAGAAAATGTCAAATTATACCACCAATCCATCACCAAAATCACATCCTTGCAGACGTTAAAAACATCTTAACTGGCACCATCACATTACTACCTTACCTTCTGACAAGTAACAGTTTCTTACAATATACTACGTCAAGCAGATAGACGTTATTCTCATAGGTTCATAGGTTTAGGTTCATAGGTTTATACTAGGCTATCTGCCCGAGGGCATTTACAAGCCTAGCCCATAGTTTTGTGGCTTACGCCACCCCTTTAGTTTGGAGAAACTATGCCCATTACTTTGCTGTGCCTCTGTCGAGCAGTGACACTGAGGTAACCCCTGGGGTATATCTGCGATCTCCCATCCATTGGTCAAGATTCCTCTTGAACAAGGCCAGCAAGGTGCTCTGCCTCACATATACCGGGATTTTGTTCCAAAGCATAGGGAGTCTTTGGGTGATGAATCTATCCCTCCAGCACGTCCTATTAATAACCTTGTCGAGGTTTAAGTCTCCCGCCCTTGTGGCTCTGAGGGATCTAGATTTTTTGAGGTGAAGCATGTTCATCAAATCTGGGTTTGACATGGCCTTGTATGTCAGGCACAGGTCACCTCTGAGCAAGCGGTAAGCAACTGAATAGAGCTGGAGTTCTTTCAGTCGGGCAGCATAAGACAGATTTTTGAGACCCTTTATCCTTTTGGTGAGGAACTTTTGTGGCCTCTCCAGCTGCTGCAAGTGTCGGGTCAAATACATTCCGAATGGGGCATTGTACTCAATCATTGGTCTGATGAGTGTTGAGTATAGGGAGACTATGACCTCCCTTGATCTAGATGTGAATCCCTTCATGATAAGGTGGGCAATGTAGAAGGTCTTCCTAACTACTTTAGCAATATGAGTGTCGAATGAAAGGCTACTGTCAACCTGGGTCCCCAGGTCCCTGATAACTTCTTCTGTGATCAGTGGATTGCCACCTATATGGTAGCTAGGGGTAACCTTGTTTTTCCCGAAGGGTATGACTATGCATTTCTTGGCATTTAACTTTAGGCCATGGCTCTGGCACCAGTTATCCATTTCTGTGAGACCCTTCTGAAGGATATCTGTGTCAGATGTGTTTTCAACTACAGCCAGTTTGCAGTCATCTGCAAACTTTGTCAGCCATAACCCTCCTGTGTTTGCTTGTACTTCAGAAAAGTAGATGCCAAACAAGAGTGGGCCCAGGACTGAGCCCTGTGGGACACCACTTGTGACAGGCTTTGAGTCTGACATGGCGCCAGCAACTCTGACCCTGTGGGTTCTGTCACTCAGCCAGTTTGCAACCCACCTTGTGATGTATGGGTTTACATTTAAGTTGATGAGTTTTTCAATGATACCCGAGTGGGGTATTGTATCGAAAGCCTTCGCCAGGTCGAGGTAGGCTGTATGGACTGCCTTTCCCTCGTCAATGGCCTTGGTGACTGTTTCAAAAGTCAACCAAGTTTAAAGGCATGATCTGCCTTTGACAAAGCCATACTGGGTTGGATCCAAAGTCTGCAAATTCCCTATGTCTTTATTTATGAGATCCATTATGATCCTCTCCATGGCTTTGCAGATAAGTCTTGTCAAGCTAATGGGACGGTAATTTCCAGGGTCGGTGGAGGCACCGCCTTTGTGAAGTGGGACCACAGTCACTGTGCGCCACTCCCTGGGTACGTATCCGGAGGTGAGACTAAGATTAAACAGCTGTCCTAACTGCAGGTTTAATTCCTCATTGAGTTCGTGGAGCACACAGCCGGGGACACCATCAGGTCCCATGGATGCTGTGTTCTTTGCCTTGGACAGAGCAGTTTTCACCTGGGCATTAGAGATGTTTGGGGGGCTACAATCATTTGGTATAGATATCTCTTCTTTTGGGGGGGGGGGGAGAAATTTGCACTGAACCTGTCAGCCAGTATGTTGGCAATGTCTGTAGGATCAGTAATCTTCACATCATTTTGAACTAATTCTGAGCATATCTGGGAGTTTCCTCCCAGGTTTCTGACATAGCTAAAGAATGCCTTATGGTTGTCTTTTGAGTCCTTAGCTATTTTTCTCTCAAAATTAGCTTTGGATGATTTTATGAGAGCTCTTAGCTTTTTACTTATAGTGATCAGCGGTGTCTTACCTTTTAAGGATTTTGCTCTATCTTGTAGTAGCTTTCTCCTTTTGTTGTAGAGTTTGTTTATGGCTGGGGTCCACCAGACTGGATGCTTGCCTTTGGTACAAAGAGTCTTTGTTTTGCTTGGGATTGCCTGATCCATGCAGCCCTGCAGGTGCTGGTAGAAGGCATTTGTAAGTGATTCAGCGGTTTGAGTAATGTTTACCGCTGGCTCGAGGGCCTTAAAGGAGACCACACTAGTCTTTAGAAGTGTGAAGTCGGCTTTCGAGAAGTTCTTTACTGTGGTCTTTTTATTTCGGGTGGGGGCGGGATGAGGACCTCCAGCGAGATTAGTTTGTGATCTGATCTCACCAGTGAGGGGTATACTTCCGGTGTTGAACATTGTGCTCCCATGTTCGTGATGATGAGATCAAGTATGTTTTCTCCTCTTGTGGGGATGGTGACTAGTTGTTCCATGGCATTTGAGTTTATGAATTCCAGGAACTTTTGGGCTAGAGTGTTTGGGCTTGAGTAGTGTTCCCAGTCTATATTAGGGTAGTTGAAGTCACCTAGTATGATGGTGTTCGGAGATACATTTATCCCCTCCAGTGTTTTCATGAAAACCATGTGAGGTTCCTGAGTTTGCGTGGGTGGCCTGTAACATGCTACAAATTGCAGAGCAGTCTTGCCTATGGTTAATTGCACCTGGATGGTTTCAGATGCATCATGCGTTGCCACCAATCTTGAGGTATGGGTGTCCTTGATGAATATGGATAACCCCCCCCCCTTTCTTGGTATTGTCCAGATTTTGGGGCTGGAACGCATGATATGAGGTAAAACCTGATAGTGCTGGGGTGCTCTCAGGAGCCTTGAACCAGGTTTCTGTCACAGCACAGACATCGATGTTCTCCATACTGAGAAGGGCCTCGAGTGCGTGCATCTTGAGGTTGAGACTTCTGGCATTGAGCAGCATTACCCTTAGTTTTTTTTCTTTGTTGTGTTCTAGGGTGGTAGGTTTAGAATTTGAGCCTTGCCTAAAAAAGGCACTATGGGGGTGGCAAGAGCCTTTGCCAAAATCCGGAATCCCAGGGGTGACAGGTGCAAGCATCTCCAGTGGCCCCGTCATAACAGGCAACTACCCTCCAAAGACAAATGCCTTGTCTCTGCTTTCAAATATTGCAGCATTTGTTGCTGATGTCTTGTATGCCAACTTTGTATCCAAGTTATAGAAGAGGGCTCCACACCACTGGTTATTGAACAGCTGGAAAACATACATTCCTTTAAAATATGACTTAGACCACATCCCAGCAATGTATGGGTTTCTACATGCTTTTATGCTCCTAGATAAACCCTCAATACAGAAAATATCCGTCGCTCATTTTACCTCTTCTCCATCCTTAATACTAGTACTATTACACTAATATACAAGTAATTAAAACTGCCGGGAATGCCTTTATCTCTATCAATACACCTTCATCTCTGACCACTCATAACTTTCCACACTCACTCCATTTTGTCTTTTCTCCATGCCTTCACACTCACTCCATTTCTTCACCTCTTCAGGACCTCTGTTTCTGTACTGCTCTCCCCTTCCTACACAATTCTGCATAATTAATCTCAGTCCTACCCTTCTTTTCTGAACATATCCAATTTCTTTTGTAACACCCCACTTCATCTTTTACTTTTAATTTATATTTCTTTCTACATGTAATAACATTTATGCTATCCATTTCCTTTACTTTTTCCACACTCCTTTCCACCTCATCAGAATGGTTGATACAAAGACTACATAAACTCTTTTTCTACCTCCAACACTGCCTCATGATTGATCCTTTCTCTTGACTTCCCAAATACCATTATATTCTACTGAATCCAGCATGCCAAAGCATTTCCTGCATCGCGTAAGTCTGAGAAATTAGTTGTTACTGTGCACAATCGTTCATATTACCTGTAAGCTAACTGTAGCTGTCGCCTAATGTGTACAAATCTTTCTAACACCACCTTATGTTGACTTGACACTTCTCACTTTCTACAGAGTTACTGTACCAGAATGCTTTGTACATTAACATTGTAACATTAGTTGTTACGACTCACACATTTTACCTGCTAATGCAACATTTTACCTGCAAGCAAATGTGTAAAAATGTTTCTATTTTTCATTCTTTTTGCTATTGCACTGGAGATTTTTACTCTAAGCCTCTGTTGGAAAGGGGTTACATCTTACCTAGTCAGTCTTTCCTGATAAACAAATACAAATAAATAAAAAAAAATATATCTGCAAGCTTCATCAGAAAAATCTATCACCTCTCATGTTAACAGCATCTCTCACCGTATTTTATATAAGTCACAGGTAGCATTTTGGCTTCGGTTTTGTATTTTGAGAGATATTTTCTTGTTTCTATAGCGATATACTCTGGGGGGGAGGGGGGCAAAGTATGCTAATATCCTTTCAAATAGGCTAGCATCTTCAAATAGTATTATAGGCTTCAGACACTCCAGATGTGTATAACAGAGATAATTTCACTTGCATACTGCTGTAGCAAATGTACAACTTTTTGATATACACTTCTCACACTTCTCTTTAGTATTGCATATTTATCAAAAAGGCAAGTGTAATGCAACTTGATTTACTTTCGTATTTTTGACAAACTGCTTCCATTTTTCTTAATTCGTCACCACTTCAGTACAACAGTGCACTTCTCTAGCATTTCCATTTTCAAAGCACTGTTATTTCTCATCTTATTACAGTTTTTCACATAAAATGATGAGAACAGATATCACAGCATGATTCATCACTAAATCTTTTCAGATAAATGCACTGGCATCTTTCCAATAAATGAACAGGATGTGTAATATATGAAGGAACCTGCTCTATTAATGCAACTATTTTTAATTACTTCAATAATTCATTATTAAAACCAGAGCTGCTTAAAATAGTATTAAGAAAAAAATACTTCTAAAAAAGAAAACATTATGTACTTTATGCACATATAGCAATGTGTGTGTGTGTGTGTGTGTGTGTGTGTGTGTGTGTGTGTGTGTGTGTGTGCGTGTGTGTGTATGTGTACGTGTGTGCGTCGTTGCACAGGTGTTTTTGCACATTGAATGTGTGTGTGTGTGTGTGTGTGTGTGTGTGTGTGTGTGTGTGTGCGTGAGTGTGTGTGTCGTTGCACAGGTATTTTTGCACATTGAATGTGTGTGTGTGTGTGTGTGTGTGTGTGTGTGTGTGTGTGTGTGTGTGCGCGTGTGAGTGTGTGTGTCGTTGTGCAGGTGTGTTTGCACATTGAGTGTGTGTGTGTCTTTGTGCAGGTTTGTTTGCACATTGAGTGTGTGTGTGTGTGTGTGTGTGTGTGTGTGTGTGTGTGTGTGTGTGTGTGTGTGTGTGTGTGTGTATGTCTGTTGTTGTGCAAGTGTGTTTGCACACTGAGTGTGTGTGAGAGAGCATGTGTGCTTTTGTGTATATGTGTATAAATAAGTTTATAAAACACTTTGCTAACAAATATTTCACCCTTAAATACAACTCTGCTTTGTTTACAAATAAAAGTAGCCCAATATCCCAGTTTACTGTGTGCTCATCATGTTCTTATTACTTTAGGGTTAAGGTAGGCTGTTACGTTCCAACATAAATTAATAAGGGCTAATGGTTGTACAGAGTGTCAGTTATAGCTGCATGCAATAAATGAGCCTCATATATTTAATGGTCTTGGGTTCAAACTCCATAAGCAGGAACTGCATATTTCCTCCTTAAGCAAATCCACTTTCTTACTTTGTATACCTGTTACACCTAAAAATAAGTACTCAGTTCATTTAATTTATATAACAAAGCAGAATAAAAACAGTTATATTAAAAGACTGTGATGATGCAACAGACTGGGAAGGCAGCAAGAGTTACATAACTTGAGTTATTAATCAATATTAGGGCAAAAACAAGTATTCCCCATGCAGATTGTGTTATAGCTTAATATAGTTCAAAAAGTATCTTCTGTATTTGATAATGTTAGCTAAATTATATTCACTCTGCAGATTTTTATGAAATAATTCAGACTCATTCAATGTAAGGCAAAAATGCAAACAGTCTGTCAGTATAATCATGGATTTATTCATTCATTTTCTGATACCCACTTTATCCAATGTATGACTAAGGAGAGGGTCCTATCCAGCCAGGCAATGATCATAACATTTGGAGCCAGTCCATTGTAGGGGGTCTAAACTGACTGTATGCAGCAAGAAGTTTGCTACAGTTTAAAAGTAAACAAAACATTAAATAAAAAAATGAAACCTGAGACCTGTAGAGCTCCATGCAGGGTATAAACCTTAGCAACTGCTTGTTACATTTGTAGCAAGCAGTTTGCTACAGTTTAAAAGTAAACACAATATTAAAAAAGTACTGAAGCCTGAGCCCTGTAGCACTCCATGCACAGTGTAAGCTATACCATCTGCTTGTTACATTTGTAGCAAACAGTTTGCTACAGTTTAAATAAAAAATGTATATTTTTTTACTAAAATGTAAAGATGCGAGGTTGAGGGCAGGCACAGATACGAGATCTGATTGCCTCCTGTATTTCAGGAACCTCAGGTACTTGATCACAGACTTTTGTATTTATTTATTTTTATTATGGAAGTGCTAGGTCAGGAGGGGAGATTGTATCGAGCCACCTGGTTGGTATACCTCTGCAAGGATCTGGTGTCCTTTTTTTTTGCTCTTTCAGTGAAGAGCTGGGACAGGAGGGAGGGGGCATGGTGTGTATCTGGTCAGTGTGGCAGTACAAGGAGTGGACTTTTTTTGCTATTCACTTGAGGAGCTGGAGAGGGCACATGGATTGGGTACTGTCGGCAGGAAGCCAACTGGTATCCTGTAGGTTTGCAGAACTCCTTTTTTACTGTTCCTGACTTGAAGAGCTGAGGTGGTGATGCAATAGTTTGCTGAACTAGTTGAGCCAGCTATGCCTCTGATCATATGTGCCTGAGGAGCTCAGTGTTGCATAAGTGGGGAGTGGCTTAGACAGGAAGTGCAGTGATTGTGGAGCTGGCAGACGCTGCCATGAGAGGTTGGGGAGTTACGGCACACTCCATAGCAGCAGCATGATGCTATGCCAGTTTCCTTTTTTCCTCACTGGTCAGGGGATGAATCAGGTTAACCCTATGAATGATTAAGTTGAGACTGACTGATGTGGTGAATGAGCAGAGAAGCTGGTGTCAGATCTTCAGCTGCTACTAAGGAAAAAACAGTTAGTTATGGATGAACTGCATGACCTCATTTATCATAAAGATGATTTAGTAAGTGTTCACAAAAAGGAAGCAAACAAAAGAAAATAAATGAAAGCTAATTTAATTTTTTAATTTTATTTTATTGTTTATTTGAGGATTAATGACATCACAATTCACAAGAAGGGCAATGTGATGGCTATTGATATTCCAGTAACACCTTACTTTTTGAGATCTTATGGCCAGGACAGGTGTAAAATTGTGATGTACAGAGTACAGTGCACATTTTATACATTTTTGGCAGCCAACCACGGTTTACATGTTTGAGCCCATTTTAAAAGTACAGGTATAGTGTTGTAAACCTGCCTAAAGGATCATTATTTCTTAAGGGAATTCTGACCTCAAAAGGATTTTAAAGCTAACGAGACTGCTTGAATAGTTGTATGTGAAGTCTGTTTTGAAGACATAGACTTCAGAAAAGGATGATTCAATGACCATGCATGCTTTACAGTTTTAGAATAAGAGACGACTTGCTGTGGCTCTTCTCCCTATAGATGTATTCCGTTTAGTGTTCTCTCTTCTCCCTAGAAATGTTTTCTGTTCTGTACAGTCTGTTCTCCCTATAGATGTATTCTGTTTTATATAGTCTCTTCTCCCTATAGATGTATTCCGTTTTGAGTACTCTGTTCTCCCTAGAAATGTTTTCTGTTCTATGCAGTCTGTTGTCCCTATAGATGCATTTTGTTTTATATAGTTTCTTCTCCCTATAGATGTATTCTGTTTTGTATACTCTCTTCTCCCTAAAATGTTTTCTGTTCTATACAGTCTATTCTCACTACAGATGTATTCTGTTTTATATAGTCTGTTCTTCCTATAAATGCATTCTGTTTTCTATAGTCTGTTCTCCCTATAGATAATTCTCTGTTCAGTATAATTTGTTCTCACAATAGATGTATTCTTTTTATGTACACTCTTCTACCTATGGCTGTATTATGTTCTGTATAGTCTGTGCTCCCTATTCTGTTGCATACAAGGTATTTTCTAAAAAAGCTATTGCTGTTTCATGAGTGGCCCACAACATTTTATATATATATATATATATATATATATATATATATATATATATATAATTTGTATATATTTTTTAAGCAATTTTTATTCATTTTAAATTAAATGAAACTAAACACAATAAACAATTAACAACATATTTACAAAGTCCATAATAAGTTATGCAAATTTTAATGCATCTTGTATTGATACATTAGCATTTATCTAATAAATTGCTCCATTTTATCTAAGAATTTTAAGAAGTGACATTGGTGGTTCCCATCTTCTTTGTAGAAAATTCTCTTTTAGTAACCATTTTTGCCATATTTGTAAATTCATAAAAAGAGGTGAGGTCTTTTTCTTCCAGATTTTCATTATAACTTTCCTAGCTATTGCCAAAACAGACCACATCAAAGGAATCTGTAATCTTGGTGCAAAATCAGGCATTGGAGCATTAAATAAAATTAATGAATTTGATAAAGAAAATTTATCAGAAAATAACACTTGCATAAAATCATTATTTACTTTCCAAAAACGAAGAATTATAGAGCAGTCTACAAGCATTTGAAACTAATCTTCTTTCTTTGATGAATTACACCTCCAGCCTCTTTTATATATATATATATTTGTTTATCAGGATAGTACGTTGATCAAAACTGACTAATTTCAGGCTCAGCCTGGGGGGTAAAATACAAAATATTTCACAAAAAAAAGAGAAAAGAAAAAAAAAACAGAAATGTAAGCAATAAGAAATGTGTGTATACATTGTAGTGAAGAAGCACAGTGCAGTCTACAATCAATGAGAACGCAACGCACAATGTAAACATTAATTCCTAAAGTGATTCAATCTTCAGTGAATCTTAAGAGAGGTAAAGAGACCTGGAAAGGGGACAGTGTGTTAGATTATATATCCCGTGTAGAACCAGGACCAGTTGGCTTGGATGAAGAAGTGTTTTTTTCAGTTGCATTCTGAATTTGAAATAAGTGTTGATTTCCGGAATGTTGATGGGGGGAGGGGGGCTTGCCAAAAGAGTAGGTGCCTGAGAGGCGAACGCATGTGCAGTGCTGTAGAGTTTGGTTGTAGGGGTAATGAGAGTTGGCATGGTGTGTAAGTAGTGCCTTTGATTATATTTATGAAGTCTAGCTGCAAGTGGAGTAAATGTGTGGAGTTGGAGTAGTTTGTACAGTTGGGATCCTAACAGTAGGTTAGACCTTTGTTTTATGGGTAGACATTTTTTAGGGTAATACACATGCTCACAGAGATGTAAGTTTTTAATGAATCAGAAGATGCTGTTAAAAACAGTCTGGAGTGTGACAGCATTTTTCTTGGAGGCAGAAGAACAGACTTGGAGCCCATATTCAAGTTGAGAAAGAAGAAATTCTTTGCCATTGGCTATTCTGGTTAGTTGGGATAGAAAAGAAGAGAATCCTTTTGGCCCAAAAGAGGAGAAATTTTATTTTGGTTCTCACTTTGCCTGTATGGAAATGTAAATTTAGTGACTGTTCAAGCCGCAATCCTAGGTATTTAAAGGTAGATGTTGTCTTTATGGGATGGTTGTGTAGGTCAAAGAAAGTTAAAGAGTCAGGTACTTGGTGAATTTTCTGTGGAGTTCCAAAAAGCACAATTTTGGTCTTGATGGAGTTGGGAAGTAGTTTCTGGTTTATGAGCCATTGGTGGAGCTAGTGTAAGTCTGACTGGAGTTGGCATTGAATGTTGGTGTGAGAGTGACCTGACCTATGTCAGCAGCATACAGGATAAGTGAGAGATAGGGAAGGTCACACTGTATTACCAGAACATTGATACTGGTCAAGGACAAATGTGGGCGTCTGAAATGAAACTTAGAAGAAAAAGTTTACTAAAAGATATGCTAGTCAATTCATTTTAAGATGGGTTTCTAAACATATATATTTATCTGTGAGTCTCACAAAGCTGTTCATCCTTTGCAGTCAACTGTACTCAGTTAAATCTGTCCTATGTTATCATTTTTTATTTTATGTATTTATTTTATTTTAATTTTGTTGACTGGGAAAGTCCGACTGGACACAGGTCCTTTTTCAGCAGAGGCCCAGGGAGAAAAGCTCCACATAAGTACACATCGTACAGACATATACAGTTTATGCAACAGGAAGAGATCACATGAGCATAACCAGATCACACATGTTAAGGCAGTTCTTACATAAGGCAAAGTGTCTGTTTAACATATCTAAGTTCAGCATATAGACAATTTACAATTTATATAGGAGCAAGAGATATCTTGAGAAATTCAGTAATACACTTTTCAATCAGTGAGGTATTTACAATATAGCTACTAGTCCATGGGAAAGAAGACAGCTGACATATTTACATGTTTAGTATTTTAACTATTTTTTTAGTTGGCATGGATGTGGGGTACCAGTTACTATGCTAATAATCTTAAATGAGAGAGGCTTGTTAGTACAAAGTGACATCAGGGTTAGTAGTATTAGGAGGAGACTTTTCAATTTGGTGCTGTGGCACTGAGTTAGGTTTTGGTGTTTGAGTAAATGCTGGTTGAGAAGTGTTGTTTATCCTGGGTTAGTGCAAGAAGATAGCCATGTTTTGGATAAATGCTCTTTGAGTGTTTTTTTAAAGTGAGGGAGGTTAGTAATATTTGTTGCGTCTGCAGGGAAGTTATTCCAGACTTTGCCTATATAGTTTGATAGGAGGGAGTCACCTGCTGCATCGCTGGCTTTGACAGATTTTAGTAGGAATGTATTGCTTGACCAAAGGATATGGTTATTTGTGTAAGGAAGAAGGCGATTCTGACCTGAAGGAATCTTATTAGGCTGGTTCAGAATCTGTGGCCTATAGCAAGTTGGTTATAGAATAGAAGTTTGGGGTAGTTCGAGCCACTTCAGCTTTTTGAGTAGTGTACAGTGGTGTGACCTAAAAGGAGAGTCTGTGGTGAACCTAGCAATTTACTTATAACATGATTCCAATTTAGCAAGGTCAGTTTTCTTTAGGTTAATGAGAATGGGTGAGGCATAGAGAAGAGCTGAAATAAGATATGTTTGTGCAATGGTTGCTTTTGTGGTATTGGTAAGATATTGTTCATTTCTATATAGGGGGTGCCCAATTTTTTTGTGCACCTTCTTGATAGTTTCTGCAATATGAATATCAAATTTTAGATTAGTTTCAATAACGACTCCTAGTAGTTTTGCCTGGGTTACAGGGGAGATGCATGTGTTGTTTAAGGATTGAATACTGAATGGGGGAAGGGGTCTAGTTTGCCTAGTGGGTTAGAAAATCCTGAGTTTTGTTTTATTGGGTTTAGGATAAGTTGGTAGCTATTTAGCCAGGTCCCAACTTTAGAGAAGGAATCTTGAGTAACAAGTTGTAGCTGTTGTAGACATGATGTTGCACATATCAGCGTGGAATCATCAGTGTACTGAATGACAGAGGCATGAACTGAGGAAGTGTGGGGATTGTTGCCAAATAATGAGAAAAGAAGGGGTCCCAGGATGGAACCCTTTGGGACACCTATGGTAACAGGGAGACATGGAGAGCAGTTTTGCTGCCATTGCACACCTTGTTGGCAGTTAGTTAGGTAGTCACGGAACCATGCTATTGTGTTATGACTTAAATTTAGATCTGTTAGTACACTGAGTAGTTTTCTGTGTGAGACCATATCAAATGCTTTTGAGAGGATGAGAAATATGGAGGATACAAATTTACTCTTATTCCTGTGAAGATTTACAGCAGTGGTGAAAGACATAAGAGCAGAGGTGGTGCTGTGGAAGGGCAGAATCTGTGTTGAGTCTCTGACAGCAAACTGTTAGTTAGCAGATAGTCAGTGATTTGTGCATGTACACATCTCTCTAGTATTTTAGACAGGGGTGAGAGTATGCCTATTGGTTGGTAATTAGATAGTTCTGTAGAAGTACCTCCTTTAGGCATTGGGATTATATGAGAAGTTTTCCATATAGTAGGGACTATGTGTTCTGAGATGGATCACTTTAGTATGGATAGCGGGTAAGCGATTGCATCTGCAGCAGTATTAAGATATTCAGCAGGTAGTGTATTCACTGCTAGGGTGGTAGGTTTAAGTTTTTTAAGCAGTTTTTTTTATAAAGTTGGTTGAAACAGGTTGCAAGGAAAAGGAAGTATTATTATTATTCATTGCAGGAAGGGTAGCTGTAGGAGTGTTGCAGCAGTAATTTGAGAAGGCTAGAACTGATGTATGGAGGTAGTATTAAAGATGGAGGGGGGGTATGTATATATTTTTGATTGCTGTTTTGTAGGTAGGGGAATGGGACATGAAGGGGTAATTTATGCCATCTACTTTGATGTGGTAGGAGATTAAATGTGCTGTTAGTGATAACAGTAGTATGACTGCAGTAAGTAATGGTAACATTATGGTGCTATGTTGGTGAGTTGTGGACACTTGCTATTGCAGTTGTGGAATTTTTTGTGACATGGATTCATGTCTTAAACTATGTAATTTAATAAATGGAGGTAAAGATAGGGCTTTTAGTTACTTTGGGTTGAATTTAGTATCGGTTCCTTTGGGAAAATGTGGATGAGATATCTTTATAATTGTTTATTTAACCTGATTTGTGTGGGGTACTTTGTAGGAGTGGTTAATGAATGTTAAATGTAGGTATAGTGGGGGTGGTTGGGAATTGGGGGTAGGTTAGGAGAGTGGAGTGAGTCCGAGGGGAGTGAATGGACCGGGCAGAGCCAAGATCACTGAGAGATACTGTTAAAAAATCAAGATCACTGCAAGTTACTGTAAAAAAATCAATCAGCAATTTTTCTTTGCATACATCACCCTAACTTCCTGGAGCAAAAATTCACATTACATTCATTGTGTGTGTTTGTGGATATGTTCAGATGAACAATATTTTTTAACCAACTGTGATCTTTGCCCTCTCCAGGTTCACAGATATAACAGTAGTGAAACTGGTGATGGGGTCAATTATTTCATTCATTCTAAACAGCTACAAACCAAGTGGTAAACATAATTTTGT
Source organism: Protopterus annectens (assembly GCF_019279795.1). Taxonomy (NCBI): domain Eukaryota; kingdom Metazoa; phylum Chordata; order Ceratodontiformes; family Protopteridae; genus Protopterus; species Protopterus annectens. The sequence goes on from NC_056739.1 coordinate 47,120,073, forward strand.
TGTTTTGTTTTTTTGTCACAACTTCATTTTTCCTGTAAAAAGTAGAAGATCCAGAGCAAAGGGCTATATTCAGAGGAAGACTTCAAAGCCAAGTAGTAACACATAAGGTTTCTTTAAAAAGCTGTCACTCAAAGGGGCTATATAAAGAAGAAGGACAGTAAATGGCTTTAGTAGCAGAACAGATAACCAGACTGAGATGAAATAACCTCTCAGTGAGTATAAATGTTTATTTAACAGCAATAGAACACTTAACACCATGAGATCCCTGTAGCACATTTTGAGAGGTGAACTCTTGTTCATTTAAGAAAACAGAGGAAAGGTTAAGAAAGGAATTAAGTCATACTGGGTCACACAAGATGGGCGTCACCTCTAGTAACATAAGCTAAGCTGAAAAAACTAGGTGAAGTCAACATTTCTGCAAACATAAAGCTTTGCAAAATGAAAGGCACTTGACATCTGTAGTGAATATCATAAAATGAAATCAGTGGAAAAAGGTGTTTAAGTTGGATGCTGAGTCAGGCAAATTGTGATGCTGTGATGTTTCAGTATGGAATTTGTCAAGTCTTTCAGGGACTTAAAATGCCAAGAACTTCAGTGATGATATGCTATGTTATACAACAGGGATAAGAAACAGCATGGTGGAAATCTGAAGAAAGTTCTTGAATGATTCAAAGAAAATGGAGTTGGACTTAACAAAAGAAACTATAAATTCAACAAGTGCAAACTTGAGTTTTGTGATTTCATACTTCTAAAAATGGTATTTTACTTGAAACAAAGCAGATAAAAGCAATATGCAAACATTACCTGGAACTACTGCAAAAAGATAAAAGTGTATTAGGAAGGGCCAATTACAGCTCTATATTTACAAAACACATTGCCACACTCACACGGCCATTGATTGAGTTAATGAAGAAATAAGTAACACTAACTTCATAAAGTTATTGTCTGAGGGGGTGAGTTTGGCATACTGGTTAAGGTTTTTACCTTATAAATACAAAGTACAGAGTTTGATTCTAACTTCAAGTTATTGCCTAGCCTAAAAATGGCCCTTCAAGGCAGTTATCCTAATATTCACCTCTGAACCTATTTATTTGGACAGGTAAACAATGACAGATACTAGAAAAACAAAAGTGGTTGAGTTTAAATACCACCAAAAATCTCATTTTACTGTGAAAAGTGCTGTTATATTAGCAGTGGATATAGTTTACTGGAACAGTAAAAAGTCAGATGCTGGAAGGGCACCAGAGAGTCACTGAATATGCCAGAAAAACTCTTATCAGATACAAAAAAGAAATGTAGCCAATAAAAAAGAAGTTTTAGGTACTGACTGGGCAAGTAAACATTTTCATTTGTACACCTTTGCTAAAGACATTATATTAATAAAAGATCACAAACCCTCAGTGACTATAATTAGTAATCCCATTGGTTTATTGATTTAATTTTCCCAAATCATTGGAGTTTCGAACATTATGAGAAGAATGGACCCCATTCCTAAGTCAGGGTATGATTAAAGTTCATGAAATTAATATTGTTTCAATCTTTGACATTAGCCAAAAATGGTCTTTGCGTCACCTCAGTGTATCCAGAACTGATTCCTTCTACAAGTCATAGGGAGTGATATGTATCAGTAGCTTTCTAAATATGACTGAAGATTGTTCCTACTATGATTAGAAGTTTCTTCCATATTATTCAGGTTTCTGCCTACAAATCCTGACACTTTGTAACTTTGTGTCTTTCTGTACATGAGACGCTGTAATTGCTTGGTGTAATAATTTCAGTGATCAATGCTACTTTTATCTTCTTTTGCTGGGCTACTATATCTGGTTTTCTCACATCTATTTTTGAACTGCTGGTAATGGCTGATCCCATATGATATAAATGTCATCATTCCCTATATTGCTTTGTGGTTCATGTTTCCAAGGATTCTCAGCTACTTGTGTATTGTGTTTTTACAATTCCTAATGCAACAGTCTTGCCACATTACTGTGCATTTCAGTGTACAGGCCCTCTGACATGATTCCATCACATCCAGTAACAAGGCATGTGACTGCTTCCAGTTCTTTTCTACAGAACCTACTTTTGTCTGTTTCTCCAACATGTTTGATGGATTTTTGTAAGCCATCATGTATTTTGTCCACTATCCTGGGCTGCCAATATTATCCTCTCATCCTTCAACTTACCTCTCATTAACCGTTGTTGCGTCAAACACTGATTAATGTGTGGTAGTTCTAGAAGGTCTCTACACTTGACACCATGTTTATGGCTTTTCTGTCTTTCTTTCATTCTCATCTGGCCCTTATTTTTACATTCTTTCTTTGTTTTTTTGTTTGTTTGGCACATTCAGTTGCTGTCTAATTTTTATCTACTTCTTGTATGATTTTCATTCCGATATGCTTCTGCTCATGTTTTAAAACTTCCACAATATTTGGATCTGATGAGGTCAACAGATGTGTATTCAGCCTCACAACTGCAGTTCTACACATGTAATCAGTTTCGAAGAGGCCCATACCTCCTACAGAACAAGGAAGATATAATCTTGGTATGCACTGATTTTTATATATCATTTGATAACTGCAAAACATTTCTCTTGTTTTTCTGTCCAACCAATCCTCTTGGGACAAGTCAAAAACACCAAAACTGTAAGTGAGAATAGGAAGAACAAATTGGTTTATAGCTTGAACTTTATTCTTAGATGTCAACGATGTTTTTAATATTATTTTAGTCTTCTGAAGTATTTCTTGCCAAGTTTTTTATTCATTTATTCATGTTTCATTGACAATTCTTAGTAAATTCCAAAATATTTATACACTGCTCAAGTTCCTTTATATCACATCTCTGTCCCACATTTAATATGTTCTTGATATTGTAACTTTCCTGCTTTAAACATTGCTTTTACATATTTATCAAGATCAGATGTTATTCTTATATCATCTGAGAACATTTTAACCACTTGCAATTGTACCTTAACTCCTCATTTGATGAACCGTACAGTTTAAAATCAAAGAAAAAGTCGATGAGACAGCTTCATACAAGGATGTTTTCTGGGAGACAAGGTGTAACCAAGGCCTAATCTGTTAAGTAACAACTTAATGAGTTAAAGGCAAGACAAAAGAACAGCAGTGACAAAGAGTCACCCTAGACTATTGCCCTTTAGATATTTATCCCTGGGGTAACTATTTTCCCTTTGTCATGGCTTAATTACAAAGTGGTTTGCCACTGTTTTATGGTCAGTGTATTGTAATGGAAACACTAGAGAATCTCAACGTACTGAAATGCCGAATATCAGTACGTCAAGATGGAACAAACGAAAGTGCAGTTATGCAAAATTGCAATATGTCGACTATGAAAATGCAGAATCTGCTATCATGGTGTCACGTTCGTGACGTGCGGTGCGGTTTTTGGATTTATCTGGGGTTTTAGGTAAGTGGTCTTTGTTTAAAGGTATTGGATAGGAATGTTAGTGTGTGTGGTGATGTTTTTTGTGCGTTTGTGTGTTTAGTGCAACCTCGGAGTTAGTATATATAAGTGGGGGGGTGCAGGGGGGCTTGCCCCCCTGCTTACTGGTAAGATAGGTGTGTGTGTGTGTGTGTGTGTGTGTGTGTGTGTGTGTGTGTGTGTGTGTGTGTGTGTATGTTGTGTTTTTGTGTGTTGTTTTGTTTGTTTTAGTGTAGTTAGGTGTGTGTGTGTGTGTGTGTGTGTGTGTGTGTGTGTGTGTGTTTGTGTGTGTATGTATGGTCGTGATTGTGATATTTGTGGTTTTGTGTTTTCGGGTATGTGGGTGTTCGACTATTCAGTCTCAAAATACTGAAATTCGATATTTCAGTATTTTGAGATTATATAGTGAATCCAGAGTTTCTGATCAATGTAAGATGTATCTTATACATCTGTAAGCAGTCCTTTATCCACGAATGTGGAACGCTGTCAAATGCTTTTTTGTAATCTATCCATGCCATACTTAGATTCCTCACCTTTTTACAATTCTCTATTATGGTTTTATTTAGCAACAAATAATTCTTTGTTCCATATGACTTTCTTTTGTTACCCTTTTGCTCTATTGCCACAATTGAGTTTTCTTTAAATGACTATAAACTATGTCGGCATCAGTTCTAGTATACAGTTTGTACATAATCGGAAAGCAAATTATTGGTCTTTAGTTTTTAGTCTTTGTTTTTTAAGATGGCTTATATGTTCACTCTTAAGCAGGAATATAATTTTTCCTGCTGTTAAGTAGATTAGTGTCTGTTCTGGATACATATATAAGTGGTTCTTACTTAGGGCTAAATCTTTGTGTAAGGATGTTAATACATTTAGCCAGACATTAGGTACTGCATCTGGGTCTTGTGTTTTCCAGTCAGGAGTTTTTCCTAATTTTGTTTCAGTTTCTCTGGCAGTTACTTCATCCCATTTGATATCCTGTACATTTGAACTCCCTACTGTTTCTTTTAATGTTTTCTGTCCATTCAGCATCTGTGTTATGTTTTACAGTGTCATTATAAATATTTCTGCAAAATGTGTCTGTTTGTTTTTTTTTTTTTCCTTTGGTTCATCGATGAATTATCTTTCTTTCTTTATTTATCTATTGACATTTAATTACCAGGACAGTCCAACTCGGTAGAAGCCCATTTTCAAAGGAGGCCCAAGGAAAAAAAATTATTACAAAACATTTTAAGAACAATAATTTTACAATTTTCAAAAATACAACAAAGACATTTCCATGTTAAATAATTACAACACATTAGACATAATATAAAAGCATTGGTAAAGAATATATTCAAGGTATATGACAATAATTTAATATTTAGAGAAATTTTAGACAGTTGATAGAGAAATTAAAAATAAATAGAAGGAATGTTGTTATGAAGTGGGGGGAAAACAGGCTTTTGGTGTATTTAGAGAAAAAAATGAGGGAAGAGAATTTAATAGCAGTAAGGAAGTAGGTGAAGAAACAAGAGTAAGGCGGTATAAGGAAGGGAAAGGTACTTGCTCACATTTACGGATATAGTTTATCCTGGTATTGTGCAAGAACAGAACCAGATATTAGCTTGGAAGTTTTTCCGAGTAGTTTTGAAAGATGGGAGGGAGGGTGTAGATCTGATGGATACAGGTAAGGAGTTTTATGCCTTAGAAGCCTTGCACGAGTACAGACAATGTCCAGCAGATTTGTGAGGTTTGTAGGCAGACATGAGTTTTTGGTCACTGGATCACAATAACTGACTGGGAACATACCTGTGTAGAATGTTTTTTAGTGCTGGACAGGCAGATGGATGCTGGATAATTTTATAGGTGGTAAGAAGTTGTGTATATGTTACTTGATGGGTAGTTCTAAGCAATTAAGGCTTTTCAGTTCTACACAGTAGTGGGTTCTGAAAGGGGTATTTGCTGCCGATTCAGCAAATTTGTTAAAGCATTGTTCAAGTTTTAATTTTTGTGATGCCCAGAGGTTAGTAAGGATGGGAGGGCCATAAAGAAGTGCGGGGAGAAGGTACGTAGTTCAGATTTTCAAAGTGTTTCTGCCTGTGCTGACACCTTTAGTTTATTATTTGCAATAGTGCATGATAGATCCTGGTCTGTTCTGACACTGTGTGTTGCTGTTACTACATCTTTCTAAGTATTTTTATCGATCTGATCCCTCTTTGATACTCTTCTAAGAGTGATACTTTTTTGTCTTAATTGCTTTATAGTTTTCTCGATTAAATGCTTTAATGACGCCATTGTTTCCCTTATTGCTCTATATTTTTGTGGTATGACTTTATCAGTTATAATTTAGCTGTACATTAACATATCCTATTTACTTCTATTACATTACATGAATTTCTGTTAATAGTCTCGATTACTGTGTTCATCTGTTTCTATCAGACTTTTAACATTTTGGGCCTTATTTACTTTCTGCAGTTTATTTCTTTCATTGATCTTAATATGTCTGTCCATCTCCATTAAATCAAACAACTCCATTAGATCATTTTCTTCTAAACTGAGGGTACATTCTTTGTTCTCTGTTTCCTGCAGGCATTGTACAGAAAGTTCCAGAACATCTTAATGTGACATATTCTGTTAGCTGCATCCTATGTCACCCATTACTCTTTCATATGGGAATTCATTGGCCTATCACCGCACATTTTCTACTTCAGAGTTGCCACGTTTCCTGCTCCTTCCTTTGCTGTACAAATGTAGATGAATTTTGTACTGGTTTCCTACTGAAGACTGCAGAGCATTGTCATGTGTTCTGTTCTACCTGTTTCTCCTTAGTCTGTGTACTCATTGTTCCATCATGCAGTAACATTGCCTGAGTAGGATTTTCTACATTAAATCTTTCACTTTGCAGGTAATCTATAACTTCAGTTTCTATTCCTTTAACTTCTCCATTACTAATCCTAATCCTTTTTCTACGTCTCCCTTTGTTTTCCTATTTTTTGTATTGTGAAATGTTTCATATTCTGGTACCTTTGCCTGTATTTGTCTTCAGATATCTTTTGTGGTGCACTTTTTATTTTATTTATTTATTTTTATTTGATTTTTGTTAACCGGGAAAGTCCGACTGGACACAGGTCCATTTTCAGCGGAGGCCCGGGGAGAAAAGCTCCATGATACAATACAATATTAGATGAAAACAGTACAAAGCAATTCTTAACATTTATAAGTAGTACAGAGGACCATTTACATGGCATGTGATAACTAGAAGAATATACAGTCCGTACTCTAGTAGAATATACAAGTAGGACAAATATATATAAATTTTTTTTTTTTTTTTTCTTTTGCACGGATTAGTTTCACTTTCTCCTTTGCACAGATATTGCACCATATCAAATCTCTTATTCTTTCCTTTCCCTTAATGGCGCTTGCTACAAAATAAAATAGTGAGGATTCTGATGTGGATGTAGCAAAAGAACTGAAAATATAAAGCGAAGGTTAAATTCTTGCAGACTAAAAAGAAAAAAAAAACTTATTTAAATGCAAAAAAAAAAACAAGAAAGCCAGAAGATGCATAAATAAAAAAACTAAAACACTGAAAAAAAATCAACAGGAACACTCACTAACACACTAGAAAATGTAATGTTAAGCACGTTTGTTCTAACAAATAACTTATTCAGAACAACACATGATATTAAGCTATCGGCTTTACACATTTACAAAACTCACATGGTTACAATCTGCAAATCACAGCTCAGTCAGTCAAATATCTAGTAAGAAACTGTAACTATGAAACTATATCTGCAGGTGTTATTCCAGTCCATCACCATGCTTTCTGAAAAGCAGTTTGTTATTCTGCTATTTTTATTTAAATGACCTTAACACTATAACATGGGTAATGTTTTCTCTTATTTTGATCAGCAGCAGAAGAATTGCTCCTGTATAGGCTTTGTATTCCTGCATCTAATCCCTGGAGCTATGCTTGTATATTATTTTTTCATACGACAGCATCTTTGAGTCAGTTACCATTTCTGCAAACTGTCAGTATTATCTCTTATCTACTTGTAATTAAGTGTACGGAAACCATAAGCAGTTGTGCATGACTTGGGGACTAATTAAGCTTACAAATGACATGCCTGGTCATCCTATTTTACTGTTTCACTTTATAATCTATTTGATTGCTAAAGCTGAGCTTATTGTCCACACAGATTCCCAGCTTTGTAAATTGTGACACCCATTTCAACTGGCAACATTTTACTTTGTAACAGGTTGGTTAATGATAAGAACCAAGCACCATCTGCTTAATTTTGTCTGTGTTCATTTTCACAACTATTACAGGTACTCGCAGCTGTTAGCTTACAGCAGACATGTTCATTGCCACTTGTTCTAAATGGCAAGTGCCTTAACTCCCACTTGTCCAATCCTAGTTAATTAATAAGCCCTCCTACCAAATGACACTACTGAGCTACGTAGCCCTACTTGAGCTGTAATTTTAACCCTAAAAGCCCTACCAGGTCCCTAACCCTTGCCTTAGCAATCCCCTTCCACTCAATAACCGTATTGCTCCATATACCTAAAGAAATCCTATCATTGACCAAACCTAAAGTCCCCGGATTGCTCTCTAACCGTAAAACTCAACCTCCCTAAATGTAAATCCCACTCCTGATCACTGTCTGAAACCCTAAAATCTATACTCCTACCTCTTCCCATATGCTTCTCATAGATGCTGCCATTAACTTGTTCAAATTCGGCTACTGTGATCAGAAGAGGTGTGGCAACTCTCTTTGCATGGCTGCCATGCCTCACCTGAGCATGTAGTCCTGTTCAATTGTGAGCAGCAGCCCATGTGAGCTAAAACATGTCCCAATTCCTGTCCGTGAGACAGTGGTCCTTGAGCACCTGGGACACCGGATCTTGTAGTGCACTCTTATTTTTTTTTTATGTTTTTTATCTCTGCTACAGTATGCAAACTGTGCAGAGAGCACTGCAATTTCTCTTTCCTGTAGATTATTTGCATAAAATAGTAAAATGCATCACTTGGACTTTTGAGGTCTGAAATATACATACTGAAAAGGTAAAACCCAAAAATGGGCCCTTAAAAAACCCCACTACCATATCCTATGATGTGTGCCAGACATGGCGTGCACGCTATTTGCCATTTCCTGTTTTACAACAGTACCAATATTTAATTTATAGTGGTCTTGATCTATCTATTTTGTTCAGTTTCTTGATTAAAACGTGACTGATTCCATCAAAAGCAGTGTTGATAATCAAATTTGTCTGACGGTTCATTTCCGCTGCCATTATCACATTGTTGGAGGAGAGTTGGCTGAAAGTAGCAATGGGATTGACGTTTGTGTATGCATGTTAACGAGTGTTTAACATACCAAATCTCTCCATCTCTTCAAGTAAATTGCTTCGAAATGGTGCCTCTATTCCTCTCCCAGAATTTGATATTAAACTAGTTTATAACTATGAATACTGTCTCATGGCCTTTGACACCAGTTTAACAATAGTGAATTCCCAGTCTTCTGGTATGCCAGTAAACTCACAACTTGCCCTGCAAATGCATTTTATAAGTTTTACTAGGTCTGCTTTCAATGATCTTACGGTTTTGTTTGTGACACAACTCATCCCAGAGGCCCTAGCACAATTCATTTTTTACCAGAAATGTTTTGCTGTCATTTTCTGTCGCTATTCTCATCTGTCTGATCTGTCTTATGTAAGTTTGCTCCTTTTGACCTCCAAGATTTCGTAAAGTGGGTGATAAACAGACTTGTAATATCAACTGCCTCCATGATTTTTATGGTATGATCAATTAATTAATTAATTAATTAATTAATTAATTAATTAATTAACCAAAAGCCTGCCTGATATAATTAAAGACAACTTTTTCTTGTCCTCATGTTGTTAACTAAGTGTTCGACACAGTCTGCTGATCTCTTTTTACATTTATGTCGATCCTTTTATGCAAGATGTTCATGTTGTTGAAAATTCTACATCATTGCAGGGTTCCAAGCATACCTTATCTGAGGACCATGCAGACTTTATGAATACTAATCTTCTCAATAATGTTTTTAAAATTGTATATTGTGCTGTTACTGGATTTACTGGTCTTAAAAAGAAATTCTGCTTGGGAGTAATGCAGTTCAAATAAAATCAAATAGGATTTTGTGGCGGCATGAACAGCACAGAAGAAGAATGTGGCAAGAAGTTATTATAAATGCTTCTAAAGGCTTCTGAAGACAACATTTATCATTCACTTTCACATGCTTTGCAGTCATGTTTGTTAAAGGAAAACTCCCACTTTTCAATGATTTCAACCTTACGCTAGAGTTATTTTATCTCTCTGTGGTATTACCTAGATGTTGTTTAATGGTAAAAGTCTTCAACACCTTTATTTTTTCCATCTCCTTCCCTGCTATAGACATTGAAGGGCCCTGTACTTCATAGTAAAAGTACTGACAACTGTATTTTAGACTTACAAGATGTGCCCATATGCACATTGTAAATTAAAATGGAGTTTCAATATTTAACTGCTAAGATTTCTATTAATTAATAATAAGTAGTGAGTGGAAGATCCTGTACAGCATCGTCATGTCATTGATTCTAGTTCAGAAGAAGCTAGAATCGGCTAGAGTATAATAACTAAAAGGAATAGCGGATATAACAACATAAAGAGAAAAATGTAAGGCAAGACACGTGTACTAACTGAAAAAAAAATGTCAGAATCTGTTAGATTTCAGAACTTGCACAGGAAAGTACTGCGTGTGTAAGTAGACAGAAGATGACTCGAGTTGTAGATCAGACTGACACGTCATACATCCAAGGAACAGTGCGAGGCATGGGTCTAGCAACGGTTGGACCACAAACTGGTAGCCTAAGAAAAGCCAGAAATGCATCTCATTTCCATTTTCCAGCCTTTAAGTGTAACTATGACAACGTTAGGAACAGTTTAGTTATTATGACAAATCAGAGCAGTTCTGGAAAAATAAAAATGGTAAGGCTCCGTGGGGGGGGGGTAAGATGTTTCTGTCTCAAAGCTTTTCTGTTTGTCTAAGTCAAGAAGGAGAATACTTGGAATACTTGGAATACTTGCTTCCTTATGAGTCAAAAGCTACCTGAAATAAATTCTGTGAGACCAAAAGTGATGCTGTAAAAAAGTTCATAGGTAGGCACTAGGCTATCGGCCCAAGGGCCTATGTAAGCCAAGCCAACAAGGTTCCCTGGCTTACACCACCCAAGAAAGTTATTTTCCTGTGCCACTGTCGAGCAGAGCCACAGAAGTGATCCCCGGGGTGTATTTCCTATTTCCCATCCACTCATCAAGATTTTTCTTGAAGAGTGCTAATGAAGAACTTTGCTTGACATAGACGGGTAGCCTGTTCCAGAGTATGGGAAGTCTCTGGGACAGGAATCTATCCCTCCAGCATGTCCTGTTTATTGTGGTGACAAGGTTTAGGTCCCTAGAGCATGTAGCTCAGAGGGATTGGGATTTCTTTAGGTGTAGCATGTCCAACAGCTCTGGGTTTGACATAGCTTTATATGTTAGGCAGAGATCACCTCGGAGGAGGTGATATGCTACGGAGTAAAGCTGGAGTTTTTTGAGATGGTCAGTGTAGGGCATTTGTTTGAGACCAGTAATCCTCTTTGTGAGGTACTTCTGTGGCCTTTCCAGCTGCTACAGATGTCGTGTGAGGTACATTCCAAAAGAGGCATTGTACTCTATAATGGGTCTAATGAGTGTCAAGTAGAGTGAAACAATGACCTCTTTTTTCCTGGATGAGAACCCTTTTATGATGAGGTGTGCCACGTAGAAGGACTTCCTGACTACTGTGGTGATGTGACTATCAAAGGAGAGACTACTGTCCACTTGGGTCCCAAGGTCTCTTATCACACATTCGGTGTTAAGTAGATTGCTGTCTATGTGCTAGTTCATGGGTACAGAGTTTTTACCAAAGGGGATGACACCACTTTTTGGCATTGACCTTGAGGCCATGGCTCAGGCATCTGTCTCAGCGAGGCCCTTCTGTAGGATGTCCACATCATTTGGGGACATGACTATGAGTTCTAGTTTGCAGTCATCTGCGAACTTTGTTAGCCCAAGGCCTTCTGTGTTAGTCTGTACTTCAGAGAAGTAGATACCAAACAGGAGAGATCCCAGGACTGAACCCTGTGGTACTCCACTTGTCACTGGTTTGAGGTCAGATTTGGAGTCTGCAACCTTTACAGTGTGGGTTCTGTCAGTGAACCAGTTGGCAACCCATCTTGTGATGTAGGGATTTATACCTAGTTTAGTGAGTTTAGCTATAACTCCAAAATAGGGGATGGTGTCGAAAGCCTTGGCGAGGTCAAGATAGGCTGTGTGAACCACCTTACCCTCGTCTACAAAAAAAAATGAGGAGATATTCCCTTCTGCTGCGGTGAACTGTCCAATAAATAATCCACACACCAAAAGACAGCTGGTTCACCCAGGTTAACACTGTGCTGAAAAGCAAATAAACTGTCTGTGCAATCCAGTAATAAAAGCTCTGTTAAAATCCAGATTTTAATAAAAAGAATGAAATAAAACAAAATAAGAACAAAAATAAAAATTAAGTTCCTTGTCCAACGATAAGCACTTTCGAATAGTTCTTCTTCAGATCGTATAATCAACCGAACTATACATAAAGTTAGATCATATCTACATGATATGGTTTTACAAAGGCAAATTGACTTAGATCTATTTAACTTCCTAGATGTCACCAATCCTACAGTTCCCAGTATTAATGGCTTACCGAAGATACATAAAAAGCTTCAAGATCCACCATTACGTCCTATTGTTTCTGGCCAAGGTTGGATTACAGAAAATATGTCTTTATTTGTAGAAAGAGAACTGAAAGAAATTTTAAAGAATCATGGTACAGTGTTAAGAGACACAGATGACTTCCTTCATAAATTGCATCCAGTGATGGAAGCAATAATGGATAAATCCAGCCTTCTTACCACAATAGATATCAATAGTCTTTTTACCACCATACCGAATGAAGCAGGTATAAACTCAAGAAGAAGACTAATATCTGCAAGGAGGAGTGCATTCGAGACTCAAACTATTTGTGACCTACTTGAGTTGATTCTGGAAAATAACTTTTTCTTATTTGGTGAACAAAACTACAGAAATGGGGGGTTGCCATTTACAAACGTTGCAACCGAGAGGACACACGTAATAGAGAGGTGAGTCTTTTACAGGAAAATTTGAAAGAAAGAGGCTATAAGGAGAAAGACTTGAGGTTACCAATGCAGGAAAAGGAAGATAGGAAGAAGGATAAAGATACACTGACCAGATTTTCTTTAATTTATAGCACGGATAACTATCAAATTCAGCAAATAATCCAACAGTTTTGGCCCATTTTAACGCAAGATTCCCAGTTGAAAGGTATAGTGGGAGAAAGACCACATTTCTGCTACAAAAACAAGAGGAATCTGAAAAGATTATTGTGCACAAATACACAAAAGTCAAAGTGGATTCAAGGACAGAAGGGGACTTTCATGTGTGGCAATTGCAATATTTGTACTCAGATAGTAGCAACAAGTTTGAGCATCCAAGAACGAAGAGACTTTATACATTGGATGTCAAAGCAACCTGTACCATGAGCAATGTTGTTTATCTGGCCACATGTAGATCATGCCAGTCATTTTATGTAGGCAAAACTAACCAAATGCTTAAGAAACGCATACAGAGGCATCAAAGGGACATTGTGAACCAAGATGTTCATAATGCCTTAGCTAATCATGTCAGTCAGCATAAAGATCACTTGTTTTCATATAAAGCTATAGAGACCATACATATTGGCCCAAAAAAGGGGATATTGAGAACATAACTGAACTTAGGGAAACCAAATGGATAATAAACCTTAGAGCTGATCAACATCCGGGGTTGAATAGTGTTATACCGTTGAAACCTGTCTTGAAGAGACGTAGATCGACCATGAGCTAATGAGATCATAAGTGATGAATGATAAATATCTGAAGAGACATGGTGAAATCTTAGTAAAATTTCCTATTGATCTTGAATGGATGGGATGAAGTCAAAAATTTATACATATTGATCTTGGATGGATGGAAAGTAGTCTGAAACTTGCATACATTGCTATAGTGAAATAACATACTTATTATTTTGTTTTATAAGAGCATTTATGTCCTAATGGAAGTTTGATTAAGTTCGATTATGTTAGTGTCAAGATTAGAAGATTTGATGCTGTCGACATATGCTATTTGTAGTTTAATATGCCCATATTTTTCCTGCTCTGGTTTCATCAAAACAAAACTAGGCAGTATGATAAACATCTGAACAGAGATGGTGGAATTCTAGTAAAAGTTCCCTATTGATCTTGAATGGATGGGATGAAGTCAGAAATTTATATATACTGACTTAGGATGGATGAAATGAAGTCTGAAATTTGAATACATTGCTAGAGTGAAATAACATACCTATACTCTTCTCAGGAAAAATGTATAGGCAGTCACCATGTGAATTTATCGAGGTACAAATGTGGCCATGCAAGACATGGAGCCTTGACATTTATTGTCACTTAGTAATTGTCCTGTTATATTCCTGTCTTGAGAAATGAAATTTTAGTAATGACATCACCTATTTTTTATTGATAGCGATGCTTACTACTATATGTATTATTTTTTTGTCATCCCCATCACTGGACATCAGAGATATGTGCAAAACTTCTTTTGGGTTAACTAGATTAAAGAAAAAAAGTTTCATAATAGGAATTTATGAAAGTCAGCAGATTTGTTTTTTGCTGCTCCTTAGAAGCCACCATTGGCTACTTAGATCATCCATTTATTGTTTGTGTCATTTTTCCTTTATTGAATATTAGAAATATGTAAATAACTGCTTTTGGGATTATTTGATAAGTTTTTCAAAAAGAATACATGAAGGCTAGCAGATTTGTCTTTTGCTGTTTTTTGGAAGCCACTATTGGCTGTTTAGTTCACCTATTTTGCATACTCTGACTCCAATACATTAGTGTGAGGCATGCTTCTAAGTATGCATGAAAGCTAACTGCTTCATCTGTTACTTCTTTTGGAAGTGCTATTGGTTACTATCACCATCTACTTTGCATATTTCATTAGTACTGAATATTAGCAAGCTGTGTGAGGCATCTATTTAGAAAATGGGATTGTTAACCCGGTTTATGCAAATCAGATGGAGAAATCCAAACATGGATTGGCTGGAACCTTGGTGTTGATATTCTCATTGGGTGAATAATTTTGACTGGCTTATATATACAGATGAATGTCCTATTTAATTATATCAACACCAGAAACACGCAGGTTGCACACAAACAAGTATAAAATCAGAAACGGCAGCCAAAAGCAACCCACTGACTGCCTGCTCACAGTATAAAATAGCTGGACAAAAACTCGATCAATGGTAGAATCCTCACGTCTTTATTATAAAATACAACTGTTGTTGAGCGCTTTCTCCCGCAAATGGCGAGCTTCATCAGAACACTACAAATGTGTCTGCTACACATTTAAATAGTAAAAAAGGCGCCAAATTAGCCTACTAATCAATTAATTAACTTCTATGTATGAAAAAACATCTATATTAAAAAATCCACTTGCTTTCAATGACTATAAAAATATTGAATAAAACATACATAAATAATACATACATAAAAAATGTATATATGTTACTAAACGAGCATATCTTGTATTTTCCTACCTATTGTTAATATTTAGTAATAAAATACGTTGTTGTTACTATAAAATACTAGGTGTAAGATATGTATAAGATATATGTGAAAATAAAAATGTGAGAGTTGTCTTTACTCACACATTAACAATGGCTTAATGCTCAAGCTATCGTTGATTCCTGGTGGTGTGGTGGCATCAGTGTAAACTTGCCACCATAACTCTCTATATGCCAAGTAGTTTTTAAGATTCCCTCCTCTAGGATTATTTGTAACATGGTCTATAATGCCAAATTTAAAAGAATGCTTGACTCCAAAGTTAGAAATGTGCCTATACAAGGCATTCTTAGTGTCGGCTTTCCTTATAGCATACAGGTGTGTATATATTCTCTGTCTTAATTGTCTCTCTGTTTTGCCTATATAAAAATATTGGCAAAACGAACAGATAGCAATATATACCAGCATGGTTGTACGACAATTACCCCTACGTAGATATATTCTGGTGTTACTAATATTATTTAAGGAGACACTTTTAAAATCAGCTATATGACTACACTGATGGCATGTGCCACATTTGGTAGTGTGAGATAAGTCTTGAAATTTTGTGATAGTAGTATTTTCTATAATAGATTTCAAGTTTTTACCCATTTTTGCAACAAATACTGGTTCTTGTCCTACTATCTCAACTATATCAGGTCTTGATTTGAATATGTACCAATTTTTGCGAACTATGTTCTTGATCATATGACTATATGGACTATGTTCTATTATGAGGGCTTTATTAAAATTCACATTAGGCCCTCTATCCTGTTCTGTATTGTTGTTTCTACCTGTGTTTTCAATAGCCTGTCCCAATGCCTGGCCCAATAGTGGGGAGTACCTGGATCCCCATAGGTTAAATACATATGTTGCAACTTCTTCCAACATGTCACAGTCATATCCTCTCTCTCTGAACATATTTGTTATAAATTTCAGTTCATTAATCATATCTTTGTACCTGGACGTCATTCTCATAGCCCTAATGCATTGCCCTTTAAAGATGTTCCTTTTGAGCTTTAGGGGATGGTATTTAATTATATGATATGAAGAAGAACTATTCGAAAGCGCTTATAGTTGGATAAGGGACTTAATTTTTATTTTTGTTCTTATTTTGTTTTATTTCATTCTTTTTTATTAAATTCTGGATTTTAACAGAACTTTTATTACTGGATTGCACAGACTGTGTATTTGCTTTTCAGCACAGTGTTAGCCTGGGTGAATCAGCTGTCTTTTGGTTTGCGGATTACCCTCATCTACAGCTTTGGTGACTGCCTCAAAGAAGTCAATCAGGTTCAGGAGGCATGATCTGCCTTTCACAAACCCGAACTGGGTGGGATCCAGAGTTTGGAGGTTACCAATGTCATTGTTTATGAGTTTCATGATGATACGTTCCATGGCCTTGCAGACCAGGCTCATCAGGCTAATAGGGAGATAGTTCCCGGGATCAGTGGTGGCGCCCCCTTTGTGGAGTGGGATAACTGCTGCTGTGCAGCATTCAGTGGGCACAAAGCCTGATGCGAGGCTATTGATTGCTAACATACTGTATTATTAAAATATGATAAGCATATAGCATGATTCTGATACCTTGATATGACAAATAGCATCAAGGTATAAAGAAAAAATACATCTTGTATTTCTTCTAATGTTGTGTGTGTGTGTGGATATACTGATATGACAAATAGCATCAAGGTATAAAGAAAAAATACATCTTGTTGTATTTCTTCTAATATTGTGTGTACGTGTGTGTGTGTGTGTGTTTCTGCGAGTGTATTTGTTTTTCTGAATATGGCTAAAGGTATGTATTTTCATTTCTGTTAATCTATATTTAAGTTTCTGTGTGTGTGTGTGTGTGTGTGTGTGTGTGTGTGTGTGTGTGTGTGTGTGTGTATCTATCCATCTATATATATATATATATGTATGTATACTCACTTTTTGAACATCGCTAATATTTGTTTGTATGAGATCACAGTACAATGGGACCAGGAATTTGTCTTTCCTGTACTGTAGTATGACTTCAGAGTAGGTATATGCAAGCTGGAGTGGATTCTTGTTCTTACATTGTCAGTATTTAGATATACTACGCAGTGTGTATGTTATACCATCAAAAAATCAACTTGTCAAATGCAAGTGATTGGACACGACTTGCCAATCACCAGCTAATGGAAAAATGCAAAAAAAAGCTGATGAAAAAATGCAAAAAAAAAAAAAAAAACACCTTTGTTAATTATAAGTACTAACTCGAACAAGCCACTACAGTGGAGAAAGGGCAATTTCTCTGATCCACACTGTACTCCAATCCCACACAGAAAAAAAATGGTACATACGATTATCTTTTTCCTGTTTAACAAGCTGAGATTTTAAGGAATGATACTTATTCCATATATACATATATAGAGACACATACATAGGCATACAGAATTCGTTACTGTAATCCGTACTGCATACCACAAGTAGGGCTCGCTGGTACTGTATATGACAGGTAAGATCCTGTGCACATTATGGAGGCATGTAATTGTGTCATAATGAAGCCCTCCATCATCCATCATCACACAGACGTCCTTTGCAACAGAGTATATCAGACTGAAGTGCTATAGTACAAGTATCTGGCTCTGCATCATATGGAGATATAAGATGTGACTGAGTTTCATGCGCAGATGCAGCAGTACAGTTGCACAGAGCCCAGTACAGTTACAAAGAAGCAGAAGGTGTTGTGTCATAATTAAATACTAGGCTATCACACAGCAGACCGTCATAACCTTAGCAAATAAGCAGAAGTCAGAACCAAAGTCTGCTCCCTATGTCTGTGAGGTAAAAACCTTAACCATTATTTCAAACCACCTAAGTGCTTTGCATCCTTTATGTGGCTGAAATCGTCACAGCCATATATACTATGTTTAAAATGTAATGCAGTCATTGAAAAATAGCCGGTGTATTCCAAGATATGGCTATAGAAAACTGGAAAATCTCATTCTAAAATTCCTAATATAATGCATGTGCACCACATCCTAATATAACTGTACAGATTTCAACTCATCCTCACATGATTCGTGTGGTATTTTTATCATAAAGTTTTGCCAGAGTAGGTGCATTCAATAAGTCTAAGATATCTGCTTTTTGTAGAACTCATAATATTTGTTGTAATATATATATATACACACACACACACACACACCGTTTTGTGCAATGGATGTACACACACTGTTTTGTGGAGTGGATATACATACTGTTTTGTGGAGTGGATGTACACACACTGTTTTGTGGAGTGGATGTACACACACTGTTTTGTGGAGTGGATATACACACTGTTTTGTGGAGTGGATGTACACACACTGTTTTGTGGAGTGGATATACACACTGTTTTGTGGAGTGGATATACACACACTGTTTTGTGGAGTGGATGTACACACACTGTTTTGTGGAGTGGATATACACACTGTTTTGTGGAGTGGATGTACACACACTGTTTTATGTAATGGATATATACACACTGTTTTGTGGAGTGGATATACACACTGTTTTGTGGAGTGGATATACACACTGTTTTGTGGAGTGGATGTACACACACTGTTTTGTGGAGTGGATATACACACTGTTTTGTGGAGTGGATGTACACACACTGTTTTGTGGAGTGGATATACACACTGTTTTGTGGAGTGGATGTACACACACTGTTTTGTGGAGTGGATACACACACTGTTTTGTGGAGTGGATATACACACTGTTTTGTGGAGTGGATGTACACACACTTGGAGTGGATATACACACTGTTTTGTGGAGTGGATGTACACACACTGTTTTGTGGAGTGGATATACACACTGTTTTGTGGAGTGGATGTACACACACTGTTTTGTGGAGTGGATATACACACTGTTTTGTGGAGTGGATGTACACACACTGTTTTGTGGAGTGGATACACACACTGTTTTGTGCAGTGGATATACACACTGTTTTGTGGAGTGGATGTACACACACTTGGAGTGGATATACACACTGTTTTGTGGAGTGGATGTACACACACTGTTTTGTGGAGTGGATGTACACACTGTTTTGTGGACTGGATATGCACACTGTTTTGTTTAATGCTAGTAATGTTTCAAAAAGTGTAATAAGCGTGGTTATAGTCAGCAGCAGGGAAAGGGTTCGGGTTAACTTGCATTACTAAGGTAGGTGCTAACCCTAACCCTACCATGCCCCTAGCCTTAACTGTGCATACTACCGTAAAATAACCCTTCCTATAACACTACCATCGTGCAGAAAAAAATTGAAATGAATTTCGCTAGAGTTATGGTTTGTACATCAGGAAAGAAAATGTGTTTCCTTTTTCCATGTGATGGGGTTTGTATTTCTGTTTTGTATTTTTTTTGTGTTGTCTGTATAATGAATCGTCAGCATGTTTTGTTCAATGTGTAGCATTTTGGACATCTGACATGTCGATCATTTGTGATAGACTTTTATATTTGTACATGTGTGTGATATAAATATATATATATATATGTACATGTGTGTGTGTGTGTATATATATATATATATATATATATATATATATATATATATTTACATACAGACACACACACACACACACATATATATATATATCTGCGTGTGTGAGTTTGTGTGTGTGTGAGTTTGTGTGTGTGTGTGTGTGTGTGTGTACTAACTGCAAGGCTGCAAGGTTGTGCTAACTCAAAGAACAAAAGACATAAAACAAGCATAAACCTAACCTTTTCTCTAAAATACCTTTTTACACATTGCTTGCTAATGTAACTCAAGGTCACAATGCAGTATGTATGACAAACCAAGTCTGGTTGTAGTAATACGACAACAACACAAACATGCAGTCTTTTGTCAGTGATGTTTTGTGTAGTGATTTATAGACCATGTGATCAGCTCCAGTGCTCCCTACATCCCTAGATGGATAGATATTCCTGTGTGTGCATTAGAGCTGTGTTGGCATTGAGCGACACTCCTTATTTTAGCCAAACATGTTGTACTGTAACAATCTTTATACGTCTTCCACCATCTGTCAAAACTATTATGTTGTATAAGAATGTGCAGGATAAAAAGTGTGCCTGTTGTGTTTAGCATCAGATGGACAAATATGGAGACAAACAACAAGGAAAATGCACAAGATGTCTTAGGAGAAAAAAATTGCTTACACTTATGACAAAACTGATAAGTCTGATATAGCAGGAAATTATGACAGAAGCAGAAATCCTCTGATGGCCTGTATAAAAACAAGTGCTCAAATACTGGAGAGTTTCAAAATATATTACAGATTTAATGAGTAAAATATCCATATTAATTTCCAAGAGACAGCTATAGGATCAGTCTCTGTATAAATCAGCATGACTCCCATTAATAACCGCTGTGTTAATACAGTTACAACAATATATTTTAATAGTGTTTGTGAGCCTTGCAGTCAAGTACAGGTATTTAAATGGATATTTTCTGTTTAAATGTTATTCTGAATAAGTCTATTTGTATTGGAGGAAGAAAGAACTAAATAAATTGTGTTTTTTGAAGTCTGTCAAAGTCTGGCCTGTTGGATGTTTTTTCTGACAGAGACATTTTTAATAGTATTATTTCTAATTAAAAACAGAGAGCAATGGAGATACATTCTGAGCACCACTTTGGATGGACAAATTGATTTTAGGACCTACTGGTTTCTTTGCATGGCTTGTACTCCCATACTTTATTGCTTACTTGAAAGAAGGTCATTCATGCATTTGTTCCCAGATACTAGCACTAACTTATTCAAGGGTGCAGAGAAGCCACAGCCTTCACTAACAAACAAAAGGGGTTTACGTCAGAGACATAGTCCTCAACTTCTGTACTCATGAATCGGGGCAAAGCTAAGAATAATATTGTGGCATCAATGATGCAAAATCAAAGACAATTTAAAAAGTTACTAGAACAAATTATTTTGCATCAGTATAACAATGAAACTCTGACTGGCATTATTGACTGACTGTAATCTTTAGTGATTTTCTAGAAAATCAAATATATTATGAGGGAGAAGGGAAAATGGGAGTCAAAATTATGGATGGTCTGCATAATCAGAAACAGTTGACAGGTATGGTTAGATACCCAATGCTGGATGAATGTGGGACACACACACACACGACACACACTATATATATGCAAGTTCAACTGCCAGCATGTCTTTTTAATAAAGGAGGAAATCCTGGACCCCATCCAGTCAGTGTTTCTCATTATACCAACATACAACCCAAACAGACAGTTCAAGCTTCATTACTGTATAATCATGTTTGTAATTTTTCCAGAAAAGTCACACCATAGGATGAAATGATTGCATTTATTATCAATTGAAGTTCAAATAAAATACTGAACTTGACATTGATCTATTAGTCCTGCATAAATCTTTTAAGGAACATACATGGAGTTCCTGGAGAAAGTTGCCACTGTTAATCAGTATATATATCTATGTAGCATGTCAGCACAGAATATGTGTGTTCTTTGAATGACTTACGTCACAGGAAATGAAGTAATTTGCAAACATGAATTTCCAACAACATAACATCTACAGTCACATTAGTATTAGGAATTACTCTGCAGACTTCCTTCTGCATTTTGAGCAAGTTTTAAACTAATGTTTCCTATAACACATGTATGACACATTACTACTTTTAATTTGTTATACACAACAATAGGCAGGTGGGAGTCAAATATTATCATACAAAAACCAAGCAAGTTGCCAGTTAAAAAATACACACTATCTGTTACTTTCTAGGCCATAGAATTGCATCTTGTATTGAAGGCAGGTTTCTGAATTCTATATTAATTATAAAATGTTCTGACTTTAATAGATTTATGGTACAGATACTTCAACCAGTTAGCAAGACACTGCTTCAAAACTTCTTGCAGTTTAGAGTTGTGAAATAATACATCTCATGACCTTCAAAATAAAAGCTTCTTCACCATTCTACATAAAGTATCACTAAAGATACCCATAGTGCATTGCTGCAGTGCCGTTGACTATAATGAAGTTTTGTTCTTACATATTTTACACAGTCACCTTAAGCCTGTAAAACATGTTATTTGCAGTGTCTCACTGCTTCCTGTTATACGGTACCCAGAATACAACTGGATTCTGTATGTTCTGGGGTTGGTGGGGCGGGGGTCTAGTTTCTGCACAGCATTATTAAAGCTGTTTCTCAGCCATGCATTATTAACATATACTACAGCTACTGCTACCACCATTTAATTTGTTTGAAAACTGTAAAATATGCTACTTACATCATACCAATATCTGATGGTCTGCTGCATTTATGTTACCTTCTGCACTGTCCAAGTTGGGTGAGGGAGAACAATACACCAGTGGTGTCTCTCAGGACAGAGTCAGTATAATGGTGATTCAGTCTTGGCTTTAATACATGAAGTACGAACACTCAGTTCCAAATTACAGTGAAACATTCTTGGGTAACACCAGCATCTCTACTAGTAGTGCATACTGTACTAAGTTCATCATAGTGGCGGTGCTACAACACAGTCCCCAGTCATTAAATGTTATGTATGTATATTAATAAAAATATGTTGTAAGCACATTGTTGAAAATCATGCCAGTTATGTCAAAGTTATTTTACTGAAAATCAAGTTGATTTCAGGAAGAGAAAAGTGATCAACTTACTTCAAATGTGATTTTTTTTTTTTTGGATGTTACAGACGCACACACACCTCCTCTACCTATACACCTAGTACAATAAATAAACCCGTAGCAATGATTTCATTCAGTTAATGTGCAGTTTGAGCAGCTGGTACATTTCAGACTCCTTACTGTCTTGTGACTAGAAGCATACTGAATATTTGTATACAAATGAAACAATGGCACGTTTAGTAACTTCGTCAACATCTTAACATTAAATGTCATAACACTGACATTACATTAAATTACACCAAAATGTTACTGGCAACACTTCACAGAATAAGTTCTAGTGTTTTAGGACTAGCGGGTGAGTATATATGCAACATTTTGTGGTTCTGTAGTAATTCTAGTGCTTTCATATGTAAACATAATTACTTCTTGTTGCAAACAGTACGCAGCCTCTTGTTGCAGCCTCTTAATTCACTGAGGAGCAGCTATTTCTAATGTGGAACAGATGAATACAGAGGAAAAGTATTAGCTACTAAACATTTCTAAACAGAAGGACAACATACCATCCGACCTGAACCCAGAAAAAGGTGGAGCAAGGGGGTCAGATGATTTTGAGACTGACGGTTTGTGCTCAGTCTTTGTGCTTCTGCAGCAAGATGTAATGTGAAAACATTTCTAACATATATACATGCCAGAAAATGCTCATGTTTAGCAGTATGACCCATTTTTGTCTTGAGATACTATAGCATCCTTGATTTCTGATATGAAATAAGTATACCTACCACAAATATTTTTTTTCCAAGACTGTACATGTTTTAGTAATACAATTACTTTACATGGTTTAGCTAAACAGAACCCCTCAACATTGATGGTTTCAGTGCATAAAAAAATAATTTGGATTGCACCTTTGTAAAAGCCTTATACACTATAGAAAAATGTTGCATTATGAAAGCATGTATCTGTGACACAGTCAGGAATCCTTGTCACAAAAAATGACATCATCAAAAATAATAATAAAAAAGTCTGAAGTAACCTTCAAAGAGTTTCTGCAATATATGTTTTTTTTGTAGGAGGTCAAGCTCCCCCAACAACTTTGATGCAGAGTGCTTTATCCCCCACACTGCCTGACCACCGCGGTATCAGTTAGTGCATGTGAAATTGTGTTGGCACACTGTTAACAGACAGTTTGGCACCAATGCATAACATGATTATAATTATAAAATTCCATTTATCTAGTCCCCCAACAAATATACACTTGTTGCCATGACCCCTAACAAGGGAGGAAGGGTATAGCTGCACAGCATTCATAGCGAATCTACCAGAGTTGATATCATGGTAGAGTAACATCACATTGATTTCCAGCACCAACTCGTTTATGTCAATTGTAATTTGTATAATCATGCAAGTAAGAGCCAGTTTTCAAGTGGGACTTGAATAAAAATGCTCAAAAAATATATTGTATGTAATAAATCTTAACTGTTGCGACTGTCACATGCAATCTATAAACATGTTAATAAGAAAACTGGTGCATTTACAAAATATAGACAGCTATCATTAGTATACACAAACACAAACACACACACACATTATTAGTATACATATACAGACACTGTTACTGTATATCACACAATACAAGTCAATAGAACAAAAGGGTAATAGAAAGTCATATGGAACAAGGGATCATTTGTTGTTAAATAAAGTCATAATGGAGAACTGTAAAAAAGCGGAAGAATCTAAGTATGGCATGGATAGACTACAAAAAGCATTTGACAGCATCAGACTTTCATGGATAAAGGAATGCTTAGAGATGTATAAGATACAGCCTACATTACCGTGACCATGAAACAGGTGTAAACCACTTTGCAGCTAAGCCATGATAAAGACAAATTATTATCCCAAGGACAGAAATTCAAAAGGGGATATTCCAGGGTGACTCTGTCACCACAAATATTTTGTCTTGTCCTTAAACCCCATTAAGCTATCTACTTAACAGATTAGGTCATGGCTGCAATTTGTCTCCCAGAAAACAACAAAGTGCAAAGACTTTTCATATTCTTTTTGTGGATGATTTAAAACTGTATAGTTCATCAGATGAGATGCTGGAAGCACAACTACAAGTGGTCAAAACTTTCTCAGATGATACAAGCATGCCATTTGCTCTTGATAAATTTGCAAAAGCAACATTTAAAGCAGGAAAGCTACAGCACCAAAAAATATCAGTCTGGGAGAGGAATGTGATATTAAGGAACCTGAGAAGGAGGGAATGTATACATACTTGGGTATTGATGAAGGACTGACAATAAAACATGAACAAATGAGAACAAAACTCAGAAAATAATATTTTAGAAGACTAAAATTAATACTGAAAACAGCCCTGACATCTAGGAACAAAGTCCAAGCTATAAACCAATTTGGCCTGTATACTGAAAGGCATAATAATGTGGCAAGATTGTTGTACAGGGGATTGTAGAAACGTTACAATATTGAAGTGGCCGAGAAGCATTGGAAATATGAGCCACAAAGCATTACAGAGAATGATGAAATTTATATCACAAGGGATCACCCATTACCAAACCAGATATAGTAGTCCATGAAAAGAAGGCAAAAGTAGCACTGATCATTGAAATTGTTACGCCCAGTGACTACAGTGTCTTATGTACAGAGAGACACAAAGTCATCAAACATTAGGATCTGCAGGCAGAAATGCAGGCAATTTGGAGGAAGGATACCCAGACAGTTCCAAAAGTAGTAGGAAGAATGGGTTTCATAAAGAATTTGCAGTCTTATTTCGATATGCTGCAGATGCATGTAACGGTATACATGTATTTAGCCATCCGTTACCTTGTCGACGTACCAAATGTCGAAAGCAGTGGAGCAGGTTCTCATATGTCCGAACCGGAGATAGTCGAAACACACAATATCCCCCCCTTTTTGCCCCATGGTAGCACTTGTTTAGGTGGTAGAGCAATCAGAAATGTCACATTCGGGGTTTCGTCCGACATTCTGACTGTTCGCTACTTTAAAATTCGACATTCTGGTTTGGAAAAACTAATGTTCAGAGATTGTTTCAGCGACTAAATGCATGTATTCCGCATGTAACTGTATGAACTGAAGAAGGAACCAACTTGGGGCACATTGTAAGTGCTACGAAGAGCACTTTTGGTTAAAATCAAAGATTGAAACAATATTGATTTCATGAACTCTAATCATACTTTGATTTAGGAACTGGGTTCATTCCTGTCATGGTATTATAAACTCAAATGACCTGGCGAAATTAAACCAAGTGACATTAGTGTATATGTAATATATCTATATAAGTGTGTGTGTATATATATATATATATATATATATATATATATATATATATATATATATATATATATATATATATATATATATAGATTCACTACTGAATCCTGAAATTACACAATCTCGAAGCCCAAAATACAGAGACTATAAGCCCAAAACCCCACATTACTGAAATATTAAAACCGCGAAATTCAAAATCGCGAAAGTACTACATACATATAGCACACGCACAAACATACATACAGCCTCCCCCATAACCTAACAAACCACCCTACACTAAAGGCTTTGCCCCCCACACCCCCTCTACTTTAATATTCTAACTCCGAGATCACACAAACATACACACAAGGTAAACTCACACCCACACATTACAGCCCCTCACACACATACACACACACACACACACACACACACACACACACACACACACACACAAACACACACCACAGTCACACACACACACACATATACACACACACACACACACACACCACAGTCACAACACACACTTACACACACTAAAGCCCCTCAAAAACACACTTACACACACATACTTACCTGAACTGCAACACCAGAAGCGCTAACTCAAAATCCCTTAACATCGGGATTTTGAATTTCGCGCTTTTGGTCTTTCGATAATGTGGGGTTTCGGCTACATGGTGTCGAGCTTTTGAAATTCGAGATTTCAAAAGTTCGAGATTTAGTAGTGTTCCTATATATATATATATATATATATATATATATATAGATAGATAGATAGATACACACACACACACACCACATACACACACACACACACACGCACATGCACACACACACACAAAAGAAGCTAAATGCTCAATTACGTTAACTTTTTTTACACATGACAGCACTACAGCCATGTTTCATTTGTTTGCATCATGGTAGTTGACAATCTGGTGCCATGTGTCCATCCTATTTCTTCAGGTCACCCATGCAGAATAACCCCATAGGACAGGCTCACCTGCAGGATGATTTGGTGAGTTATGAAAGGAACAGGGAATTCCCTGCATGCACCTGAGAGAAGCTGGGCCTATCTGCCTGCAGTATCATGCATGCATGATGCTGCCTGCAGCATCATGCATGCTGTTTATGACAGGGATTTTGTATGTTCCTTATCCCTTCCCTTTTAATCTGCTAGATTAATGTTGGCATAGCATGGGCATACACTTCCTCTTCATTGATGCAACCTCCAGATCACTCCCAGCTTACCATGGACTTCTGTGTCCTCCAACAGTGCCTAGTCATGGTTAACCTGTCACATAAGGCTCACTGTTGCTCTGCATTATGTGCTCTCAAATGGGTAGAACTCACAAACCAACTAGCTCATACCCTACTTCTTCTAAGCCATAAAACACTATATAACCCCTCTACCTGCCCTTCTATCTCATCAGTACTTCATTACTGTCTCCCAAATTTCCCTCTGCACTCTCAAGACAAAAACCTGCCTGAAATTTACAAACAAAAAAAAATGGAAGAAAGTTTATACTGACACTGTACATCCAAACTGCGAAATGCTATCCCCAAATTCCATCAAAACTATATCTAGCTTTTCAACCTATTTAAGTCCTTTCTTAAAGAATTTCTCACTAACTCATGGCTGTGCCCACACATCTTGCCTGTATGATCTATAGTAACAAATACATTACGTTGTTACTAACCTCTCTCTAACTCGTGGCTGTGCCCATGCACCTCACCTGTATGATCTACAGTTACAAATATATTACATTGTTACTAACCTCTCACTAACTCATGGCTGTGCCTGCATTGTTACTAACCTCTCACTAACTCATGGCTGTGCCTGCATTGTTACTAACCTCTCACTAACTCATGGCTATGCCCACACATCTTGCCTGTATGATCTATAGTAACAAATACATTACGTTGTTACTAACCTCTCTCTAACTCGTGGCTGTGCCCATGCACCTCACCTGTATGATCTACAGTTACAAATATATTACATTGTTACTAACCTCTCACTAACTCATGGCTGTGCCTGCATTGTTACTAACCTCTCACTAACTCATGGCTATGCCTACATTGTTACTAACCTCTCACTAACTCGTGGCTGTGCCCATGCACCTCACCTGTATGATCTACAGTTACAAATATGTTACATTGTTACTAACCTCTCACTAACTCATGGCTGTGCCCATGCATCTCCCTTGTATGATCTACAGTTACAAATATGTTACATTGTTACTAACCACTCACTAACTCATGGCTATGCCTACATTGTTACTAACCTCTCACTAACTCATGGCTGTGCCTACATTGTTACTAACCTCTCACTAACTCATGGCTATGCCCACACACCTTGCCTGTATGATCTATAGTAACAAATATATTACGTTGTTACTAACCTCTCACTAACTCATGGCTGTGCCCACACATCTTGCCTGTATGATCTACAGTAACAAATACATTACGTTGTTACTAACCTCTCACTAACTCATGGCTGTGCCCATGCACCTCACCTGTATGATCTACAGTTACAAATATATTACATTGTTACTAACCTCTCACTAACTCATGGCTGTGCCTACATTGTTACTAACCTCTCATTAACTCATGGCTATGCCCATGCACTTCACCTATATGACCTATTGTAACAAATATCTTACATTGTTACTAACCTCTCAGTAACTCATGCCTGTGCCCATATACCTCCCCTGTATGATCTGTTGTAACAAATATGTTACAGTGTTACTAACCTCTCACTAACACATGGCTATGCCCAGGCACCTCACCTGTATGATCTAGAGTTACAAATATGCTACATTGTTACTAACCTCTTACTAACTCATGTCTCTGTCTACATTGTAACTAACCTCTCCCTAACTCATGGCTATGCCTACACACCTCTCCCATATGATCTATAGTGACAAATACTTTACATTGTTGCCCAACTCTCACTAACTCATAGCTATGCCCACACACCTCTCCTGTATGATCTATAGTAACAAATACGTTACACTGTTACTAACCTCTCACTAACTCATGGTTATGCCCCTGCACCTCACCTGTATGATCTATAGTAACAAATATGTTACATTGTTACTAACCCCTCACTAACTCATGGCTATGCCCCTGCACCTCACCTGTCTGACCTATAGTAACAAATACGTTACATTGTTACTAACCTCTCACTAACTCATGGCTGTGGCTACATTGTTCCTAACCTCTCACTAACTCATGGCTATGGCCACACACTTCTCCTGTATGATCTATAGTGACAAATACATTACATTGTTACTAACCACTCACTAACTCATAGCTATGCCCACACACCTCTCCTGTATGATCTATAGTAACAAATACATTACATTGTTACTAATCTTTCACTAAATTATGGCTATGCCCCTGCACCTCATCTGTATGACCTATAGTAACAAATACATTACAGTGTTACTAACCTCTCACTAACTCATGGCTATGCCCCTGCACCTGACCTGTATGACCTATAGCAACAAATACATTACATTGTTAGTAACCTCTCAGTAACTCATGGCTATGCCTACAAAACTCTCCCGTATGATCTATAGTGACAGTTACTTTACATTGTTGCTAACCTCTCACTAACTCATAGCTATGTCCACACAGCTCTCCTGTATGATCTATAGTAACAAATACGTTACACTGTTACTAACCTCTCACTAACTCATGGCTATGCCCTGCACCTCACCTGTATGGCCTATAGTAACAAATATGTTACATTGTTACTAACCTCTCACTAACTCATAGCTATGCCCACACACCTCTCCTGTATGATCTATAGTAACAAATATGTTACATTGTTACTAATCTTTCACTAAATCATGGCTATGCCCCTGCACCTCATCTGTATGACCTATAGTAACAAATACATTACAGTGTTACTAACCTCTCACTAACTCATGGCTATGCCCCTGCACCTGACCTGTATGACCTATAGTAACAAATACGTTACATTGTTAGTAACCTCTCAGTAACTCATGGCTATGCCTACAAAACTCTCCCGTATGATCTATAGTGACAGTTACTTTACATTGTTGCTAACCTCTCACTAACTCATAGCTATGTCCACACAGCTCTCCTGTATGATCTATAGTAACAAATATGTTACACTGTTACTAACCTCTCACTAACTCATGGCTATGCCCCTGCACCTCACCTGTATGGCCTATAGTAACAAATATGTTACATTGTTACTAACCTCTCACTAACTCATAGCTATGCCCACACACCTCTCCTGTATGATCTATAGTAACAAATACGTTACATTGTTACTAATCTTTCACTAAATCATGGCTATGCCCCTGCACCTCATCTGTATGACCTATAGTAACAAATACATTACAGTGTTACTAACCTCTCACTAACTCATGGCTATGCCCCTGCACCTGACCTGTATGACCTATAGTAACAAATACGTTACATTGTTAGTAACCTCTCAGTAATTCATGGCTATGCCTACAAAACTCTTCCGTATGATCTATAGTGACAGTTACTTTACATTGTTGCTAACCTCTCACTAACTCATAGCTATGTCCACACAGCTCTCCTGTATGATCTATAGTAACAAATACGTTACACTGTTACTAACCTCTCACTAACTCATGGCTATGCCCCTGCACCTCACCTGTATGGCCTATAGTAACAAATATGTTACATTGTTACTAACCTCTCACTAACTCATAGCTATGCCCACACACCTCTCCTGTATGATCTATAGTAACAAATACATTACATTGTTACCAATCTTTCACTAAATCATGGCTATGCCCCTGCACCTCATCTGTATGACCTATAGTAACAAACACATTACACTGTTACTAACCTCTCACTAACTCATGGCTATGCCCCTGCACCTGACCTGTATGACCTATAGTAACAAGTACTTTACATTCTTACTAACCTAAAGTCTCATACTATCTGTAGCTTTCAATAAGTTCCCTCTCTCCACTCATAGGATGGACTTGTATCTTTTTATTTCCTATCATAGTAGACTATACTTCTAATGTTTTTGTATAAACTGATTGTCATATTTAATCTTACTTTTTTATTTCTTTTTATTTTTACATCACTGGTATCTCCTAATGTTTTATTGCATCCTATATATATATATATATATATATATATATATATATATATATATATTCCAGTATTAATCTGCATGTCTATTTTTTAATTACATCAATACTACTCTTTTATTTGATGTTATTTAACTCTCTGGAACTTTTCTCCCTGGGCATCTGCTGAAAACGGATATTTATTACCCACTCAGACTTTCCTGCCAAACAACTGTTAAACAATAATAAATACACAGTCTCAATCAGCCCACAAATTCCAGTATGCCCAGTATGCTCCGACAACCTCCTCATGTGCAGGGTGAGCAGATTAAACCTCTTTAACTCTTCACTCACCTTTACCAGTTCCACCAGCATCCTAGGCCATAAGTTGAGCCCAGGTCATCTGGGTCACTACCAGGATTTTACCCCTGTACAAGACAGAACCAACTGAAAGAAGCCAATTTCAGACTGAATTTCCAAATGATATAGATCATCTGTCTCAAAGTAGACTATAGCGAAAGTGATATTAGGCAAGAGTTACAAGAGAGCTCTGCAAATCAATGCTCTGGATGTACCAGTATTTTCATTTGTCTGCCGTCGACTCTCTGCAAAACTGATTCATTTTCTTAAGACAATAGGAAATATCACTGTTGACAGAGGATGAATCAAATTCTGAGAATTTTGTGACAAGGAAAATGCAATACTTTAAGTGCCACATAAAAACTTTGCATCTGCTGCTTATATGGATTTAAAAACCTACAAATTATAGGACTGGAGCATAATAATAATAAAAACAAGAATCGGAAACAATGAAAGCCGGCAACAAAACAAAGTAAATTAATAATAGAGAAACTGTTTAATGTG
The DNA here is from genome assembly GCF_019279795.1 of Protopterus annectens. Taxonomy (NCBI): domain Eukaryota; kingdom Metazoa; phylum Chordata; order Ceratodontiformes; family Protopteridae; genus Protopterus; species Protopterus annectens. The sequence continues at coordinate 47,152,065 of NC_056739.1, forward strand.
AGCGCTTTCGGCTAGGTGATAGCTGGCCTTCATCAGACAAAACAGTTGTAAAAAGCAAATAGGTTCTTTTTATACTTAACTGGGCAGCTCTATCAAATTAACCAACCCAATCAAGAACAATTAAAGCCACATATTGACTTTAAAATCAGCAATACTAGTCAAAGTGTCGCAAAAAACACTGCATTATAAAAACTAGTTCCTAAATCATTAAAATACCTTATTCGAATAAAAACAACAAAATATATAAATATAGATGTTACAAAAACAACTTATATGATTGAGATGGTACTTATCATAAAACTCTATTACAGCTTGACTCGCAGTATTAAGTCCTATGATGTTCGTGTTCGGTTCATACAACTAGACCCAAAATAACAAACTGATAAACCTAAACATAAAGGTCATCACAGCTACTGATCATCTTAAAACTATATGTGTATAGAAAAAAGTGTAATCTTTAAAATTTAAGGTAAATTAACCCTAGCCGAAAGCGCTCACATTAAACAGTTTCTCTATTATTAATTTACTTTGTTTTGTTGCCGGCTTTCATTGTTTCTGTTTTTTGTTTTTACATAATAATAATAAGATAATTACAATAATTTGATTTTATAGCAATATTATAGAGCCAAATGCATATCCGTAGCTGCTGCTTGGCCTTTTGTAGTGTCGTCTGTACTGTATAAAGTTTGAGGAGAAGTGGTCAGTGATTCATGAGTAAAGAGACAGCGCAATAACGCTCCTCTGAGACAGAAGTATTTCAGAAGGATCTCTACACAGTGATCAGAGCATGGGGGGGTGGAGGAATGATTACTATGGAGGTGAAAGGGTGGCAGTGCACATATTGTACAGTTTACATGTGCGACTAGTGTACTTATGTTTGACACCCACATAGATGGGAGATACTGGCTGCAGAAATAAATGTATTTATGTTTAACACCCACACAGATGGGAGATACTGGATGCAGAAATAAATGTGCTCATGTTTAACATAACAGCCCCATACATAATGGGAGATACTGGGTGCAGAAATAAATGTATTTATGTTTGACACCCACATAGATGGGAGATACTGGCTGCAGAAATAAATGTATTTATGTTTAACACCCACACAGATGGGAGATACTGGATGCAGAAATAAATGTGCTCATGTTTAACATAACAGCCCCATACATAATGGGAGATACTGGGTGCAGAATTAAATGTGCTCATGTTTAACATAACAGCCCCATACATAATGGGAGATACTGGATGCAGAAATAAATGTGCTTATGTTTAACATAACAGCCCCATACATAATGGGAGATACTGGGTGCAGAAATAAATGTATTTATGTTTGACACCCACATAGATGGGAGATGCTGGCTGCAGAAATAAATGTATTTATGTTTAACACCCACACAGATGGGAGATACTGGGTGCAGAATTAAATGTGCTCATGTTTAACATAACAGCCCCATACATAATGGGAGATACTGGGTGCAGAATTAAATGCGCTCATGTTTAACATAACAGCCCCATACATAATGGGAGATACTGGATGCAGAAATAAATGTGCTCATGTTTAACATAACAGCCCCATACACAATGGGAGATACTGGGTGCAGAATTAAATGTGCTCATGTTTAACATAACAGCCCCATACATAATGGGAGATACTGGGTGCAGAATTAAATGTGCTCATGTTTAACACAAAGTTTGTGTACTTGCATTATTTTTGTCCATAGGTTCAAAGGTTCATAGGTAGGTATTAGGCTATTGGCCCTAGGGCCTATACAAGCCTAGCCAAAAAGGTACCCTGGCTTTCACCAACCAAGAAAATTATTTTCCTGTGCCCCTGTCAAGCAGAACCACAGAAGTGATCCCCGCGGTGAATTTCCTATTACCCATCCAATCATCAAGATTTTTCTTGAAGAGTGCTAATGAGGAGCTCTGTTTGACATAGATAGGTAGTCTGTTCCAGAGTATGGGAAGTCTCTGGTACAGGAATCTATCCCTACAGTATGTTCTGTTTATTGTGGTGACAAAGTTTAGGTTCCTAGAGCATGTAGCTTGGTGGGATTGGGATTTCTTTAAATGGAGCATGCCCAACAGCTCTTGGTTTGACATAGCTTTGTATGTTAGGCATAGATTGCCTCTGAGTAGGCAATATGCGATGAAGTAAAGCTGGAGTTTTTTGAGTCTGTCTGCATAAGGCATCTGTTTTAGGCCAGTAATCCTCATTGTGAGGTATTTTTGTGGCCTTTCCAGTTGTTGTAGATGTCTTGTGAGGTACATACCAAAAGGGGTGTTGTACTCTATAATGGGTCTAATGAGTGATGAGTACAGGGGAACAATGACCTCTTTTTTTCTGGATGAGAGACCTTTTGTTATGAGGTGTGCCATGTAGAAGGATTTCCTGACCACTGTGGCGATGTGATTATCAAAGGAGAGAATACTATCCACCTGGGTCCCAAGGTCTCTTATCACACTTTCGGTGTTAAGTAGACTACTACCTATGTGGTAGTTCATGGGTGCAGAATTTTTACCAAAGGGGATGACAATGCACTTTTTGGCATGGAGCTTGAGACCATGGCTTTGACACCAGGCATCTGTCTCAGTGAGGCCCTTTTGTAGCATGTCCACATTGTTAGGAATTTCGATTATGGCTCCTAGTTTGCAGTCATCTGCAAATTTAGTTAGCCAAAGACCTTCTGTGTTAGCCTGTACTTCAGAGAAGTAGATACCAAACAGGAGAGGACCCAGGCCTGAAACCTGTGTTACACCACTTGTCACTAGTCTGAAGTCTGATTTGGAGTCTGCTACTTTCACAGTGTGGGTTCTGTCAGTAAGCCAGTTGGCAACCCATCTTGTGACAGAGGGAATTATACATAGTTTAGTGAGTTTATCTATAATTTCTGAGTGGGGGATGGTGTTGAACGCCTTGGCAAGATCTAGATAGGCTGTGTGAACCACCTTACCCTCATCTATGGCTTTGGTGACTACTTCAAAGAAGTCTATCAGGTTTAGGAGACATGATCTGCCTTTTACAAACCCGAACTGTGTGGGGTACAGAGTTTGGAGATCTCCAATGTCTTTGTTTATGAGTTCCATGATGATATGTTCCATGGCCTTGCAGACCAGGCCCTTCAGGCTAATGGGGCAGTAGTTCCTGGGGTCTGTTGTACCCCCCCCCCTTTGTGGAATGGGATAACCGTCACGGTGTGCCATTCAATGGGCACAAAGCCTGAGGTGAGGCTATGATTGAACATGGTACTTAGGTTAGGTGCCAGTTTATTCTGTAGTTCATGTAGAAGGCAGTCTGGGATGTTGTCAGGTCCCATGGATGCTGTGTTGTTGGCTTTGGAGAGTGAGGTTTTTACCTGTGCAGCTGTGATTACAGGGACTTTGCATTCTTCCAGTATAAAGATGGGCCCTTTAGGGGGTGAGAGGGGGGTAAAGTTAGCACTGAACCTATCTGCCAGGATGTTGGCAATATCAGTTCGTTCTGTATATTTAGTGTCATTGTGCGGTAACTCAGAGCAGGTCTGAGTGTTGCCATTGAGATTTTTAACATAGCTATAGAATACTTTGTGTTTGTCTTTAGAATCAGTGGTGATTTTATTTTCATAATTAGCTTTGGAGGATTTTATGAGGGATCTCGGCTTCTTACTGAGGCTGACCAGGGAGTTCCTCCAATTGTAGGATTTTCTCTTTTTTGCAACAGTTTCTTTCTTCTGTTGTAGAGTTTGTTTATGGCAGAAGACCACCAGATTGGCTTCTTTTTTTTTGGAGGATAACATCTTGGTTCTGTTAGGGATAGCACGATCCATGCACTCATGTAAGTGCTTATAAAGTGTATTTGTGTAGGATTCAGCAGTTGTACCTCTATTGTCCATCTGCATGGGTGTCGTGACGTTTGCCACTTCTGTCTTAAGAAGAGTGAAGTTGGTTTTGGAGAAATTTTTTACGGTTGTTTTCCTAATGGGGGGTGGAAGCAGGATGTGGATGTCTAGGGTGATTAGCTTGTGGCTGGATCTGACCAATGAGGATCTGAGCTCTGGTGTGGAACACTGGTCACCCATATTGGTGATGACCAGGTCTAGGATATTGCTGCCCCTGCAGGCACTTCTTTTGTGAGATTTTGGTAAACAACCTTGATAGTTTTGCATTTATCATTGTGAATCTTGGCTGACATAATTGTGAACATGGTTGATGTCTGATGATAAGGTAATACCAATCAGATTATTCCAGTTTATATACAAGTTTAGAAGCTAGTGTGAGAAGAATAAAAGAGAATTGAATGTTATTTATTTGATCACTGCTGCAGCAACCAAAGCTATATGGGTTATGTCCTGCCAAGGACATAACAGCTGGCCATCTTCCAAAGCTTCAGGGCACCTTCCACATGTTCAAACTATTAATCAGCTAGAGCAGAGATGAAGACAACTGAGGTGTGCGTGGCAAGTCCTTCAGAGCCTTCCTGCACCAAAGAGAGTGAGCCTCTGCAGACATTTGAGGATTAACCATCATTCAATGCTTTCCATTCATGAGCTGTTAAGTTCTATTAGGAAATTTTCTGTAACATATTTGTATTTTAGTTAGAAAAAAGTACTTATATTGATTGTCATGTGACTTTTGTTCACTTTAAAACTGAAGTGACACTTTTTTTCAGTTTTGTTGTAAAAATTGTGGAAATGTGTTTAAAACTACATTTTTCTGTGAAGGAACTGATGTTATCTTACCTTTGAGGGCTGGGCTAAGTGATTAAAGTGCTTTTTTACTGTCTTTTTGGGGAAAATGGTTACTTTTTTACAGCTGACCTCTTTTACTGACTCTTGCTACTGTGCTTCCCTGAGAATCAGGCACCCTTTTAGGCTTGGCCATGTAACAACATGCTAGTTCTTCAGTTGTTCTGTCTTCCAGCTCCAAAAAGAAAAATACAAAGACTGATATTATGCCTCGACCACAGGTGGTTGGCTTTGCTCTGGTTAAAGGTGGCTGACAGGACCACTCATCTTTTTCCTTGGATCATACTGGCCACCACAGACAAGGTATTACATATGTCCCCTGCAGCTGTTGGTGTGCCCTTGGCAGGCAGGGGAGAGACACTCTTGTTGGTCCTGAGAGTAGGGGCAGGGATTGTTGCTCTGCTTAGCCAGAAAGCTGTGTCCATTGCTATGGAGGTGACTGCCAGTAATTCTGAGTCTGCTCCTTCAACAATTGTTGTTAAAAATAAACAAAACACTGGCCAGAGTAATTTGTTGGACATAGCTCAGGGTTTTCTGCAGGCTGTTGCCCATACTTACATGGCTGCTTCTGCTAAAATTAAAATGGACTCTTGTTTTCCTGAAGATATGCAAGAATTTTAATCTAAAAAGAATGCGAAGGGACAAATTATGTAATATCTTCACTGATCTAAAACTTGAAAGGAGTGTGAAGAGACAGATGATGTAATATCTTCACATAACTGAATCTTAAAAAGAGTGTGAAAGGATAGTTGAAGCAATATCACCAAAGATCTGAACCTCAAACAGTGTGTGAAGCAACAGATGTTGCAATATCTCCACAGATTTGAACCTTGAAGGGGGTGTGAAGGGACATTTAATGTAATAGCTTCACAGATCTGAACCTTGTAAAGAGTGTGAAAGGACAGATAATATAATATCTGCACAAATCTGAAAGTTAAAAGAAATGTGGAGACAAATGATGTAATATCTTCAGAAATTTGCACTTTGAAAGGTGTGAAAGGATAGATGATGTAATATCTCCTCATATCTGAACTGCAAAAGGAGTGTGAAGGGACAGACAATGTAAGACCTCCACAAATATGAACCTCGAAAGGAATGTGAAAGCACAGATGATGTGATATCACTAGGGATCTGAACCTTGAAGGGAGTGTGAAAGGACATATGCTTTCATATCTCCACAGATCTGAAACTCAAATGGAGTGTGAATGGACAGATGATGTGTTATCACTAGGGATCTGAACCTTGAAGGAGTGTGAAAGGACAGATGCTTTCATATCTCCACAGATCTGAAACTCAAATGGAGTGCGAAGGGACAGATTATGTGATATCACTAGGGATCTGAACCTTGAAGGGAGTGTGAAAGGACAGATGCTTTCATATCTCCACAGATCTGAAACTCAAATGGAGTGTGAAGGGACAGATGATGTGATATCACTAGGGATCTGAACCTTGAAGGGAGTGTGAAAGGACAGATGCTTTCATATCTCCACAGATCTGAATTTTGAAATGAGTGTGAAGGGACAGATGATGTTATATCTACACAGATCTGAACAACATAAAGAGTGTGAAGAGAGAGATGATTTAATGTATCCACATATCTGAGCCGCAAAATGAGTGTGAGGGGACAGATGATGTAATACCTCCACAGATCTGGACCTTGAAAGAAGAGCAAAGGGGCAGCTGATGTAAAATCACCACAGATCTCAACCTCAAAAGGAGTCTGAAGGGACGAAAGATGTAATTTCTTTACAGATATGACCCTGAAAAGAAATATGAAGGGACAGATGATGTAGTATCTCCCCAGATCTGAACCTCAAAATGAGTATGAAGGGACAAATGATGTGATTTCTCCACAGATCCGAACCTCAAAAGGAGTGTGAAGGTAGTGATGATGTAATATCTCCACAAATCTGTACCTTGAAAGGACTGTGAAGGAACTGATGATGTAATATCTATTTGAATCTGTACCTCAAAGGGAGTATGAGGGGGACAGATGATGTAATAGTTCCACAAATCTGAATCTTGAAAGGAGTGTAAAGGGCCAACTGATATAATAATCTCTAGAAATCTACATCTCAAAAGGATTGTGAAGGGACATATGATGTAATATCTCCACAGATCCAACTCTCAAAAGGAGTGTTAGAGGAAAGATAATGAAATATAACCAGAGATCTGAACATCAAAAAGAGTGTGAAGGGACTGATGATGTAACATCTCCTCAGATCTGTACCTCGAAAGAAGCATAAATGGACACATGAGGTATTATTTTTCAGAAATCTGAACCTGTAAACGAGTGTGAAAGTACAGAGGATGTAATACCTCCAAAGATCAAAAACTCAAAGGGACATAGAAGGGACATATAATGTAATATCTCCACAGATCTGAACCTGGAAAGGCATGTGAAGAGACAGATGATGAAATATCTGCACAGATCTGAACCTGGAAAGGCATGTGAAGTGGCAGATGGTGTAATATAACCATGGATCTAAACATTGAAAGGAATGGGAAGGGACAGATGATGAATTCCTCTACAAATCTGAACATTGAAAGGAGTATGAAAGGACAGACAATTTAATATCTCCACAGATATTTACTTCGAAAGAAGTGTGAGAGGAGCAACTGGTGCAATGTCATCACAGATCTAAACCTCGAAAGGAGTGTGAAGGTAAAGATGATGTAATATCTCCACAAATCTAAACCTCAAAAGGAGCATTCAAAGTCAAATGATGTAATATCACAACTTATCTGAACTACAAAAGGAGTATGAAAGGACAAATGTTGTAAAATCTTCATAGATCTGAGCCTTGAAAGGAGCATGAAGGGATAGATGATGTCATGTGAAGGGATAGATGATGTCATGTGACGAGATAGATTATGTCATGTGAAGGGATAGAGGATGTCATGTGAAGGGATAGATGATGTCATGTCTCTAAAAGATCTGCATATTGAAAGGAGTGTTAAGGGACAGATGGTGTAGTATTATCACAGATCTGAACCTCTAAAGGAATTTGAAGGGATAGGTGATAAAATATCACCACAAACCTGAACCTGAAAATGAGTGTAAAGGGACAAATGACATAATATCTCCACATATCAGAACCTTGAATGGAGTCAGAAGGGAGAAGCGATGTAATATCTCCACAGATCTGAGCATCAAAAGGAGTGTGAAGGGACAGATATAATATCACCAAGGATTAGAACCTCAAATAACATGGGAAGTGACACTTTGTGAAATCGTCAGGATTTGAATTTCAAAGGGAATGTGAAGGGGCATATGATGTAATATCTTCACAGATCTGAATCTCAGAAGGAGTGTGAGGGCATAGATGATGTAATATCTGCACAAATCTGAACCTTGAAAGAAGTGTGAAGGGAGAAGCTGATGTAATATCACCACAGATCTGCAATTCAGAAAATATTTGAAGGGACAGATGATGTAATATCTGCAGATATCTAAACTTCAAAAGGAGTGTGAAGGGAGAAATGATATATCTCCACAGATCTGAACCATGAAAGGAGTGTGAAGGGACAGATTATGTAATATTTACACATAGCTGAACCTCAAAAGTAGTGAGACAGGACACACAATGTAATATCTTCACAGATCTGAACCTCAAAATGAGTTAGAATGGACAGGTAATGTAATATCTCCATGGATATGAACCTTGAAAGTACTGTGAAGGGACAGATCATGTAATGTTTCCACAAATCTGAACCTGGAAAGGAGTGAGAAAGGACAGATTATGTAATATCTTGAAGTGTGAAGTAACAGATGATGCAGTATCACCAATGATCTTAACCCTGAACAGTGTGTGAAGGGGCAGTTAGTGTAATATTTCCAGAGGGCTGAACCTCAAAAGGAGTGCGAATGGATGAATAATGTAATATCTGCAATGATCTGAACCTCAAATGTTGTGTGAAGGGTCAGATGATGTAATATCTCACTGCATCTGAATCTCAAAAGGAATGTGAAGGGACAGATGATGAACGCTCTACAGATCTGAACCTCAAAAGGAGTGTAAAAGGATGGATGCTTCAATATTTCCACACATTTGAACCTTGAAAGGAGTGTGAGGGGAGCAGTTGATGTAATATCACCACAGATTTGAACCCCAAAAGAAGTGTGAATGGACAGATGATGAAATATCTGCAGAAATATGAATGTCAAAAGGAGTGTGAAGGGATAGATAATATAATATCTCCTCAGATCTGAACCGCGATAATGGTGTGAAGGGACAGATGATGTAATATGTCCATACATCTGAACCTCAAAAGGAGTGTGCAGGATGAGATGATGTCATACATTCATAGATCTGTACTTTGAAAGGAGTGTATAGGAATAGATGGTATAATATCATCATAGGTCTGAATGTTGAAGGTAGTGTGAAAGGACAGATGATGTAATATCACCCCAGACATGCACATTAAGATGAATGTCAAAGGACAGATGATGTAATATCTGCACAGATCTGAACCAGCAAAGGAATATGAAGGGACAGTTGACGTAATATGAAAAACAACAAAATGGTGAGCAAAAAAACTAAGGAAATTTTAATGACACACTCTAGCACCTCAGCTACACAACAGCCTTCAAGGAGTCTCCTGGCCTTTTTGTTGTTTTTCATATTTCATATGTGGTACTTTTGTAATTTGTTGTATTAGAATGTTGATGTAACATCTGCACAGACTTGAACATCAAAAAGAGTGTGAAAGGACAGATAATGTAATATGTGCAGAGATCCTAACCGTGAAAGGACTGTGAAAGAACAGATGATGCAATATCTCCAAAAATATGAATCTCAAAAGGAATTTGAAGGGACAGATGATATAATATCTCCACAGATCTGAACCTCGAAAGCAGTGTGAATTGACAGATAATGTAATATCTCCACAGATCTGAGCTTTGAAATGAGTCGGAAGGCACAGACAATGTAATATCTCTGTGGCTCTGAACCATGAAAGTAGTGTGAAGGCAAACATGATGTAATATCTGCACAGACAAACCATAAAATCCTATGGCACTAAAGAATGACTCAGATGGTTTGAATTTAATAGAAACCTTTAATAAACAAAATTAGTTCAGTGCTTTCATTCCTGCTATTTCAAAGAACTTCTTCAGAACTGACGATAATTAAAAACATTGACTTAAATAACAGAGGAATAAAATCACATGATTTAACACCGGCCAGTAAAAGAATCTATCCAATTACATTAAAATTGTACCTAATAAAATGATATAAAAAGTGGTTAATTAAATAACTTGGAAACAAGAGTTTTAACTCTCAAGTGATTTAAGCTTCATAATGCTTGAGTTTTAAAACAGAATCCTTAAGCCCAGGGAAGCTTGTAGCATTTAACATCAATTGCCACTTTGATTCACATTTATTTAAATGGTCTTCAATAAGAAAACCCAGGGATTTTATGGTTTGTCATTGGTTTTGTTTACTATGAGATTATCAGTCTGTTGCAGTGATATCTCCACAGACCTGAACCTTGAAAGGGGTGTGAAGGGACAAATGATGTAATATCTCCTCGGATCTGAACCTCAGAAGCAGTCTGAACAAAGAGTTGATATAAACTCCCTAGAGATCTGACCTTTGAAAGGACTGTGAAGGGAAATGTGATGTACTATATGCACAGATCTTAGCACCGAAAGGAGTGTAAAGGGACAGATTATGCAATATCTTTACAGATATGAACCTTGAAAAGAGAGTAAAGGGACAGATGGTGTAATATCTCCACAGATCTAAACTTCAAAAGGAGTTTGAAGGGAAATAGGATGTGATATCTGCACAGATATGAGCATTGAAAGGAACGTGAAGGGACAGATAATGTAATATCTTCAGAGGTATGAACTGGGAAAGGACTGTGAACGGACAAATGATGTAATATCTTCACAGATCTGATCCTCAAAAGGAGTGTGAAGGGACAGATGATGTACTACTATCTTTATAGATACAAAACTCACAGGGATTGTGAATGGACATATGATGTAAAATCACCACATCTCTGAACCACAAGATGAGTGTGAAGGGACAGATGATGCACTATCTGCACAGATCTGGACCTCAAAAGGAGTGTGAGTGGACAAATTATGTAATATCCCCACAGATCTGAACCTCAAAAGGAAACTGAAATGACATCTTATGTAATATCTCCAAAGATCTGAACCTCGAAAGCAGTCTGAACGAACAGTTGATATAAGGTCCACAGAGATCCAACCCTTGAAAGGACTGTGAAGGGAAATATGATGTAATATATGCACATATCTTAGCATTGAAAGGATTGTGAAGGGACAGATGATGTAATATCTTTACAGATATGAACCTCAAAAGGAGAGCAAAGGGACAGATGATTTAATATCTCAACAGATTTGAATCTCAAAAGGAATCTGAAAGGACCAATGATGTGATATCTTTACATTAATGAACCTCAAAAGGAGTGTGAAGGGACAGATGATGTTACATCCCCATCCTTGAAAAGAGAGTAAAGGGACAGATGGTGTAACACCTCCACAGATCTGAACTTCAAAAGGAGTGTGAAGGGAAATCTGATGTGATATCTGCACAGATATGAGCATCAAAAGGAATGTGAAGGGACAGCTAATGCAATATCTTCAGAGGTATGAACTGGGAAAGGACTGTGAAGGGTCAGATGATGTAATATCTCCACACATCTGAACCTCAAAAGGAGTATGAAGGGACAAATGATGTAATATCTTCACAGATCTGATCCTCAAAGGGAGTGTGAAGGGATAGATGATATAATGTCTCCACAGATTCTAGATCTAAACCTCAGAAGCAGTGTGAAGGGACAGTTGATGTAAAATTACCACGGATCTTAACATTGAAGGGACATAATAAAGACCAGTAGGTATAATGGTTAAGGTCTTCACCTCCCATGCACAAGGTACAAGATTTGATCTTCACTTCCGGCCTGTTTGGAGTTTGCATGTTCTCCTTGTGTCTCTGTGAGGTTCATCCCACATCTGAAAAACATGTTGAGTGTTTCCATCTCAAACTCACCAAGTAGCACAGAGTCTACATGGTGCCCCATGGGGGAAGAGTTGTACAGACCAACCACTTTGGGCATCTAATGTGCTGCACAGTATCCTCAGGATAGAACACGGATCACAGACAGCATGCCATGGTAGCTACTCAACAGAGTAAAATATGGCTGTAGCTTATTCGGTCATATTGATTAATGTCACCAAAATAGGCATGAGTATTTTCCAGTGATACGTGGGTTGAGCCCAGCCTACTCCGATCTATGCCAGCGACCCATGCTAATGGTGGGAGGGGTGCATGTTATCCTTTTGGCCAGTGTGTGCCTGATATAAAGCCCAGCAGCCCTGGGTCAATAAGCTACTGGCTGGCCGGTGTCCAGTTGCCTAGCCTGAGTTACGTGGGATAGCTCTGTTGAGTGAAAGCTGGACATAAAACCAATCACCCTGCCAAACATGAAGTGAGAATAGCTACAGTTAATGTAGGTCCACTGACAGGATGTAGTGCTTGGAAGTGGATGACATGATGGTATGGGGGAAGCTGGACATCCTGTGTATCCTAGAGACAAGGTGGAAGAGTCTACAACTCAGGAGACAGACAGGCTAGAAATGGCGTTGGAAGTGTGGTGAGAAAGAGGCTGCAGAAGACAGTGAAGTATGTCATCAGAATTAGTTGCAGACTCATAGCAATCAAACTCCAGCGTAGGAATAAGGCAGTATTCATAATCTCAGGTTATACCCCACTTCAAGGTTGTGACAGTGAGGAAAACAGTGAATTCAGACAGCAGCTGCAGGACCCACTAGATAAAGCAGATCAACAAGAATTGCTGTTGATAATGGTGATCTTGAATAGACATATTGTGACAGACAGAACAAGATATAAGGACTACCTGGGTCCACATGGGTGGGGCAACAGGAATAAAGATGGAAAGGCCGTTCTAGCCTTCTGAATAAAACAATGCTTCACCACACACAGGGTGAAGTATAAGTAACAAACTAAACAAGCAAAAAAATAAAAAAGATGCACCACACTGGTAACCATGAAAAACGCTGCTTTATTCAGATACAATGGTAGAGTAAGCGCTTCCACTTTTAATTCACAGTCTTCATCAGAGTCTAGCATTCTGTTTGGCAAATGGCTTGATAGTAGCCAACAAATGGTTCAGAAAGAGAGACAGTCACAAGATCACATACAAGAGAGGCTGACCTTCAACTCAGTTAGACTTCCTCCTAGTAAGGAAAGGGCACTAGGGTAGAATCAATGATTGCAAAGTCATCTTCAGTGAAACAGCTGGCCCACAGCATAAACCACTGGTTGCCACATTCATCTGCAAGCAATGGTGAGAGAAGGCTCTAAGGTCAACAGAGACAAACATGAAGATCTGGAAGTTGAATGGAGAGAAAGCACAACAGTTCAAGGAATAACTCAGGGCTCTAGCACCCCAAGAAGAGGAGGAAATAGGTGGAGTTGAAGAAGAATGGCAGCGCCTCAAAACAGCACATGTGTGGACTACAGAACAGCTATGTGGCTGAGTCAGGTATGGAAATAAGGTACCTAAGGAAAACTGGTGGTGGAACGCAGAAGTCCAGTAAATCATCAAAAGAAAGAAGGAGTGCAGGAAAAAGTGGGAGATGGAAGAGACTGACCAGGCTAGGAAGGAATACTGGTTGGCTAACAAACAAGCTAAGAAAGGAGCTGCAATAGCAAAGAACAAGGCATCAGAGGCACTCTACCAACTTCTGGAAAGTGACTCAGTAGGTTGCACAAAGAAGCTATATTAGGTGGCAAGACCAAGACAGAAAGTTAAAGCTGATAGTTGGACACCCTTCATAAGGGATGCCAGGAACAACCTGCTCATCTCTCCACAGGACATCAAAAACAGATGGAAGGAGTATTTCCAACAATGCTAAATGAAGAAAGCCTCACAGAAGCTGTACTGCCCCAGACACAGTCTACTATGCAAGAAGAAGAGGAGCCCCATTAGAAGAAGTAAGAATAGAACTAAGAAAAATGAAGTCAGGGAAACCAGCAGGCTCAGATGAGGTCACAGCAGATATGATAAAGATGCTGGGCAAGATAGGGGAAACATTACCCCTGAGGGCATTCATAGCAGTGTGGAGGTAAAGGTGTATCCCAGACAACTGGAGAATAAGCATACTAGTGCCAGTGTACAAGAACAAAGGGGATATCCATAAATTTGGACAGTAGAGAGGCATCAAACTCCTGTCATAGTGCATGAAAGTTTTGGAGATGGTGATTGATAAACGGATATGCACAGTAGTAGAAAATAAGATGGGAGATGAGCAGTTCAGATTCAGATCAGGATGCAGTACAGCTGACCCGATGCTTGCAGTGAGACAGATAGTTGAGAAGAAGCTAGAAATGAAGAAAGAGTCCAACTAGGCATTCCTAGACATGGAGAAAGCATATGACAAGGTCCTAAGAAAGCTGATATAGGCAGTACTGCGATGGTTCAAGGTCCCATAAACACTGACAGAATTAGTGCAGGCTATGGACAAGGACCCAATGACTCAACTATGAACAGTGTTTGGTCTCACAAAGGGGTTCCCAGTGGGAGTGGCTGTGAACCAGGGCTCGGCTCTGAGCCATTGCTGTTCATACTGGTGATAGACTACATTAGCAAACAGGTAAGATGAGGCAGATCAATAAATTTGCTGTATGCAGACAATGTGGCATTACAGGCAGACTCTGAGCAAGAACTTCAGCAAAGAATAGGGGAATGAAATGCAAAACTGAAGGCACATGAGATGAAACTAAGCACAGATAAGACAGTGGTAATGGCAGCAAATTGGAGAAATCATAAGAAGCTGACAATTGAGACAGAAGGAAGATAGTGGAACAGGTTAATAGCTTTAATTATCTGGGAGGAGTAATTGAGGAGAAGGGAGGTCTGAATGAAGAGGTCAAATCTAGAATCAGAGAGGCTGCAGGCAACTGGCATAGAGTATCAGCTGTAGTCTATGACAGAAGAATGCCAAAAAATCTGAAAACTAAGGTGTACAAGACAGTGGTGTGACCAGTACTACTGTATGGTACAGAAACCTAGGCAGTAAAGACAGAGGGTATGAGGAAGCTGGATGTGATGGAAATAAAGCACCTAAGAGGGTGATAGGATGTAGACTATGGGACAGATGAAGAAATGAGGACATAAGAGCAGAAGCAGAAGTAGCTCCAATTGCAGAAAAGGTCAAAGAGAACAGATTATGGTGGTTGAGACATGTGCAGAAAAGCAGAAGGCAATCTGGTGAAGAAGATTTGGGACAGACAGGAAGAAGGTAAGAGAAAACAAGGATGTCCAGCAAAGAAGTGGATGGATTGTGTGGGAGAAGATATGCGATAGTCAGGCATGAGTGTCGAAGGAGGCAGATGCATGGCATTGAATTGAGAGAGATGGTGACAGTTAATATGATACCCCGACCCCATGTAGAAAATGGGGAAAAGTGGGGGCTGATGATGTGATACCCCGACCTCATGTAGAAAATGGGGAAAGTGGGGGCTGATGATAACGATGAATCACAAAAGAAGTGTGAATGGAAAGATGCTGCAATATCTCCACAGATCTGAACCTCAAAAAGAGTAAGAAGAGACAGATTATGTAAGATCTTCTGAGATCTGAACCTCAAAAGCATTGTGAAGGGACAGATTACGTAGTACCTCCACAGATCTGAACCTCGTTGGAAGTGTGAAGGTACAGACGATGGATTATCTGCATTCTGCACAGATGTAAACCTCAAATTGAGTGTGAAGAGACGGGTGATGTAATATCTCCAGATATCTGAAACTTAAAAGAAATGAGAAGGGACAGATGATGTAATGTTCCCACAGATCCTTCTCTCATAAAAAAACAAAATGTAACATCCTCTGTCTTGACAATACAACCACTGGAGTTGTTTCTCATAGCAAATTATTAAGAGTGATAGTGGATGATAATCTTACATTTGACCTGCATATACAAAACTGCTTAAGAAAAACTCAACAAAAAGTAGGGATACTTTACACAGCCAAAATGTTCTCAGAGATGCACTAAACTACACTTGTCACTACTCACCTCCTCACACACTTCATTATGGTGCTTCTATCCTTACTAGCTACCAGCCTTCCCAAAAGCTTGAACAATGCTATCCCAAAGTTGCTCAATTTGCAGAAATACACTTTCAGAACCCACCACTATATAGCACTAAAAACCTAAAATGGATAGAACTGCCTCGTCAACTAGCATACACACAGCTTCTTACCACCTATGACATTACCCAGCATCCATCTGCTTGTCCAGCACTAAAAATGTTCCACACAACTGTGTTCCCAGTCAGACATTGTGATTCAGTGACTAAAAATCCCTGTCTGTCTACAATCCTATCAAAATTGCTTAGCACTGTCTCTGCTCATACAAAGTTGCTAAGGACCGGAACTCCTTACCTGTATCTATCAGGTAAATACCCTCCATCCTATCTTTTAAAACCACAATGAAATGCTTCCTAGCTAAAATCTGGCTCTGTTCTTAAAATATTTTCTAGTAATTTGGAGCTTTTCTCCTGGGCCTCTGCTGAAAATGGGCTTCTACTGAGTTGGGCTTTCCTGGTAAACAAATGTCAATAAAATAAAATAATGTATATCTCCATAAAGCTGAACCTCCAAAGAAGTTTTAAAGGACAGGGGATGTAATATCTTCCCAGATCTGAACATCAAAAGGAATGCGAAGGGAGAGATGATGTAATATCTCTACAGATCTGAACCTCGAAAGTTGTGTGAAGGGACATATGATGTAATATCTCAACAGGTCTGTATGTCAAAAGAGTGTGATGGGACAGATCATGCATTATCTCAACAGATATGAACCTCAAAAGCAGTGTGAAGAGACAGATGATGTAATATCTCTATAGATCTAAACCTCAAAAGGAGTGTGAAAAGACAGATGATGTAATATCTCTACAGATGTTTGAATCAGTCACTGAGGAGAGTGTGGTTTCAGAAAAATCATTGTGAAGGGTTGTCTTTCTCTGAGATTATTTCCAGAGTGAATCAGTTTTTATCACAGCCCTGCAATTTTCCTGACAGTCAGCCTGCTTCCCATAAAAAAGCAAATAGACTATATACAGTTCTTCAGTCTTTTAAGTTTTTATACAATAATCCTAGAACTGACCCAGCTACTACAACTTTAGTGAACCCAGCTTCTGCTAAACATTTTGATAATACTAATCCCTCACCTTCTAACAAGGATGGGAAGACTTTTGGTATGTTTAGGGGGGGGGGGGATGTAAGCTTCTGTAACTCTTGTGTTTAGAATTCTCATCTGTCAAGCTCATATGTTGAAGTTTATTCTGACCACTTGTTAGGATGTGAGGATATTTTTGGCATTGGTTGTATAATGTGAATAAAAGTCTGCTTTTTTTGTTACTAGTGTTTCTAAAGTCACTAAGTACAGTTTAAAATGTGGACATGACTGTACTGATGCAACTTCTAGTTTGCCTGGCTGCATTCACAAAAACCTCCTAGAAGATGTCAAAATGAAATTATCAATTGTCCCTTGGATACAGAACCAGTTTTTGGACCTTCTGCTGCAGATGTCTCTAAAACGTGAGATGAGAGGTGAAATCTGATTCAAGGGATCTCGCAGATTTTTCAGCCTTCCTTCTTCAAGTTTACCAAGGAGTTCTATGCTCCCTCATTTAATTTAAAAACAAAAAGTAAAATAAACAGTCCCAGCAAATTGCTGGTAAGCAGATGTTTAAATATCAATGGCATGAAGGTTCCAAAAAGAAAGGAGTAACCCCCAGAACAAAGGACAGTCTAATAAGGCTGAATGGCTATATGAGGACATTTCCTCCCTCATCCCACCCTGACAGTCCTTTAATCCTTCCAGAAATTCTGACCTTCTGTTTCTAGCTTTGGAAGCAGATTGTTTTAGACAGATGGGTCCTGAAAGTAACCCATCAAGGCTAATGATGGCAGTGGGAGTCTCTCCTTCCTTCTCAGGGGATTCCTCCTCTTCATCCACCAGACCAAACTCCTCCCTGCCATCCAGAACATGTTGGCACAGGGGGGCAAGGGGGTGATTGAAGCAGTACCTCTCAACCTGCACACATTGGAAATAGCAACAAAGGCCCATTAAAAACAGAAACATCCAGAAAAAATGTCTGGAGATGTAATTAACATAAAATTTGAACACCAAATAATGCATAACTTTTCCCATTGATCAAGAAAGGAGAGATGTAAGATGTGTGTCCTTTCTTTAAAATGTCCCTGTCTCTACTATGTTGCCATGTAGCATGCTTTTATGTATTCTAGACAGCTTCAAATGTCACATCTGAGAGAGGGATAGAAAATTGTGCAAAGAGGTAGATTAAGTCAGAAAATGGGGGATACTTCAAAAACAGGAACACCATGTGCAGGGGGGTAAACCAGGTCTGAAAAGGTGTGCTTTCCTCATAAAAGAACAGTTGAGAGATTTTATTCAAGGATGTTTTTGCTGCCAAAGAAGGAAGCCTCTTGGAGACCAGTTATGGACCTTTCCTTTCTGAAGCAGTTTGCGATAGTACTCACATTGAAAATGCTGCAACTTCACAACTTTTTACACCTTATTCCTCATTTCAGTCTCCTTGTGACCTTAGATTTAAAAGATGTATATCATTATATTCCTTTATATCCAGGTTTCAGGTATTTCTGAAGATTTTATGAGTGTGGATTACATTATCATTTCTTTGCCTTACCTTTTGTCTATATGGCACTCCACATTCTGAAGTACTATCTGACTCCTAACAGGATTATTTTTCTGGGGTGTCTGATCGACATCTCAGCTCAAAGAGCTTGTCTTCCCAAAGAAAAAATAGATCTGTATTTAAATATATTCCTGAGGTTTTGCACTCAGACGTCCGTCTCAGCAAAGGAATTCCTCAGGATTCCGGGTCTCATGACATCAGTGAAATTCATGATGCATCTTGAGTGACTCCACATAAGAAAGTTACAGTGGAACCTGGAATTGCTGTAGTCCCAGCACCAGCATATCTTGACTTTTCAAATTCCAACTGTAGGTTTTGTAAAAAAGTGATATTATGTGGTGGAGACAAAAAATCTCTCAGAATCCAGGTCTTCCCTTCTCCCCACCTGCTCTTGCAGTCAGTCACTACAGATACCAAAGACATTGCTTGGGTAGCAGTATCTATGGGGATAACAGTGCATGGCCTTTATAACAAAAAGGAGAGACCAAAACACTTCAGCAATGAAGAGATGTTAGCTGTCATAAATCATCTCATTTCTCTAAAAAATCTGCAGTCCCCAGGACCTCTAAAGGTGTTTACAGACAATAACACAGTGATGTGATACATAAACAAGGAAGGGGGAACCAGATCTTAGCCCCTCTGCAGACTAGCAATGTTAGACTGGGGCATAACTTTACAGCACAGTCTCAGTCTACAGACATACTGCATCCTGTCACAGAAAACTCTGGGGCAGACATGCTGAGCAACAAAAGTCGACCCTCATAAATGGAAAGTAGGTCATGGGTTCTGTAAAGATTTGATCTATCTGTGGGGGACACTTCCAACAGATGTTTTGCTTTCAGGCTAAAGCAATCAGTTGGAAAATTTCTGCTCCAGGGCTCCATGCAAGAGGGACTGCAAGACAGATGCCTTTTTTCCCTTGGACAGGAATATTCCTCTATAGTCTTATATCCTTTCTATTACTTCTGAAGATTCAGAAGGACTCCGCAAAGATCATTGTGATGACACCCTTCTGGCTCAGGCAAAAGTGGTTCTCATTTTTTTCTGGAAATGGCTAGGAACAATTATCACAAGCTTCCTCACAGACTGAGTTTACAGTGCAAGATCAGGAGTGTTTGATGCACCCTAACCTCAAACAACAGCAACTGACTGCCTGCATCACAGGATTTTAAGCAAGCAATAATGCCCAACAGGGTGTGCATTACTGTGTAAATAATGTCCAACAGAGTGTGTGTTACTGTGTAAATAATGCCCAGCAGGGTATGTGTTACCATGCAAATAATGCCCAACAGGGGGCAAGTTACTGTGTAAATAATGCCCAACAGAGTGTGTCTTACTGTGTAAATAATGCCCAACAGAGTGTGTGTTATGGTGCAAATAATGCCCAACAGAGTGTGTGATACTGTGTAAATAATGCCCAGCAGGGTATGTGTTACGGTGCAAATAATGCCCAACAGCGTGCATGTTACTGTGTGAATAATGCGCAACAGAGTGTGTGATATTGTGTAAATAATGCCCAGCAGGGTGTGTGTTATGGTGCAAATAATGCTCAACAGGGTGTGCATTACTGTGTAAATAATGCCGAACAGAGTGTGTGTTACTGTGTAAATAATGCCCAGCAGGGTGTGTGTTACGGTGCAAACAATGCCCAACAGGGTGCACGTTACTGTATAACGTGCACCCTGGTGTATGTTACGGTGCAAATAATGCCCAACAGGGTGTGTGTTATGGTGCAAATAATGCTCAACAGGGTGTGCATTACTGTGTAAATAATGCCGAACAGAGTGTGTGTTACTGTGTAAATAATGCCTAGCAGGGTGTGTGTTATGGTGCAAATAAAGCCCTACAGGGTGCACGCTACTGTGCAAATAATGCCCAACAGAGTGTGTGTTACTGTGTAAATAATGCCCAGCAGGGTGTGTGTTACGGTGCAAATAATGCCCAACAGGGTGTGTGTTACTGTGTAAATAATGCCCAACAGAGTGTGTGATACTGTGTAAATAATGCCTAGCAGGGTGTGTGTTACTGTGCAAATAATGCCCATCAGTGTGCGTGTTACTGTGTAAATAATGTTCAACAGGGTATGTGTTACCGTGTAAATAATGCCCAAAAGGGGTGAGTGCTATTATGCAAATTATGCCTGCCTAGGTATGTTATGTGACCCAATGCTGCAGTGAAGGGCCTCTACACTCATGGAAGGGCATTATTTACACAGTAACAACCACCTTAGAGGGCAATATCGTGCTTAGAGAATGGGCTGTTTGTAAAATTGTTGTGTTTTTGTTATTTTTAATTACTATATTTCTTATATATATTTTTGATGTAAATTAGTTCCTTTGCCTAATGTTTCAAACTTGCTGTAGTATATGTAAATGGTGTTGGATGAAGTATTTTGCAACCAAAATATAACATTTTGAAAAAACGCCTAGATATTTACTTCAATTTTTGGTCCCTTACTCCTAAAATGTGTGGTCTGTTGCCAGTTATTGGGGTTTGAAGTCATTAAATAATGACATATGTTTGAGTTTAGACTTTATTTTCTCCATCCCTATTTTTGAGTCTTTGTTCCTCCTTTACATTAGGCTTTATCCAGATTTTTTTAGCTAAGAGGTTTGCATACCTTTTAACTACTGCTGTCTGCGGTTGATTGATCTTGCATGTGCACACACACATACACACACACACACATACACAGAAACACACTTGCACTTCAGAAAGTAAATGCTAATACTAATCATGTTATTGAAACAAGTTTGTAATTTTATGAGATCAATATTTAAAATCTGTTCCTATTTTTGAGCATTTGTTCCTCCTTTATTTTAGGCTTTATCCAGATGTTTTGAGCTAAGAGGTTGAGAGGTCTGCATACCTCTTAACTGCTGCTGACGGTGGTTGATCGATCTCACACACACACACACACACACTCACACACACACACACACACACACACACACACACACACACACACACACACACACACACACACACACACACACACACAAACAAACACACATGAGCTTTAGAAAATGCATGGCAATACACATCTTGTTATTCAAGCAACTTTGTAATAAGAGGAACATCTGTTCCTATTTTTGAACCTTTGTCCCCACTTTATTTTAGGCTTTATACAGATTTCTTGAGCTAAGACATTGAGAGGTATGCAAACCTCTTAAATGCTGCTTCTGCTGCCAGTGGTCGATCAATCTCACGCTATCTTTCTCTCTCTCACACACACACACACACACACACACACACACACACACACACACGCACACTTCTGTTTTCATGCATGCATACACTAACACAAACAGACAGAAACATAAGCACACATATACACACACTCTTTTCTTTCTTTTGTATGCTTCTTTTACTTTTACACTTGCTAAACAGCAAAAGCGCTGCTTAGCAAGTGTAAAATAATGGCACTTTGCTAGTACTATTCTCCAGAGGCTTCTGGAGCCTTCTCCGTTCACTGTCCCAGACTATCTAAGCTATGGTAATCTACCCATATAGCGTAGGCTACTGCAGTTGTGATCACATGAAGAACATAACCATATCAGTAGAAGTGAGGAACATAACCATATCAGTAGAAGGTGGAATGAGCTACTGTAGTAGTGATCATATGAAGAACATAACCATATCAGTAGAAGTCTGAATGTGCTACTGCAGTCATGATCACATGAAGAACATAACCATATCAGTAGAAGTCTGAATGTGCTACTGCAGTCATGATCACATGAAGAACATAACCATATCAGTAGAAGTCTGAATGTGCTACTGCAGTAGTGATCACATGAAGAACATAACCATATCAGTAGAAGTCTGAATGTGCTACTGCAGTCATGATCACATGAAGAACATAACCATATCAGTAGAAGTCTGAATGTGCTACTGCAGTCGTGATCACATGAAGAACATAACCATATCAGTAGAAGTCTGAATGTGCTACTGCAGTCGTGATCACATGAAGAACATAACCATATCAGTAGAAGTTGGAATGTGCTACTGCAGTAGTGATCACATGAAGAACATAACCATATCAGTAGAAGTCTGAATGTGCTACTGCAGTAGTGATCACATGAAGAACATAACCATATCAGTAGAAGTCTGAATGTGCTACTGCAGTAGTGATCACATGAAGAACATAACCATATCAGTAGAAGTCTGAATGTGCTACTGCAGTAGTGATCACATGGAGAACATAACCATATCCGTAGAAGTTTGATTGAGCTACTGCAGTCGTGATCACATGAGGAACATAACCATATTGGTAGAAGTCTGAATGTGCTACTGCAGTAGTGATCACATGAAGAATATAACCAGATCAGTAGAAGTTGGAATGAGCTACTTCAGTAGTGATCACATGAAAAATATAACCATATCAGTAGAAGTTGGAATGAGCTACTGCAGTCGTTATCACATGGGGAACATAACCATATCAGTAGAAGTTGGGATGAGCTCCTTCAGTAGTGATCAAATGAAGAACATAACCATATCAGTACAAGTTGGAATGAGTTCCTGCAGTAGTGATCATATGAAGAACATAACCATATCAGTAGAAGTCTGAATGTGCTACTGCAGTAGTGATCACATGAGGAATATAACCATATCAGTAGAAGTTGGGATGAGCTACTTCAGTAGTGATGAAATGAAGAACATAACCATATCAGTAGAAGTCTGAATGTGCTACTGCAGTAGTGATCACATGAAGAACATAACCATATCAGTAGAAGTCTGAATGTGCTACTGCAGTAGTGATCACATGAGGAACATAACCATATCAGTAGAAGTTGAAATGAGCTACTTCAGTAGTGATCAAATGAAGAACATAACCATATCAGTAGAAGTCTGAATGTGCTACTGCAGTCATGATCACATGAAGAACATAACCATATCAGTAGAAGTCTGAATGTGCTACTGCAGTAGTGATCACATGAAGAACATAACCATATCAGTTGAAGTCTGAATGTGCTACTGCAGTAGTGATCACATGAAAAATATAACCATATCAATAAAATTTGGAATGAGCTACTTCAGTAGTGATGAAATGAAGAACATAACCATATCAGTAGAAGTTGGAATGAGCTACTGCAGTAGTGATCACATGAGGAACATAACCATATCAGTAGAAGCTGGAATGAGCTACTTCAGTAGTGATCAAATAAAGAACATAACCATATCAGTAGAAGTTGGAATGAGCTCCTTCAGTAGTGATCACATGAAGAACATAACCATATCAGTAGAAGTCTGAATGTGCTACTGCAGTAGTGATCACATGAGGAACATAACCATATCAGTAGAAGTTGGAATGAGCTACTTCAGTAGTGATCAAATAAAGAACATAACCATATCAGTAGAAGTTGGAATGAGCTCCTTCAGTAGTGATCACATGAAGAACATAACCATATCAGTAGAGGTTGGAATGAGCTACTGCAGTAGTGATCACATGAGGAACATAACCATATCAGTAGAAGTCTGAATGTGCTACTGCAGTAGTGATCACATGAGGAACATAACCATATCAGTAGAAGTCTGAATGTGCTACTGCAGTAGTGATCACATGAAGAACATAACCATATCAGTAGAAGTTGGAATGAGCTACTGCAGTAGTGATCACATGAGGAACATAACCATATCAGTAGAAGTCTGAATGTGCTACTGCAGTAGTGATCACATGAGGAACATAACCATATCAGTAGAAGTTGGAATGAGCTACTTCAGTAGTGATCACATGAAGAACATAACCATATCAGTAGAAGTCTGAATGTGCTACTGCAGTAGTGATCACATGAAGAACATAACCATATCCGTAGAAGTCTGAATGTGCTACTTCAGTAGTGATCACATGAGGAACATAACCATATCAGTAGAAGTTGGAATGAGCTACTTCAGTAGTGATCACATGAGGAACATAACCATATCAGTAGAAGGTGGAATGAGCTACTGCAGTAGTGATCACATGAGGAACATAACCATATCAGTAGAAGTTTGAATGACTGCTGCTGCATTAGCCACTTTCCTTTACCCTCCTTGGGTTTTGTATGGTTTTATGCCACTGTGTGGGCATTTATTGCTATTATTTTGCTAGCGCTGTCCATCTCAGGGCTTCGCCCCCCTCTCTCTATTGGCATGAAAGCTCTGAAGGGCTTGGCACCCAAACTTGACTTTTAGCCATCTCATCTCAAGCAGACTCATGGTTTGGGTGCATGGAATGTGGCCTGAAGCTTTGGAAGTTGGCTAGCTATTATGTCCTTAGCAGGATATAGCCAACATAGCTTAAGCTACTTCAGCAGTGATCATTTAAGCATCTGCTTTTATAGTAAGTTTACTTATTCAACTGTGCTTTCTAAAGAGCCATTCAATCAACATTTGTCATTGAAAAACAGGTGCTACAGCAGCAAAATGCACAATTCTGTCAAATGTGTTCTGAAATATTAAGAAAATATGCTTATGAACCAAGCAGTAGTTTTGCAAGTACAACAGATCTTAATGGTATTTTTCCTAGTGTCTTGTGTAACATATTTCTCTACTCTATGTGGCACATAACGGTTGGGTAATGTGTTTGACAGCATAATCATTAGGCTTATGGCAGCTGAGTTTATGGCCTATCAATATCCCCAGATAGTTCCAGTTCTTTACTTGTTGATTATGTACCAAAGTGCCATGTACAAGAACAAAGGGGACATCCACAAATGTACAGACGCATCTAACTCCTGTCACATTGCATAAAAGGTCTAGAGAGGGTAATTGCCAAACGGATACGCAGAGTAGTAGAATGTAAGATGGGAAATGATTAGTTCAGATTCAGATCGGGATGCCGCACAAGTGACCCAATATCTGCAGTGAGACAGATGGCTGAGAAGAAGCTAGAGATGAGGAAAGAGTCCAACTGGGCATTCCTAGACTTGGAGAAAGCATATGAGAAGATCCCAAAAAAGTTGATTTGAGCAGTACTGTGGTGGTTTGAAGTCCCAGAAACATTGGCAGAATTAGTGCAGGCTATATACAAGGACCCAATGACTGAAGTACGAACAGTGGTCGGACTCACATAGGGGTACCCAGTGGAAGTGCATGTGCACCACAGTTCAACTCTGAGTTCACTGCTGTTCATAGGTTCATAGGTTCATACGTTCATACTAGGCTATCTGCCCCAGGGCATTTATAAGCCTAGCCAGAATGTGTTTGGCTTTCGCCACCCATTTTAAATTTATTTTGCTATGCCCTTTTTCGAGGTTAGTATACTGTGCCACTGTCTAACAGTGACACAGAAGTGATACCTGGGGTAAACCTACGATCTCCCATCCACTCATCAAGATTCCTCTTGAAGAGAGTCAATGAGGGACTCTGCCTAACCTGGACTGGGATTTTATTCCAGAGTGAAGGGAGCCTCTGGGTTATGAATCTGTCCCTCCAGCATGTCCTATTTATTTCAGTGCTGAGGTTCAAGTCTCTCGAGCGCGTAGCTCGATGGGATTTGGATTTTCTGAGGTGCAGCATGTCCATTAATTCCGGGTTGGACATGGCTTTATATGTCAGGCACAGATTGCCTCTGAACAGGCGGTATGCCACTGAGTAGAGCTGTAGTTTCTTTAACCGGGCAGCATATGGCATCTGTTTGAGCCCTTTGATCCTCTTGGTGAGGTACTTTTGGGGTTTTTCCAGTTGCTGCAGGTGTCTGGTAAGGTACATCCCAAAAGGGGCATTGTACTCAATTATGGGCCTGATGAGGGATGAGTAAAGAGGCACGATGACCTCCCCTGATCTAGATGTGAATCCCTTCATGATTAGGTGGGCTATATAAAATGTTTTTCTAACCACTTTGGCCACGTGGTTGTCAAATGAGAGATTGCTATCAACTTGGGTCCCCAGGTCCCTAATTACTTCTTCTGTACTTAATGGATTACTTTGTTTTTGCCAAAGGGGATGACTATACACTTTTTGGCATTTAGCTTGAGGCCATGGGTCTGGCACCAGTTGTCTGTTTCTATGAGGCCCTTTTGGAGGATGCTTGTGTCAGCTGGAGAGTTGATTATGGCGCCCAGTTTGCAGTCATCTGCGAACTTGGTCAGCCACAGTCCTTCCATGTTGGCCTGTACCTCCGAGAAATATATACCGAACAAGAGAGGTCCCAGGACTGAGCCTTGTGGGACACCACTTGTAACTGGTTTGGAGTCTGACATGGCTCCAGCAATTCTAACCATGTGGGTTCTGTCCTTGAGCCAGTTTGCAATCCATCTAGTGACATAGGGGTTTATATTTAAGCTGGTGAGCTTATCTATAATGTCCGAGTGAGGTATTGTATCGAAGGCTTTTGCGATGTCCAGGTAGGCTGTGTGGACCACCTTCCCCTCGTCAATGGCCTTGGTGACTGTTTCAAAGAAATCAACCAGGTTTAAGAGGCAGGATCTGCCCTTAACAAAGTCGAACTGGGTAGGATCCAGTGTCTGTAGGTCCCCAATATCTTTATTTATGAGGTCCATGATGATCCTTTCCATAGCTTTGCAGACCAAGCTAGTCAGGCTTATGGGGCAATAGTTTCCAGGATCCGTTGAGGCACCACCTTTATGGAGAGGGACCACTGTTGCTGTATGCCACTCTTTGGGCACATATCCTGTAGTAAGGCTGAGACTGAACAGTAGTTTTATGTTTGGGTTTAGCTCTTCTTGGAGTTCATGTAGGACGCAGCCTGGGACACCGTCTGGTCCCATTGATGCTGTGTTTTTTGCTTTGGAGAGGGCGGCTCTTACCTGAGCATCTGAGATGTCAGGGGCAGCACACTGCTGGCATAGATATTTGCCCTTTTGGTGGGAAGGGGGGGGAGAAGTTTGCGCTGAACCTGTCAGCTAGGATGTTGGCAATGTCTGTGGGTTCAGTGTATTTTTTGTCATTTTGGACTAATTCTGAGCATATCTGGGAATTATCACCCAGGTTCCTAACATAACTAAAGAAAGCCTTGTGATTATCCTTAGTGTCCTGTGCAATTTTTCTCTCGAAGCTGGCCTTAGACAATTTTATGAGTGCCCGTAGTTTTTTGCTAATACTGATCAGTGATGCCTTCCCTTTTTGGGATTTTGCTCTATCATTTAGTAGCTTCCTCCTTCTATTGTATAGTTTGTTTATGGCTGGGGTCCACCAGACAGGACGTCTGCCTTTGGAGGATTGGGTCTTGGTTTTATTTGGGATCGCATGATCCATGCATTCCAGAAGGTGTTCATAGAATGCGTTTATAAAGGATTCTGCGGTCTGGGCTGTATTTTCCACAGGCCCGGGGGCTTTGAAGGATTCCACCTCGGCTTTGAGGAGTGTGAAATTTGCTTTAGAGAAGTTTTTCACTGTGGTTTTCTGGGCAGGGGGTGGGGTCGGGATGTGAATATCCAGTGAGATTAGTTTATGGTCTGATCTTACACAGTGAGGGATACACTTCTGGTCTGGAGCATAGAGTCCCTATGTTGGTGATGATCAGGTCCAGTATGTTTTCCCCTCTTGTGGGAGTGGTAACAAGTTGTTCCATAGCATTTGAGTTTATAAATTCTAGGTACCTTTGGGCTAGGGTGTTGGAGCTAGAGTAATGCTCCCAGTCTATGTTTGGGTAGTTGAAGTCACCCAATATAATGGTGTTTGGAGAGACCTTCATATTTTCCAGTGTTCTCAGAAAGGCCGAGTGGGGTTCCTGGGTTTGGGAGGGTGGTCTGTAGCAGGCTATAAACTGGAAGGCAGTTTTACCCACTGTTAGTTGCACATGGATAGTCTCTGATGCTTCGTGCTTTGCCACCAACCTGGAGGTGTGGGTATCTTTGATGAATATCGATACTCCCCCTCCTTTTGTGGTTCGGTCCAAGTTTTGGGGCCGAAAAGCATGGTATGAGGTATAACTTGGTAGTGCTGGGGTGCTCTCGGGAGCCCTGAACCAGGTTTCTGTTACTGCACAGATATCGATGTTCTCCATGCTAAGGAGAGTTTCGAGTGCGTGCATCTTGAGGTTTAGACTTCTGGCGTTGAGTAGCATTACTCTTAGTTTCTTATCCCTTGTGATACCTATGGAGGTGGTTTTGTCTTTTGAGCCTTGCCTAAAAAAAAAGGCACTATGGGGGTAGCAAGAGCCTTTGCCAATATCTGAAAGCCCAGAGGTGACAGGTGCAAGCTGTCCCTAGCGAAGCATCGTGGCTTGTCGAGCATATCATCCCAAGCTGACAGGCATTGGATCCCCTTTGAATGACACCAGTACTTAAGCCAATTGTGGAAATTGATCATCTTGTCTACATATTGTGGCATCATTCCTGGTGAGGGTAAAATGCTACTCAAGGTCAGGGTCATACCGGCCTGGGCTGCATTCTCAGAGAGCTCCTTTATGTCTCTTTTCATGTAGTCCAGGGAGGTACGTCTCAGGTCATTCACACCAGCATGGACAATGACTGAGTCATATTTGTACTTGCCTTGGAGTGACCTGAGTGCTTGTGTTATGTGGCGGATTCTAGCACCCGACAGGCTGCTCACCATGACCCTCTCCTTGTTCAGCCTGGTGAGCGGGACGTCAGTGTGCCTGACGATAGAGTCACCTATTACAAGTGTATCAGGTGTGTTGTTTAGTCTTAAGGGCTGTGACTGTTCGGCACACTGGCTTTGTGAGATATGTGTTGCACGTGTTTTGTTTTGGGGTAGCGGTTGCTTGGGTGTCTGCTTTGGAGGTCTCTGCTGCTTAGGCAGATCTTTATTTAGAGCCTCCGAGTATGTTTTTGTGTGATTATGTGTTTGGTTTGCTGTCGTGGTAGGTCTATGTGAGACTGGAAATGTAGTGAGTGTGGTTTCCTTCTCCTCCTGACTGGTTATGCCAGTACTGAGTTGAGCGAGCTTAGCCTCCAGTTTGGCTACATGGTTGCATCTCTCACATGTGTTGGAATTTGTTGGGAGGAGGAGAGGGTTGTCTGTGTACATGAGGCAGTTGTAACATTGCCTCAAGATTCCCAGATTCAAAAGCTGGACTGGAGAGGAGATTGACAACTGACCTTTGAACATGCTAGAATAATATTGGGAATTCCTTAATAATTGAAAACAAGGGCCAGTGGGGAGTGAGGGTGTAGTGCTTTTAATTTTTAGTGCTGACTTATATAATTGCTTTAGCGCACAAGTGCCAGGTAACTTAAGTGCAATGTGTTACAGGTAACTTAAATGCAAAAATGACAAACAGTAACTTTCTTTCAAGTAAAACAAGGAAATAAGTACAGTAAGCAATGCAGATATCACTAGTGATCCACAGAAGCGCTGAGAAGCCACGTATTAGGTGGAATTAGCGTTTCAGGGAAATAACAAGCAAACAAACAACAAGCATATAAACAAAGCTAGATTCAGCAGGCCTGGATCTAGTCTATGCTACAGCAAACAAGGTGTACCAATTTCAGTAAGATACAGTTCAAATATTCAGGCACTATAAACCTTTAACCAGAAATTCCCAGCTCAGAAGGGCAGAGTCCAGCCTCTTCTCCCACAAGAGTGCAGACCACGAACCATACTGGTGACAGACTACATTAGCAAAGAGGACAAAGGGGAAAGATCAACAAAGTTGCTGTATGCAGACGATGTTGCATTACAGGCAGACTGAGCAAGAACTCCAGAAAAATATAGAGCAATGGAATGCAAAACTAAAGGCACATGGGATGAAACTAAGCACAGATAACACAGTGGTAATAGCAGCAAACTGGCGAAATTGAGATAGAAGGAAAGATAGTGGAGCATGTTAATGGCTTCAAGTATTTGGGAACAGTAGCTGAGGAGAAGGGAAGTCTGAATGAAGAAGTCAAAATGGGAATCAGAGGGGCTGCCACCAACTGGCATTGAGTCTCAAGTGTAATGAATAACAGAAGAATGCCAAAGAAGCTGAAAAGTAAGGTGTACAAGACAATGGTGTGACCAATACCACTGTATGATACAGAAACCAGGGCAATAAAGGCAGAGCAGATGAGGAAGCTAGAGGTGATGGCAATTAAGTGCCTGAGAGGGTGGTAGGATGAACACTGTGGGAAAGACAAAGAAATGAGGACATAAGAGCAGAAGGAAAAGTAGCTCTAATTGCAGGAAAAATCAAAGATAACAGATTATGGTGGTTCAGACATGCAGAAAAATAAAAGACAATCTGATGAAGAAGATTTGGGACAGACAGGAAGACAGTATGAGGAAACAAGGACGTCCAGCAAAGAGTTGGATGGATTGTATGAGAGAATGTGTGACATTGAATCAAGAGAGATGGTGACAGCACGATGCCCTGACTCCATGTAGAAAATTAGGAAAGGGGGGGGTTGATGATGACGATGATAATGATGAACCTTGAAAGGAGTGTGAATGGAAAGATGATGCGATATCTCCAGAGATCTGAACCTGAAAAGGAGTATGTAGGGAGAGATTATGTAACAACCTCAAAGATCTGAACTTCAGAAGGTGTGTGGAAGGATACATGATTTATTATCACCACCAATCTCAACCCCGAAAGGAGATCCAAGGGGCAGATGATGTAATATCACCACAAATCTGAACCTCAAAAGTAGTGTGAAGGGACAGATGTTGTAACAACATCACAGATATGAACCTCAACAGGATTGTGAAGGGACAGGTGATGAAATATCACAACAGACTTGAACCTCAAAAGGAGTGTGAAGGTGCTAATGATATAATATCTCCACAGATCTGAACCTTAAAAGAAGTCTGAAGGAAGAAATTATGTAATATCACCCCCGCCCTGAATTTATATAGGGAAGGAAAAGAGAGAAATGACGTAATACCACCCCCGCCCTGAATTTAAATAGGTAATGAAAAGAGAGAAATGATGTAATACCACCCCCGCCCGGAATTTAGATAGGTAATGAAAAGAGAGAAATGACGTAATACCACCCCCACCCTGAATTTAGATAGGGAAGGAAAAGAGAGAAATGATGTAATATCACCCCCACCCTGAATTTAGATAGGGAAGGAAAAGAGAGAAATGACGTAATACCACCCCCGCCCTGAATTTAGATAGGTAATGAAAAGAGAGAAATGATGTAATACCACCCCCGCCCGGAATTTAGATAGGTAATGAAAAGAGAGAAATGACGTAATTCCACCCCCACCCTGAATTTAGATAGGGAAGGAAAAGAGAGAAATGATGTAATATCACCCCCACCCTGAATTTAGATAGGGAAGGAAAAGAGAGAAATGATGTAATACCACCCCCGCCCGGAATTTAGATAGGTAATGAAAAGAGAGAAATGACGTAATACCACCCCCACCCTGAATTTAGATAGGGAAGGAAAAGAGAGAAATGATGTAATATCACCCCCACCCTGAATTTAGATAGGGAAGGAAAAGAGAGAAATGATGTAATACCACCCCTGCCCTGAAGTTTTAAACGGAAGCTGCATTAGACACATTACTGTGTTAAGTACGTGGAGCACTGTGGCAGCAGTAATTGACACAATTATAGTAGGTAGACATATTACTGTGTTAAGTAGGTGGAGCACTGTGGCACCAATAATTGACATGATTCTAGTAGGTAGACATGTTACTGTGTTAAGTAGGTGGAGCACTGTGGCAGCAGTAATTGACACGATTCTAGTAGGTAGACATGTTACTGTGTTAAGTAGGTGGAGCACTGTGGCACCAGTAATTGGCACAATTCTAGTAGGTAGACATGTTACTGTGTTAAGTAGGTGGAGCACTGTGGCAGCAGTAATTGATATGATTCTAGTAAATAGACATGTTACTGTGTTAAGTGTGTGGAGCACTGTG
Organism: Protopterus annectens; assembly: GCF_019279795.1. Classification (NCBI taxonomy): domain Eukaryota; kingdom Metazoa; phylum Chordata; order Ceratodontiformes; family Protopteridae; genus Protopterus; species Protopterus annectens. Next base: position 47,184,288 of record NC_056739.1, read on the forward strand.
GAACCAGTAATTGACATGATTCAAGTAGCTAGACATGTTACTGTGTTAAGCAGGTGGAGCACTGAGGCACCAGCAATTGACAAGATTCTAGTAGGTAGACATGTTACTGTGTTAAGTAGGTGGAGCACTGTGGCAGCAGTAATTGACACACTTCTAGTAGGTAGACATGTTATTGTGTTAAATAGGTGGGGCACTGTGGCAGCAGTAATTGACATGATTCTAGTAAGTAGACATGTTACTGTGTTAAGTAGGTGAGCACTGTGGCAGTAGTAATTGAGTTGATTCTAGTAGGTAGACATGTTACTGTGTTAAGTAGGTGGAGCACTGTGGCACCAGTAATTGACCCGGTACTAATATGGAGACATGTTCCTGAGTTAAGTAGGTAGAGTACTGTGGCACCACTAATTGACAAGATTGTAGTAGGTAGACATGTTACTGTGTTGAGTATGTACGCACTGTGGCAGCAGAAATTTACATGATTCTAGTAGGTAGACATGTTCCTGTGTTAAGTAGGTGGAGCTCTATGGCAGCAGAACTTGACAAGATTCTAGTAGGTAGACATGTTACTATGTTAAGTAGGTGGAGCACTGTGGCACCAGTAATTGGCACGATTGTAGTAGGTAGACATGTTACTGTGTTAAGTAGGTGGAGCACTGTGGCAGCAGTAATTGACATGATTCTAGTAGGTAGACATGTTACTCTGTTAAGTAGATGGAGCACTGTGGCAGCAGTAATTGACATGATTCTAGTAGGTAGACATGTTCCAGTGTTAAGTAGGTGGAGCACTGTGGCACCAGTAATGGACACGCTTCTAGTAGGTAGACATGTTACTGTGTTAAGTAGGTGGAGCACTGTGGCACCAGTAATTGACATGATTCTTGTAAGTAGACATGTTACTGTGTTATGTAGGTGGAACACTGTGGCAGTAGTAATTGATATGATTCTAGTAGGTAGACATGTTACTGTGTTAAGCAGGTGGAGCACTGTGGCAGCAGTAATTGACATGATTCTAATAGGTGGACATGTTACTGTGTTACGTATGTGGAGCACTGTGGCACCAGTAATTGATATGATTCTAGTAGATAGACATGTTACTGTGTTAAGTACATGGAGCACTGTGGCACCAGTAATTGACATTATTCTAGTAGGTAGACATGTTACTGCATTAAGTACGTGGAGCACTGTAGCAGCAGTAATTGACATGAATCTTGTAGGTAGACATGTTACTGTGTTAAGTAGGTGGAGCACTGTGGCAGCAGTAATTGACATGATTCTAATAGGTGGACATGTTACTGTGTTACGTATGTGGAGCACTGTGGCACCAGTAATTGATATGATTCTAGTAGATAGACATGTTACTGTGTTAAGTAGGTGGATCACTGTGGCACCAGTAATTGATATGATTCTAGTAGATAGACATGTTACTGTGCTAAGTACATGGAGCACTGTGGCACCAGTAATTGGCATGATTCTAGTAAGTAGACATGTTACTGCATTAAGTACGTGGAGCACTGTGGCAGCAGTAATTGACATGCTTCTAGTAAGTAGACACGTTACTGTGATAAGTAGGTGAGCACTGTGGCAGCAGTAATTGACTTGATTCTAGTAGGTAGACATGTTACTGTATTAAGTAGGTGGAGCACTGTGGCACCAGTAATTGACATGATTCTAGTAGATAGACATGCTACTGTGTTAAGTAGATGGAGCACTGTGGCAGCAGTAATTGACATGATTCTAATAGGTAGACGTGTTTCTGAGTTAAGTAGGTAGAGCACTGTGGCACCACTAATTGACAAGATTCTAGTATGTAGACATGTTACTGTGTGGAGTACATGGAGGACTGTGGAAGCAGAAATTGACATGATTCTAGTAGGTAGACATGTTCCTGTGTTAAGTAGGTGGAGCTCTGTGGCAGCAGTACTTGACACGGTTCTAGTAGGTAGACATGTTACTGCTTTAAGTTCATGGAGCACTGTGGAAGCAGTAATTGCATGCTTCTAGTAGGTAGACCTGTTACTGTGTTAAGTAGGTGGAGCACTGCGGCACCAGTAATTGGCATGATTCTTGCAAGTAGACATGTTACTGAGTCATGTAGGTGGAGCACTGTGGCAGTAGTAATTGACATGATTCTAGTATGTAGACATGTTCCTGTGTTAAGGAGGTGGAGCACTGTCGCAGCAGTAATTGACATGATTCTAGTAAGTGGACATGTTACTGTGTTAAGTACGTGGAGCACTCTGGCACCAGTAATTGACATGATTCCAGTAGATAGACATGTTACTGCGTTAAGTAGGTGGAACACTGTGGCAGCAGTAATTGACATGATTCTATTAGGTAGACATGTTACTGGATTAAGTACGTGGAGCACTGTGGCAGCAGTAATTGACACGATTCTAGAAGGTAGACATGTTACTGTGTTAAGTAGTTTGAGCACTGTGGCGGCAGTAATTGACATGATTCTAGCTGGTAGTCATGTTACTGTGTTAAGGAGGAGGAGCTCTGTGGCACCAGTAATTGACACGATTCTAGTAGGTAGACATGTTACTGTGTTAAGTACATGGAGCACTGTGGCAGCAGTAATTGACACAATTATAGTAGGTAGACATGCTATTGTGTTAAGTGTGTGGAGTACTGTGGCCGCACTAATTGACACGATTTTAGTAGGTAGACATGTTACTCTGTTAAGTAGATGGAGCACCGTTACAGCAGTAATTGACATGATTCTTGTATGTTACTGTGTTATGTAGGTGGAACACTGTGGCAGTAGTAATTGACATGATTCTAGTAGGTAGACATGCTCCTGTGTTAAGTAGTTGGAGCACTGTGGCAGCAGTAATTGACATGATTCTAGTAGGTGGACATGGTACTGTATTAAGTATGTGGAGCACTGTGGCACCAGCAATTGACATGATTCTAGTAGATAGACATGTTACTGTTTTAAGTAGGTGGAGCACTGTGTCAGCAGTAATTGATATGATTCTAGTAGGTAGATATGTTACTGCATTTAGTACGTGGAGCACTGTGGCAGCAGTAATTGACACAATTCTAGTAGGTAGACATGTTACTGTGTTAAGTAGGTGGAGCACTGTGGCAGCAGTAATTGACATGATTCTAGTAGGTAGACATGTTACTGTGTTAAGCAGGTGGAGCACAGTGGCACCAGTAATTGACATGATTCTAGTAGGTAGACATGTTACTCTGTTAAGTAGATGGAGCACTGTGGCACCAGTAATTGACTTGATTCTAGTAGGTAGACATGTTTCTGTATTAAGTACCTGGAGCACTGTGGCAGCAGTAATTGCAACAATTCTAGTAGGTAGACATGTTACTGTAAGTAGGTGAGCACTGTGGCACCAGTAATTGACATGATTCTAGTAGATAGACATGTTACTGTGTTAAGTAGATGGAGCACTGTGGCAGCAGTAACTGACACGATTCTAAGAGGTAGACATGTTCCTGAGTTAAGTAGGTAGAGCACTGTGGCACCACTAATTGACATGATTCTAGTATGTAGACATGTTACTGTGTTGAATACGTGGAGCACTGTGGAAGCAGAAATTGACATGATTCTAGTAGGGTGACATGTTCCTGTGTTAAGTAGGTGTAGCTCTGTGGCAGCAGTGCTTGACACGGTTCTAGTAGATAGACATGTTACTGCTTTAAGTTCATGGAGCATTTTGGAAGCAGTAATTGCATGCTTCTAGTAGATAGACCTGTTACTGTGTTAAGTAGGTGGAGCACTGTGGCACCAGTAATTGACATGATTCTTGTAAGAAGACATGTTACTGAGTTATGTAGGTAGAGCACTGTGGCAATAGTAATTGAAATGATTCTAATATGTAGACATGTTCCTGTGGTAAGGAGGTGGAGCACTGTGGCAGCGGTAATTGACATGATTCTAGTAAGCGGACATGTTACTGTGTTAAGTACGTGGAGCACTGTGGCAGCGGTAATTGACATGATTCTAGTAAGCGGACATGTTACTGTGTTAAGTACGTGGAGCACTGTGGCACCAGTAATTGACATAATTCTAGTAGGTAGACATGTTACTGCATTAAGTACGTGGAGCACTGTGGCAGCAGTAATTGATACGATTCTAGTAGGTAGACATGTTACAGTGTTAAGTAGGTGGAGCACTGTGGCAGCAGTAATTGACACAATTCTAGTAGGTAGACATGTTACTGTGTTAAACAGGTGGAGCACTGTGGCACCAGTAATTGACACGATTCTAGTAGGTAGACATGTTACTGGGTTAAGTACATGGAGCACTGTGTCAGCAGTAATTGACACAATTCTAGTAGGTAGACATGCTACTGTGTTAAGTGTGTGGAGCACTGTGGCCGCACTAATTGACATGATTCTAGTAGGTAGACATTTTACTCTGTTAAGTAGATGGAGCACCGTGACAGCAGTAATTGACATAATTCTAGTAGGTAGACATGTTCCTGTGTTAAGTAGGTGGAGCACTGTGGCACCAGTAATTGACATGATTCCAGTAGGTAAACATGTTACTGTGATAAGTAGATGGAGCACTTTGTCAGCAGTAATTGACACGATTCTTGTAGGTAGACATGTTCCTGTGTTAGGTAGACATGTTCCTGTGTTAAGTAGGTGGATCACTGTGGGACCAGTAATTGACATGATTCTAATAGGTAGACATGTTACTGTGTTAAGTATGTGGAGCACTGTGGCAGCAGTAATTGACACGATTCTAGTAGGTAGACATGTTCCTGTGTTAAGTAGGTGGAGCACTGTGGCACCAGTAATTGACACGATTCTAGTAGGTAGACATGTTACTGTGTTAAGTAGGTGGAGCACTGTGGCATGTAATTGACATGATTCTAGTAAGCGGACATGTTACTGTGTTAAGGACGTGGAGCAGTGTGGCACCAGTAATTGACATGATTCCAGTAGATAGACATGTTACTGTGTTAAGTAGGTGGAGCACTGTGGCAGCAGTAATTGACACGATTCTAGTAGGTAGACATGCTACTGTGTTAAGTGTGTGGAGCACTGTGGCGCACTAATTGACACGATTCTAGTAGGTAGACATGTTACTCTGTTAAGTAGATGGAGCACCGTGACAGCAGTAATTGACATAATTCTAGTAGGTATACATGTTCCTATGTTAAGTAGGTGGAGCACTGTGGCACCAGTAATTGACATGATTCTAGTAGGTAGACATGTTACTGTGTTAAGTAGGTGGAGCACTGTGGCAGCAGTAATTGACATGATTCTAGTAGGTAGACATGTTACTGTGTTAAGTAGGTGGAGCACAGTGGCACCAGTAATTGACATGATTCTAGTAGGTAGACATGTTACTCTGTTAAGTAGATGGAGCACTGTGGCACCAGTAATTGACTTGATTCTAGTAGGTAGACATGTTCCTGTGTTAAGTAGGTGGAGCACTGTGTTGCCAGTAATTGACATTATTCTAGTAGGTAGACATGTTACTGTGTTAAGTACATGGAGCACTGTGGCACCAGTAATTGACATGATTCTAGTAGGCAGACATGTTACTGTGTTACTGTGGCAGCAGTAATTAACATGATTCAGCAGTAATGACATGATTCTAGTAGGTAGACATGTTACTGTGTTAAGTAGGTTTAGCACTGTGACATAATTCTAGTAGAGTAGGTAGACATGTTGCAGTGTTAAGTAGGTGGAGCACTGTGGCAGCAGTAATTGACACAATTCTAGTAGGTAGACATGTTACTGTGTTAAACAGGTGGAGCACTGTGGCACCAGTAATTGACACGATTCTAGTAGGTAGACATGTTACTGGGTTAAGTACATGGAGCACTGTGTCAGCAGTAATTGACACAATTCTAGTAGGTAGACATGCTACTGTGTTATGTGTGGAGCACTGTGGCGCACTAATTGACATGATTCTAGTAGGTAGACATTTTACTCTGTTAAGTAGATGGAGCACCGTGACAGCAGTAATTGACATAATTCTAGTAGGTAGACATGTTCCTGTGTTAAGTAGGTGGAGCACTGTGGCACCAGTAATTGACATGATTCCAGTAGGTAAACATGTTACTGTGATAAGTAGATGGAGCACTTTGTCAGCAGTAATTGACACGATTCTTGTAGGTAGACATGTTCCTGTGTTAGGTAGACATGTTCCTGTGTTAAGTAGGTGGATCACTGTGGGACCAGTAATTGACATGATTCTAATAGGTAGACATGTTACTGTGTTAAGTATGTGGAGCACTGTGGCAGCAGTAATTGACACGATTCTAGTAGGTAGACATGTTCCTGTGTTAAGTAGGTGGAGCACTGTGGCACCAGTAATTGACACGATTCTAGTAGGTAGACATGTTACTGTGTTAAGTAGGTGGAGCACTGTGGCAGCGGTAATTGACATGATTCTAGTAAGCGGACATGTTACTGTGTTAAGTACGTGGAGCACTGTGGCACCAGTAATTGACATGATTCCAGTAGATAGACATGTTACTGTGTTAAGTAGGTGGAGCACTGTGGCAGCAGTAATTGACACGATTCTAGTAGGTAGACATGCTACTGTGTTAAGTGTGTGGAGCACTGTGGCCGCACTAATTGACACGATTCTAGTAGGTAGACATGTTACTCTGTTAAGTAGATGGAGCACCGTGACAGCAGTAATTGACATAATTCTAGTAGGTATACATGTTCCTATGTTAAGTAGGTGGAGCACTGTGGCACCAGTAATTGACATGATTCTAGTAGGTAGACATGTTACTGTGTTAAGTAGGTGGAGCACTGTGGCAGCAGTAATTGACATGATTCTAGTAGGTAGACATGTTACTGTGTTAAGTAGGTGGAGCACAGTGGCACCAGTAATTGACATGATTCTAGTAGGTAGACATGTTACTCTGTTAAGTAGATGGAGCACTGTGGCACCAGTAATTGACTTGATTCTAGTAGGTAGACATGTTCCTGTGTTAAGTAGGTGGAGCACTGTGTTGCCAGTAATTGACATTATTCTAGTAGGTAGACATGTTACTGTGTTAAGTACATGGAGCACTGTGGCACCAGTAATTGACATGATTCTAGTAGGCAGACATGTTACTGTGTTAAGTAGGTGGAGCACTGTGGCAGCAGTAATTAACATGATTCTAATACATAGACTTGGTACTGCGTTACGTACGTGGAACACTTAGGCAGCAGTAATTGACACGATTCTAGTAGGTAGACATGTTACGGTGATACGTAGGTGGAGCACTGTGGCAGCAGTAATGACATGATTCTAGTAGGTAGACATGTTACTGTGTTAAGTAGGTTTAGCACTGCGGCACCAGTAATTGACACGATCCACATAGGTAGACATGTTACTGTGCTAAGTACGTGGAGCACTGTGGCTGCAGTAACTGACACAATTCTAGTAGGTAGACATGTTACTGTGTTAAGTAGGTGGAGCTCTGTGGCAGCAGTACTTGACACGGTTCTAGTAGGTAGACATGTTACTGCTATAAGTTCGTGGAGCACTGTGGAAGCAGTAATTGCATGCTTCTAGTAGGTAGACCTGTTACTGTGTTAAGTAGGTTGAGCAGTGCGGCACCAGTAATTGACATGATTCTTGTAAGTAGACATGTTACTGAGTCATGTAGGTGGAGCACTGTGGCAGCAGTAATTGACATGATTCTAGTATGTAGACATGTTCCTGTGTTAAGGAGGTGGAGCACTGTGACAGCAGTAATTGACATGATTCTAGTAAGTGGACATGTTACTGTGTTAAATACGTGGAGCACTGTGGCACCAGTAATTGACATGATTCCAGTAGATAGACATGTTACTGTGTTAAGTAGGTGGAGTACTGTGGCAGCAGTAATTGACATGATTCTAGTAGGTAGACATGTTACTGCATTAAGTACGTGGAGCACTGTGGCAGCAGTAATTGACACGATTCTAGTAGGTAGACATGTTACTGTGTTAAGTAGGTGGAGCATTGTGGCAGCAGTAATTGACACGATTCTAGTAGGTAGACATGTTAATGTGTTAAGGAGGTGGAGCACTGTGGCACCAGTAATTGACACAATTCTAGTAGGTAGAAATGCTATTGTGTTAAGTGTGTGGAGCACTGTGGCCGCACTAATTGACATGATTTTAGTAGGTAGACATGTTACTCTGTTAAGTAGATGGAGCATCGTTACAGCAGTAATTGACATGATTCTTGTATGTTACTGTGTTAAGTACATGGAGCACTGTGGCAGTAGTAATTGACATGATTCTAGTAGGTAGACATGCTCCTGTGTTAAGTAGGTGGAGCACTGTGGCAGCAGTAATTGACATGATTCTAGTAGTTGGACATGGTACTGTGTTAAGTATGTGGAGCACTGTGGCACCAGCAATTGACATGATTCTAGTAGATAGACATGTTACTGTGTTAAGTAGGTGGAGCACTGTGGCAGCAGTAATTGACATGATTCTATTAGGTAGATATGTTACTGCATTAAGTACGTGGAGCACTGTGATAGCAGTAATTCACACAATTCTAGTCGGTAGACATGTTACTGTGTTAAGTAGGTGGAGCACTGTGGCAGCAGTAATTGACATAATTCTAGTAGGTAGACATGTTACTGTGTTAAGTAGGTGGAGCACAGTGGCACCAGTAATTTACATGATTCTAGTAGGTAGACATGTTACTGTGTTAAGTACATGGAGCACTGTGGCAGCAGTAATTGACACGATTCTAGTAGGTAGACATGTTCCTGTGTTAAGTAGGTGGAGCACTGTGGCCTCAGTAATTGACATGATTCTAGTAGGTAGACATGTTACTGTGTTAAGTAGGTGGAGCACAGTGGCACCAGTAATTGACATGATTCTTGAAGATAGACATGTTACTGTGTTAAGTACATGGAGCACTGTGGCAGCAGTAATTGACACAATTCTAGTAGGTAGACATGTTACTGTGTTAAGTAGTTGAAGCACTGTGGCATCAGTAATTGACATGATTCTAGTAGGTAGACATGTTACTGTGTTAAGTACATGGAGAACTGTGGCACCAGTAATTGACATGATTCTAGTAGGTAGACATGTTACTGTGTTAAGTAGGTGGAGCACTGTGGCAGCAGTAATTGACACGATTCTAAGAGGTAGACATGTTCCTGAGTAAAGTAGGTAGAGCACTGTGGCACCACTAATTGACATGATTCTAGTATGTAGACATGTTACTGTGTTGAGTAGGTGGAGCACTGTGGAAGCAGAAATTGACATGATTCTAGTAGGGTGACATGTTCCCGTGTTAAGTAGGTGTAGCTCTGTGGCAGCAGTGCTTGACACGGTTCTAGTAGATAGACATGTTACTGTTTTAAGTTCATGGAGCATTGTGGAAGCAGTAATTGAATGCTTCTAGTAGATAGACCTGTTACTGTGTTAAGTAGGTGGAGCACTGTGGCACCAGTAATTGACATGATTCTTGTAAGTAGACATGTTACTGAGTTATGTAGGTAGAGCACTGTGGCAGTAGTAATTGAAATGATTCTAATATGTAGACATGTTCCTGTGGTAAGGAGGTGGAGCACTGTGGCAGTGGTAATAGACATGATTCTAGTAAGCAGACATGTTACTGTGTTAAGTATGTGGAGCACTGTGGCACCAGTAATTGACATGATTCCAGTAGATAGACATGTTACTGTGTTAAGTAGGTGGAGCACTGTGGCAGCAGTAATTGACATAATTCTAGTAGGTAGACATGTTACTGCATTAAGTACGTGGAGCACTGTGGCAGCAGTAATTGACATGATTCTAATAGGTAGACATGTTACTGTGTTAAGTACATGGAGCACTGTGGCACCAGTAATTTACACGATTCTAGTAGGTAGACATTTTTCCGTATTAAGTACCTGGAGCACTGTGGCAGCAGTAATTGCAACAATTCTAGTAGGTAGACATGTTACTGTAAGTAGGTGAGCACTGTGGCACCAGTAATTGACATGATTCTAGTAGATAGACATGTTACTGTGTTAAGTAGATGGAGCACTGTGGCAGCAGTAATTGACACGATTCTAAGAGGTAGACATGTTCCTGAGTTAAGTAGGTAGAGCACTGTGGCACCACTAATTGACATGATTCTAGTATGTAGACATGTTACTGTGTTGAATACGTGGAGCACTGTGGAAGCAGAAATTGACATGATTCTAGTAGGGTGACATGTTCCTGTGTTAAGTAGGTGTAGCTCTGTGGCAGCAGTGCTTGACACGTTCTAGTAGATAGACATGTTACTGCTTTAAGTTCATGGAGCATTTTGGAAGCAGTAATTGCATGCTTCTAGTAGATAGACCTGTTACTGTGTTAAGTAGGTGGAGCACTGTACCAGTAATTGACATGATTCTTGTAAGAAGACATGTTACTGAGTTATGTAGGTAGAGCACTGTGGCAATAGTAATTGAAATGATTCTAATATGTAGACATGTTCCTGTGGTAAGGAGGTGGAGCACTGTGGCAGTAATTGACATGATTCTAGTAAGCGGACATGTTACTGTGCGTGGAGCACTGTGGCACCAGTAATTGACATAATTCTAGTAGGAAGACATGTTACTGCATTAAGCACTGTGGCAGCAGTAATTGATACGATTCTAGTAGGTAGACATGTTGCAGTGTTAAGTAGGTGGAGCACTGTGGCAGCAGTAATTGACACGATTCTAGTAGGTAGACATGTTACTGTGTTAAACAGGTGGAGCACTGTGGCACCAGTAATTGACACGATTCTAGTAGGTAGACATGTTACTGGGTTAAGTACATGGAGCACTGTGTCAGCAGTAATTGACACAATTCTAGTAGGTAGACATGCTACTGTGTTAAGTGTGTGGAGCACTGTGGCCGCACTAATTGACATGATTCTAGTAGGTAGACATTTTACTCTGTTAAGTAGATGGAGCACCGTGACAGCAGTAATTGACATAATTCTAGTAGGTAGACATGTTCCTGTGTTAAGTAGGTGGAGCACTGTGGCACCAGTAATTGACATGATTCCAGTAGGTAGACATGTTACTGTGATAAGTAGGTGGAGCACTTTGTCAGCAGTAATTGACACGATTCTTGTAGGTAGACATGTTCCTGTGTTAGGTAGACATGTTCCTGTGTTAAGTAGGTGGATCACTGTGGGACCAGTAATTGACATGATTCTAATAGGTAGACATGTTACTGTGTTAAGTATGTGGAGCACTGTGGCAGTAATTGACACGATTCTAGTAGGTAGACATGTTCCTGTGTTAAGTAGGTGGAGCACTGTGGCACCAGTAATTGACACGATTCTAGTAGGTAGACATGTTACTGTGTTAAGTAGGTGGAGCACTGTGGCAGCGGTAATTGACATGATTCTAGTAAGCGGACATGTTACTGTGTCACATTGGAGCACTGTGGCACCAGTAATTGACATGATTCCAGTAGATAGACATGTTACTGTGTTAAGTAGGTGGAGCACTGTGGCAGCAGTAATTGACACGATTCTAGTAGGTAGACATGCTACTGTGTTAAGTGTGTGGAGCACTGTGGCCGCACTAACTGACACGATTCTAGTAGGTAGACATGTTACTCTGTTAAGTAGATGGAGCACCGTGACAGCAGTAATTGACATAATTCTAGTAGGTATACATGTTCCTATGTTAAGTAGGTGGAGCACTGTGGCACCAGTAATTGACATGATTCTAGTAGGTAGACATGTTACTGTGTTAAGTAGGTGGAGCACTGTGGCAGCAGTAATTGACATGATTCTAGTAGGTAGACATGTTCCTGTGTTAGGTAGACATGTTCCTGTGTTAAGTAGGTGGATCACTGTGGGACCAGTAATTGACATGATTCTAACAGGTAGACATGTTACTGTGTTAAGTATGTGGAGCACTGTGACAGCAGTAATTGACACGATTCTAGTAGGTAGACATGTTCCTGTGTTAAGTATTTGGAGCACTGTGGCACCAGTAATTGACATGCTTCTAGTAGGTAGACATGTTACTTTGTTAAGTAGGTGGAGCACTGTGGCACAAGTAATTGACATGATTCTTGTAAGTAGACATGTTACTGTGTTATGTACGTGGAGCACTGTGGCAGTAGTAATTGACATGATTCTAGTAGGTAGAAATGTTACTGTGTTAAGTACGTGGAGCACTGTTGAACCAGTAATTGACATGATTCTTGTGGATAGATATGTTACTCTGTTAAGTAGGTGGAGCACTGTGGCACCAGTAATTGACATGATTCTAGTAGGTACACATGTTCCTGTGTTAAGTAGGTGGAGCACTGTGGCTCCAGTAATTGACTTGATTCTAGTAGGTAGACATTTTACTGTGTTAAGTAGGTGGAGCACTGTGGCACCAGTAATTGACATGATTCTAGTAGGTAGACATGTTCCTGTGTTAAGTAGGTGGAGCACTGTGGCTCCAGTAATTGACTTGATTCTAGTAGGTAGACATTTTACTGTGTTAAGTAGGTGGAGCACTGTGGCACCAGTAATTGACATGATTCTAGTAGGTAGACATGTTCCTGTGTTAAGTAGGTGGAGCAATGTGGTGCCAGTAATTGACATGATTCTAGTAGGTAGATATGTTACTGTGTTAAGTGTGTGGAGCACTGTGGCAGCAGTAATTGAGATGATTCTAGTAAGTAGACATGTTTGTGTGTTAAGTAGTTGAAACACTGTGGCAAGAGTAATTGACATGATTCTAGTAGGTAAACATGTTCCTGTGTTAAGTAGGTGAAGCACTGTGGCTCCAGTAATTGACATGATTCTAGTAGTTAGACATGTTACTGTGTTAAGTAGGTGGAGCACTGTGGCAACAGTAATTGACATGATTCTAGTAAGTAGACATGTTCTTGTGTTAAGTAGGTGGAGCACTGTGGCACCAGTAATTGACATGATTCTAGTAGGTAGACATGTTACTGTGTTAAGTACTTGGAGCAGCTGTGGCACCAGTAATTGACATGATTCTAGTAGGTAGACATGTTACTGTGTTAAGTAGGTGGAGCACTGTGGCAGCAGTAATTAACATGATTCTAGTAAGTAGACATGTAACTGTGTTAAGTAGGTGGAGCACTGTGGCAGCAGTAATTGACATGATTCTAGTAGGGAACATTGGCTGCAGTGCAAATCTGGATCATCTTTCTTAGCCGACAAAGACAGGTTTTACACTCTTAATTATTTTTCTGTGATTACATAAGAAGCAGTTTTCAAAGGTAAGGGCTACATTACAACTTTATTCCGCTTCCATAAGTTTGTGCTGTATTCCTTTTTCTTGCCTATTGAGTTTTTTATGTTTTACCAAAAATAGGCTGATGGTTTGGAATTCTCATCACCTACAGTTTGATACCTTGCTGAGGTCACACTCCTTTCTTATGTCTGCAGTAATTCATGGCAGGTTCTTGTCTTGATTTGAGCATGTCTCCTATTCATTTACTTCTGACTGTCTTTGCCTTTTTTCTTTTATTCTTTTTTCCTCCTTACATACCTGTTGGCATTGTTTGACCAATGTTGTTTCTACTCGGGTTCATCATTGTATGTTTTGTTTCTACTTGAGTAGATCATTGCATTTTTTTTGTGTTTGAGTAGATCATTGCATTTTTATTTGTATTTGAGTAGATCATTGCATTTTTATTTGTATTTGAGTAGATCATTGCATTTTTATTTGCATTTGAGTAGATCATTGCATTTTTATTTGTATTTGAGTATATCATTGCATTTTATTTGTATTTGAATAGATCATTGCATTTTTATTTGTATTTGAATAGATCATTGCATTTTTATTTGTATTTGAGTAGATCATTGCATTTTTATTTGTATTTGAGTATATCATTGCATTTTTATTGGTATTTGAGTAGATCATTGCATTTTTATTTGTATTTGAATAGATCATAGCATTTTTATTTGTATTTGAATAGATCATTGCATTTTTATTTGTATTTGAATAGATCATTGCATTTTTATTTGTATTTGAATAGATCATTGCATTTTTATTTGTATTTGAGTAGATCATTGCATTTTTATTTGTATTTGAGTAGATCATTGCATTTTATTTGTATTTGAGTAGATCATTGCATTTGTATTTGTATTTGAATAGATCATTGCATTTTTATTTGTATTTAAGTAGATCATTGCATTTTTATTTGTATTTGAATAGATCATTGCATTTTTATTTGTATTTGAATAGATCATTGCATTTTTATTGGTATTTGAGTAGATCATTGCATTTTTATTTGTATTTGAGTAGATCATTGCATTTTTATTTGTATTTGAATAGATCATTGCATTTTTATTTGTATTTGAATAGATCATTGCATTTTTCTAATTCTTTTTCCTAAAAAGACCAAACTCTTACTCTTTCTCCCCTGTTCTCTGTCGCACCATAAATCTACCTTTTCTATTACATCCTCCAATAATACAGTCATTAATTCCAACAGCCACACAAAACTCCTAGGTGTCATCATTGATGGCGAACTCAAATTCAACTTGCACATACTCCAATGTATAAAAAAATACATCAAAAACTAGGCTGCCTATACCGCAACAGAAAATTTCTATCTTCCACTGCTAGACTCGCACTTGCATAGGAACTACTCCTCCCCTCCCTTACATATGCTGCCCCTGTTCTAACTAACATTCAGGCCACAACCTTGAACAAACTTCAACAAATATACCATAAAACAGCTAAATTTATAACTAACTCTCCATATAAATCATACCATTGCTTGGCCCTAAACTTTCTCCTTTGGCTCTAACTCCCCCAACTTCTTCTTCTATCACAATTTCAAATGCTACACTCTTATTTTATGCAAACCTTCTTCCTGCCCTGCTCTTTCATCCATAGTCTCCACCTATACCCCACCTTGGACCCTTCGCACCTCTAACCAGCAACTCTTGGATATCTACCAACCAAAGAAAAATGTAGGCAAACATCTATATAGTTGCTTTGTAGCCCAAGCTTGGAATAAACTTCTATTACACATACAGTCCATTACCCACCTATCACACTTTAAAAAAGAACTCAAACATCATCTACTAAGCACCAAAACATGTCCCTGTCATGATCCAACTTAACCCACCTGCCCTGCATATGTAATTATCTCTCACCAATTCACCTATTAATCCTTTCAAGGCACCTACCTGCTAAACTCAACTAACTATACTGACAAAAGTTAATAATTTTATAAGAAAGTATGTTTCTCTTTGTAAATAATTGCTATTTATACTGAGCTTTGGCATGCTTTCTACTTTTCAGTCTTAGACGTGTATTTTTAGATTTCTGTAATTCTTTGATTGTGAATTGCTTTTTATACAGCTGTTAATTTCTTATACTCTGAAAATTGTTTGTAACTGGAGGATTTCTCCTCAGGTCCCACTGAAAACAGGCCATAAGCCTAGTGGGACCAACCCGGTTAAAAATGTCAATAAATAAATAAAATTTATTTTTTTGCACTTATTGCATAATGTTGTATCTATATTTATGCCAAAGTGTGCCTAAGTCATACATGAATAAGGTTCATGAACCAGTCGAAATACCAGGTCAAAAACAAGCAAAAATAAAAAAAAATAAATGAAAACAGTGCACATTTGTCAGCTATGAGAATGTTAGTAAATAAAAACATCAGCAGCTGCATTTATGGAAAAGAGCCATTAGAACTATAGTGGTTTGCCAAATGCAGCTAAATTTCAATAGTCTGCAATAACAGCTTATTTATTTCCATCCATCCTCAACCTCTTTTTCCCATTTTGCACATGGGGTCAGGGTGTCACTTCAACAGTGACAGTCATCTCGAGCCATGGTTTACACCACCAGGTGGATAGCCCTGCTATGGTAGTTCATCTGAACCACTCACTCACACCTATGGCCAATTTAGAGTGTTCATTCCATCTACTGCATGTCTTTGGAATGTGGGAGGAAACCCACGCGACCACAACGAGGACATGCAGGCTCCACACAGAAGGCTGCCCAGCCAAGAATTGAACTGGAGAACCTCTTACTGTGAGGTGACAATACTGACCACTGCACCACCACAGCCTTATTTGTTAATCAGATAAATAGATGGATGTCTAAAGACATGTTTCAGCCAGGACCCAATGACTTAAACCCAAGGTAATGATGAAAACATTTTACATTTCAAAGGCCATTCAAGTCAAGTTCTAGAAAGTATAAGTATTATGAATCTATAGCTATTTGTACATGCAGAAAAGCGTAATACTGGAAAATGTATAATATTTCTGCATATCAGCTCTGATCTTCAGTATTAATACTGTAACATGAAAGCCAATTTCAATTATAATTAAAATGTTGAACTGATATTTTTTCTTCATCTCAGACAACATATCCTTTCACCCTATGTGACATCAGCAATTACATTTTAAGCCTAACTATTAATTTTCTTCTCACTGTAAATCTCTCTAATTTTAGGTTTTCTTAAATTGGTTGTACATTTTTATATGCTTTACTATTGTTGTTCATTTTTGTTTACTATATTATTGCTGTACATTTTTGTAACAAAGTGTATAGTTGTAAACTGTTATGGAGCTTTTCTCCCTGGGCCTCGGCTAAAAATGGGCACTGTTCCCAGTCAAACTTTCCTGGTAAACAAATGTAAAATAATAAAGACATAATAATAAAATTTCATAAAATCATATAGAAAATATAATAAAATAGCAACATGTATATAACATATAACATTTTGTAAATCAGTGCAGGAGAAACATCCATGAGATACAATCCCTGAAAATGAGAAAAAAAAATCTCTAAGATAATGATGTGTATGTAACAAAACTGGAATAATGAAGCACGCATATTAATGAGTGTTTATTACAGAAGTGGCAGCTGAAGGGGAAAATGGTCACTCAGAAAATGAACAAGACTCCCAGCAGCATAAAAATCGACTGTCTTCTTAAAAACCCATCGTGTGTTGGCCAGCTATGTTCTTGTCTGCCTTGTAGTAATCCTAGCAGTTTGAAATACTACTGTCTTTCTTAAAATCCATTCACCTGCATAAGCAACCCCCTTTCTTTCTCGCCATTCTAGTATTCCCAGAAGCATAAAAACTTACTAGGATGTTCCTTAACTCACTCAAGCCTAAAATACCTTTATGTATACTTCCAGTTCACACCCATACCTCCCTTAGGGCATCCAGAATATTCTTTGGGTCTGGCTTCTTTAACTAAGTGACTTATCAGCTAATAACAGACCGCATTAGAAAGTACAAGCAGTTATTAATATGATGACATTAAACCTGTTAGTCAAGGATGTCCTCCTGCAGTGGGGAAATTAATCTTTGTTTTCCACTTATTCATATTTTCATATTTATGTTCATATTTTCATAACTAAGACACCTATATTTTTATTGAGATGTAAGGTTTTAAACACCAATGTAGAAAACAGGACAGTTCACTGAAAATATTTTTTTATGTCACAGTATGCTGAAAATATTGCTAGTTGTTTGCTAGTAATTATGAAAATAGGTTCATAGGTATGTACTAGGCTAATGGCCCTGGAGCCTTTACAAGCCTAGCCCATAGGATTACCCTGGCATCTTGCCACCCGACCCTAGTTCTCAGTGCCTCTGTCAAGTAGAGCCACTGGAGTGATCCTTGACATGAATTTTCTATTTCCCATCCACTTATCAAGATTTCTCTTGAAGAGGGCCAGTGAGGTGCTCTGTTTGACATGTATGGGAAGTCTATTCCATATCATGGGCAGTCTCTGTGTTATGAACCTGTCCCTCCAGCAATTTCTGTTGATTGTCATAACGAGACTGAGGTCTCTGGAACATGTGGCGTGGAGGGATTGGGATTTCTTTAGATGTAGCATTTCTAACAGAGCTGGGTCAGACATGGCTTTGTAAGTCAAGCAGAGATCACCTCTAAGTAGGTGATATGAGACAGAGAATAGTTGGAGTTTTTTGAGTCTGTCCATATAGGACAGGAGTTTAAGGCCTAGGATCCTCTTTGTGAGGTACTTTTGCAGCCTCTCCAGTTGTTGCAGGTATCTAGTGAGGTACATGCCAAATGGGGCATTGTACTTGATGATAGGTCTAATGAGAGAAGAGTATAGGGAGACAATGACCTCTTTATTCCTGGATGCAAAATCCTTAGTAATGAGATGTGCCACATAGAAGGACTTTCTGACCACAGTGGCAATGTGGTGGTCAAAAGAGAGGCAGCTGTCAACCTGTGTTCCCAGATCTCTTATCATACCTTCTGCATTTAGTGGATTACCATCAATGTGGTAATTCATGGGAACTGGGTTTTTCCCAAAGGGGATGACAACATAATTTTTGGCATTGAGCTTAAGGCTATAGTTCTGACACCAGTCTTTGGTCTCAGTAAGGCCTTTCTGTAGGATGTCAACATCACTTGGAGAGTTAATAATGGCTCCCAACTTGCAATCGTCTGTGAACTTTGTCAGCCAGAGTCCCTTCGTGTTGGCCTGGACTTCAGAGAAGTAGATAAGTAACAGGAGAGGACCCAGGACCAGTCCCTGTGGGACTCCACTTGTGACTGATCGGCAGTCTGACTTGGAGTCAGCTACTTTCACACTGTGGGTTCTATCTGTGAGCCAGTCTGCAACCCACCTAGTGATACAGGGATTGATGCCTAGCTTAGTGAGGTTTTCTATGATTCCTGAGTGGGGAATGGTATCAAAGTCCTTGGCCATATCAAGGTAGGCTGTATGAACCACTTTGCCTTCATCCACAGCTCTGCTGACTGACTCAAAGAAGTCAACCAAGTTGAGCAGGCATGATCTACCCTTCACAAAACCAAACTGTGCGGGATCCAAAGTTTGGAGATTCCCTATATCCTTGTTTATTAAGTCCATGATGATGCATTCCATAACTTTGCATATCAGACTCATCAGGCTAATGGGGCGATAGTTCCCAGGATCTGTAGTCACTCCTCCTTTGTGGAGAGGGATGACTATAGCAGTGTGCCATTTGGTAGGGACAAAGCCTGAGGTGAGGCTATGATTGAACAGGGCACACAGCTGAGGTGCCAGTTCACTCTGTAGTTCATGTAGAACACAGCCAGGGATATTGTCAAGTCCCATAGAAGTTGTATTCTTAGCCTTGGACAGTGCTCTTTTTACCTGGGCAGCAGTAATACTGGGTGCCTGGCAATCTACTGGTATTGTGATTGGTCCTTGGTGGGGGAGGGGTAAAGTTGGCATTGAATCTGTTCATAGGTTAGTACTAGGCTAACTTCCCTTGCAAGCCATTGTAAGCCTAGGCAATTATCCCTTGTGAGACTAAAACCCTGCACCTTGTGTTTGTAAGGCAAGCACCTTAACCATTAGACCACCCTCCCAACTTCTTCGGCTAGCTTATTGGCAATATCTGTTGAATGGAGGTACCATTGTGCAGTAGCTCAGAGCAAATCTGGGTATTGTGGTGGAGATTTTTTACATAACTATAGAAGGCCTTGTGGTTGTCTTTACTATCTGCTGCAATTCTGTTTTCATAGCTAGCTTTAGAGGATTTGATGATGGATCTCAATTTTTTGTTGAGCCTGATAAGGGGCTTTTTCCAGCCTTTGGACTTCATTTTAATCCGCATCAGTTTCCTCCTTCTGTTGTAGAGTTTGTTTATGGCAGGAGACCACCAGATTGGCATCCTTTTTTGGAGGAGAGTGTCTTGGTTCTATTGGATATGGTGAGATCCATGCATTTGTGTATGTGTTCGTACAGTGCACTGGTGTATAATTCGGTGGTCATGTAATCATTCGTCATTTGCATGGGTGCCGTGAAGTTAGCCACTTCTGTTTTTAGGAGCCCAAAGTTAGCTTTAGAGAAGTTTTTCATGGTGGTTACCTTTGCAGTAGGAGGGGTGGGAGGGATATGGATTTCCAAATAAGTAATAGTTGCACATGTGCTTAATACTGCCAAAAACAAGTGACTTATGAGTTGTCAAATGAAATTAGGTAAAACCTTAGATGTTTAAAAAACTTGTTTTCTGTATTTGCAGTATATGTTTCATACCTTGAAAAATCCCCAGTATTATTTGTATTGTTATTTATACAATTAAGCATATTTTTTATATATTTTTGCAGATATTATGTAGATATCTCAATAAGCATGCACTTAAAGAGGAATTTCTTGTTGCCATGTGAAAGCTTATGTCTGGTTAACAAAAATTGTCTGACAATATATGTCTATTTATTGACATTTGACTACAGGGAAAGTCCAACTGGGTAGAAGTCTATTATCAGCAGATGCCCAGGGAGAAAAGTTCTAAATGACTACAAAACATTTTAAGAACAATACTTTCATAATTTTCAAAAATAAAACAAAACAAACTTCAGTTTAAATAATTATAACAAATTAGACATAATATAAAAACATTGGTTAAGAAATGATACAAGATATATGACAATTATTTAATATTTAGAAAAAAATTTAGATAGTTTATAGAGAAATTAAAGGTAAGTTAGTCTAATACCAATACGAACTGCAATACGAAATGAGGGAAAAACAGGCTTATGGTATCTTTAGAGAGAAAAATCAGGGAAGAGAATTATATAGCGGTAAGGAAGTAAGTGAAGAAACAAGAGTAAGGCGGTATAAGGAAGGGAAAGGTACTTGCTCACATTTACGGATATAGTTTATCCTGGTTTTGAGAAAGAACAGAGACAGATTTTAGCTAGAAAATCTTTCAGTGGTTTAGTAAGATGGGAAGGAGGGTGTAGACCTGATGGATGCAGGAAAGGAGTTCCAGGCCTTACCAAACTTGTATGACTACAGACAATGCTCAGCAGATTCGCTAGGTTTATATACAACCAGGAGATCCAGGCCTTACCAAACTTGTATGACTACAGACAATGCTCAGCAGATTCGCTAGGTTTATATACAACCAGGAGTTCCAGGCCTTACCAAACTTGTATGACTACAGACAATGCTCAGCAGATTCGCTAGGTTTATATGCAACCAGGAGTTCCAGGCCTTACCAAACTTGTATGACTACAGACAATGCTCAGCAGATTCGCTAGGTTTATATACAACCAGGAGTTCCAGGCCTTACCAAACTTGTATGACTACAGACAATGCTCAGCAGATTCGCTAGGTTTATATACAACCAAGAGTTTTTGGTCACTGGATCACTGATAGCTGTGTAGAGTGTTTTTAGTGCTGGACATGCAGATGGATGCTGGGTAACTTTACAGGTGCTAAGAAGCTGTGTATATGTTAGTTGATGGGGTAGTTCTAATCAGTTTAAGCTTTTTGGTGCTACACAGTGGTGGGTTCTGAAAGGGGTATCTGCTGCAGATTTAGCAACTTTGTTATAGCATTGTTCAAGTTTATTTTTTGTGAGACCTAGACATTAGTAAGGATGGGAGAACCATAATGAAGTGTGGGGAGGAGATAAGTAGTGACAAGTGTAGTTTTAGTTGCGTTAGTGAGAAAATTTTTGGCTCTCTACAGCATGTCTAGTATTTGATGAGTTTTTCTTATGCAGTTTTGTATATGCAGGTCGTATATAAGAATATCATCCACTATCACCCCTGATAATGTAAGATATGAAACTTTGTGAAAGTTTAGAAAAAATATAATTTGGGGTATGTGTGCATTTAAGATATACTGAAGCATGTATGGAAAATACTATGAAAATACTATACTGCTATAACTATAAAGAATATTTGTTACTGAAAACATTGCTATTTGCACAGCTTTAATTGCTTTGATTGTTCACAAAATGCCAACATTTCTTTATCTTATGCTTTTTAAGTTTATTTTTGAGAAAATGCTCTGGAATGCAAGGTGTGTCAGCCGCTAGAGGTGTGACATTCCACACCACATAAGTGTTAATAAGTTAAATTCATCTGTGTATCACCTGCCCCGTCCCTCCATCCATTTTAGAAGGCGCTCTAACAAGCTGATGCCAGCCCAAGGATGTGCATTTATTCCTCAAGTACTTTGTGGGTTGTTTTAGGCTATAATGAAACCAGCTAATAAAACTAACACTACTGAATCATTCTCAAACCAAAATAATTTCAATATCAGTAGCATTCACACTTTGCTTTTGCATGGATACAGCATATCTGAGGTTTGCTGTTTAATGAGTCCATACAGTAGCAATGCGTTCTGATTTTTGTAGCTGAACCTTTCGGAGGTTGGTGCAGATGAAGACATGAGAAGATACATGGTTATTAGTTTGTATTTTCTGTTACATGAGGAGAGGTTATTACAAACCAAGATGACCACTAAGCCAGGTCTTCTGCTAATATAGTCCTTTCCAAATCTTGAGAAGACAGGAATAATAAACTGAATGTAATAAACATATGATTTTAGCCCTTTTCAGGCATGGCTAATATGTGAATGTTTTGTACTGCAAATCAGGCCTGGAGCATTAATATTTTATTACATAATTTGACAATTTGCTGGAGAATTTGTAGTTCAGGGGATTGTTTAAGAAAATATTCAGGAGTTGTAGCATCTTGAAAAGCGTTGCCATATGACTGTGATAAGGTATGCACAAAGCACTGCTGAAGTAGTTCACACATACACAACACATGCCTTATTAATTTGTTGTCTCCCATGTTCACTTATGATAGAGGAAGAAGAATGTATGACAATAGCAAGGTATGAGCCGCACCGTGTTTAATGGAAGGACTACAAACAATTTAAGAAAAGGAATGTAAATGAATCTGTCTCAGCAAAGAGCTTCAGTTAATATTATAAAGTACTTTGAAGCACAACTGGCTGAGAAACTGTATATTATAAATAGATTGTGGGTTTTATAAGTTAATTGTCTTCATTATTTTTATAAGCCTCAAAGAAAAAAGGCAAAACTGATAAGTCTGACAAAGTAAACAGCTTGCTTGCCAGAAAAGGAAATTTATAATTTGCCTACTATAATTTGATTTTATAAGCACAACAAAGAAGGCTGCAGGAATAACAAAAAGGAAAAGTAGTTTTATATGAAAATGCCCTGATTTACAAAAACTGTATGTTAACCAGCTTTTACAGTACACTAGTTTACACTCTGGAAGGAAAAGTCTGACTAATAGTCCCGACTAAGCCGTGATAAACTATGTAAAAATGACAGCACTAATTCTAATATTTTGTGATGAGAAGATTAGGGGAGTACATGGTTACCAGTCTGATGTGTAAGTGTTTTAAAAAAATATATATTAATGAATTTTGATAGGGTAGAGGAGTCTTTATATGTGGGATCACCTGCCAGGTAGGAGAGAGGAACCACTTCAGCCCCTGGACAGTAAGGTGGTAACAAATTTTAACTCACACAAACCATACTGAACTCCACAGAGGAAGGCTGCCAGTAGAATTCATTTTTCTGCTGTGAATCGGCTGAGCTAAGTAACACATAAAAGTGTCTTAGAATTGTAGGGGGAAAAGCGGCAGCTGTCAAATGTTTGAGACTATAATTCAATACTCTAACCCCCAGAACCTCAAATGCAAACTGGTGAATACGTACTAACTCTGACACTGAAGTATGTTTTTTGTTAATTGCAGTACACTGGTTTCAAAAGTAGTATGAATAAGTATCAGGGGTATTGGGAACACGGTCCCCTTGTTGGGGGGGCAGGGGATAAAGCAGTCATCTCAATAGTTTATATTCAGATCCCCTACACAACGTCAACATTCCAGAATCCCGACAACCATATGGCCGACACCATATGATCGATGTTCAAAATGCTGACATTGTAAAAGGTCCATAGAAAAGGAAAATCAAATTTCCTTTCAACTGTTTTTGTTTCTGCCCCCCACACCCCCCATAACTTTAATATACCAACTCTGAGATCGCACTACAGTGCAGGAATGGAAAATGCTGTTTGCCTTCTGTGTTAGCCTGTACTTCAGAGAAGTACATAACAAACAGGAGAGGTCCCAGGACTGAACCCTGTGGTACTCCACTTGTCACTGGTTTGAAGTCAGATTTGGAGTCTGCTACTTTCACAGTGTGGGTTCTGTCAGTGAGCCAGTTGGCAACCCATCGTGTGATGTAGGGATTTAAACCTAGTTTAGTGAGTTTAGCTATAATTCCAGAATGGGGGATGGTGTTGAAAGCCTTGGTGAGGTCAAGATAGGCTGTGTGAACCATCTTACCCTTGTCTACGGCTTTAGTGACTGCCGCAAAGAAGGCTATCAGGTTCAGGAGGCATGATCTGCCTTTCACAAACCCGAACTGGGTGGGGTCCAGAGTTTGGAGGTTACCAATGTCTTTCTTTATGATTTCCATGATGATACGTTCCATGGCCTTACAGTCCAGGCTCATCAGGCTAATAGGTCGATAGTTCTTGGGATCAGTGGTGGCTTCCCCTTTTTGGAGTGGGATAACTGTTGCTGTTTGCCATTCAGTGGGCACAAAGCCTTATGTGAGGCTATGATTGAATATGGTGCTTAGGTGTGGAGCCAATTTGCTCTGAAGTTTGTGTAAAATGCAGCCTGGGATGTTGTCCGGTCCCATGGATGCTGTGTTTTTGGCTTTAGAGAGTGTAGCTTTTACCTGCATAGTTGTGATTACAGGGACTCTGCATTCTTCCTGTATAGATATGGGCCCTTTAGGGGGTGAGAAGGGGTTAAAGTTGGCACTGAACCTGTCTGCCAGGATGTTGGCAATATCAGTTGGTTCTGTGATTTTTGTGCCATTGTGTTGTAACTCAGAGCAGATCTGGGTGTTGCCATTGAAATTCTTGACATAGCTATAGAATGCTTTGTGGTTGTCCCTAGAATCAGTGGCAATTTTGTTTTTATAGCTAGCTTTGGATGGTCTTATAAGGGATCTCAGTTTTTTACTGAGGCTGACCAGGGAGCTCCTCCACTCATGGGATTTTACTCTCTTTTGCAACAGTTTCTTCCTTCTGTTGTAGAGTTTGTTTATGGTAGGAGACCACCAGATTGGTTTCCTTTTTTTGGAGGGTAGCGTCTTGCTTCTGTTTGGGATAGCATGATCCATGCACTCAGTTAAGTGTTTATAGAGTGCATTTTTGTAGGATTTAGCTGTCATAACTGTATTGTCCATCTGCAATGGTGTCATGAAGATCATCACTTCTGTCTTATGAAGCATGAAGTTGGCTTTGGAGACATTTTTTACCATGGTTTCCTTAATGGCGGGTGGGAGCGGGATGTGGATATCTAGGGTGATTGGCTTATGGTTGGATCTGACCAACGAGGAGTTGGCTTCAGGTATAGAACACCAGTCACTCATGTTGGTAATGACTAGGTCTAGGATATTGTTGCCCATGGTGGGGGTATAGATAAGTTGATCCAGGGCATTAGAGTTTATGAATTCCATAAAGCGTTGAGCAACGGAGTTGGTACATGAGTAGTTTTCCCAGTTAATGGTAGGGTAGTTGAAATCGCCCATTACTAGGGAGTTTGGTTGAACCCTAATATTTTCCAGTATATCAAGAAAAGAAAGTGGGAATGTTGGGGGATCTGTAGCAAGCTACAATTTGGAATGCAGTTTTGCCCAGTTAGTTGCACTTGGATAACCTTGGATGCATTATGCTGAGCAACTAGCCTGGAGGTGTGGATATCCTTAATGAATATGGACACACCTCTGCCTTTGGTGTTCCGGTCAAAAAGTGTGGTATGAGTTATAGTCTAGTAATCTAGAAGTGCTCTCTGGAGCCTTGAACCAGGTCTCAGTCACTGCACAGATATCGATGTTCTCCATTTTAAGGAGTGCCTCGAGGGAGTGCATTTTGAGATTTAGACTTCTAGCATTGAGTAGCATTACCCTCAGTTTTTTCTTGCCTGTTCCTGTTACGATGGTGAATTTGTCATTTGAACCTTGCCTAAAAAAGGCACTATAGGGGTGGCAAGTGCCTTAGCCAGTATCCAGAATCCCAGGGGTGACAAGTGCAGGCCATCTCTGGCAAAGTATCATGGTCTGCCGACCATGTCGTCCCAGGCAGACAGATACTGGATCCCCTTAGAATGAAACCAGAAGCTTAGCCAATTGTTGAAGCCAATCATTTTGTCCTTGTACTGTAGTATCATTCTGGGCAATGGTAGGATGCTGCTCAGGGCTAGGGTCATGCCTGCCTGGGCTACAAGATCAGAGAGCTATTCCATGTCTCTTTTCATGTAGTTCAGGGAGGTACATCTCAGGTCATTCACACCAACATGTACAATGACAGAGTCATATTTGTACTTGTTGTGGAGTGACCTGAGTGCATGGGTTATGTGGCAGATCCTGGCACCCAACAGGCAGCTGACAGTAACCTTCTCCTTGTTTAGCCTGGTGAGTGGGATATCAGTTTACCCGACAATAGAGTCACCTGTGACTAGTGTGTTGAGTACATTGTTTTGCCTTATGGGCTGTGGTTGAGTGGCACACTGTGTCTGTGGGCTATGTGTCATTTGGGTTGTGTTGGGGGGGTGGAGGTTGCTTGTGTTTCTGCTTTGGAGGTCTCTGTTGCTTGAGCAGATTATTATTGAGAGCCTCCACAAATGTTTTTGTGTTTCTATGTGTGGATTTTGGTGATGTAGGTTTAGTAGGACTATGTGATGTGTGGTGTGGTGCAAGTGTTTACCTTCTCCTCTTGACTGTCAAGTTCCGTCTTGGTTGGAAAGAACTTTACCTCCAGTTTGGCTAGATAAGTGCATCTCTCTCAGGTTGTAGTGTTGAGCGGTAGGAGAAGAGGGTTGTCTGTGTACATGAGGCAATTGCTACATTGCTCCAGGATGCCCAGATTCATCAGATAGACAGGAGAGAACACTGGGAGCTGATCCTTGGACATGCCTGAATAAAAAACTATTTTCCTCTAGACAAGTGAGGAAAGTGAGTACAAGAGCTGTTTTTCTCTAAGCAAGTAGGAAAAGTAAGTACAAAAACTGTTTTCCTCTAGGTAATGAGGAAGGTCGAGTGCTGTAGTAATTTGTAGCTTATTTAGTGCTTACAAGTTCTGAACAAGTGCTGAGCATGAATAAGCAAATTCAAGTGCTAAAACTAAGATTCTTAGCTGAACTAGACTAGTTACATGAAAGAAACAAGTGCAAATGTCGGCTTTTAAATCAGAAAGTCGAGAGAGATGGAAAAATTGCCCAATGGACAATAACTACAATTTCTAGGCCAGAACCACTCCTTATGTGGTAGACAAGTTACCTAGTGCTTACCACTCCCACTGATAAGCTAGGTGGCTTCCCTCCAACACAAAAAGGCTTGGGGGGCTCAGGAGCTTACAAACAGTCCTGGATACAGCAAATCTGTATCTGGACTAGACTAGTTACAGGAAAGGCAGGAAAAAAGCATATTTTTTGTTACAGTTAAGCAGAACACAGGAAGATTCTAGCAACGTTTTTTTTTGTAAAGGAAAGGGAGAGGAGAAGCAGAAGATAATTCAAGGTTAGGAAACTAAGTGGGTTGGGCTTCTCAAATGTTCTCTCTGTATTGGGTAGAATGAGCTAGTGACACTAGACTGGGAGGAGTGTCCAAGATCAAATTTTCAGTAGGGGCAGGCAACTGCAAAGCCACCAAGTACTACAGCTACTAGCCTACACTCTTTAGACAGCAAACACTACAGAAATGTTTATCACAGCAGAAGAACAGCAGAGAGCCACAAAATGAAATTTTTTAAACTGATAAATGAGCTAGAATGCTTTTAACTGCAAACAAATTAGTTACGTGATACACTCCTTAGCAGGAAATCAGAACGAACAAACAAACAGGTGCTTAACAAGTAGAGAAAATTTCTAGTCAATACCTTTCACACAGTGAAACTAGCTAAAAAGATTTACAAACAGTGTGACAGTAAAAACCTTATTTATCAGGCCCTGTAAGGCAGACAATTTTAGTTTAACCATGCAGATTAGTTAATAGCAATAAAATACAGTAAAAAGTATGCAGCAGGAAATAAAAAGTGCCATATATAAATTGTTAGAACCAATAACTAGCAAAAATAATAAAAAAAAAACAAAAAAACAGGATACTTATGTATCTCAGATCAGAGTTGCAGTCAATGCCCCTCCTCCACTTGGCTCAGTGTGTATAGACAGAAATTCTCTCAAAGTTAGGGCTTAAATACCAGAAGATACAACCTTTTAAACAACTTTTTAAAATAAAGCTCAAAAGAGCCAATGAGTACTTATTCCAAGCCCTGGACCATCCAACCTCCACCAGCCAGCAGCCAATCAACACAATCCTGCCATGAAGTAAAGAAAGGCTTCATGTTTCCTTTGTTGCTGTCTTATTAACTGATACCCATTTGGAACAGTTCTCATAAGTAAGTAGGGATGTATCCGCAATTTTTACCGGAGTAACAGGCTGCCCACACAACAATTCAAAGGGCTACTCCCCAGTTATAGAACTGTAAGACCATCAGGATTCAAGGTAATTTTTAAAGGAGTGCTTGTTCAACTTGCAGGACTGAAACAAAATGGACTTCAGCATAGAGGTGTAAAGGTCTGCTCTGTTAATGACTCGCTTCCTGTGCTCAGGGCACATGGTTTGATTCCTTCCACCGTCATTTGCCTATTGTGTAACTGTAAGTATGTCATTTAACCAGAGAGTGCTCCCAGCTCACTCCTGAATGGCATTATTTGTCCAGCTGGCTTACCTGATCAACCAACGGGTGTTAAAAGATCAGTCATAGACCATTCCTTATGAATTCTGAGTGTGCACCATCAGGAGCCTTTGCTATGTGCATCATTTCATATTGTAATTTCTTATAACCCTTTTTTAACAGAAGTATGAGATCCATCCCCTTATCCTGGACATTTCTTCAGTACAAGTTTGGTAAACAGTGTTTCTCTTTCTTTGTGATTGCTAAGAGAAAAAGTTATGTATCAGCTTTTTTTTTTGCTTGTTTTGCCAGGCTAGATGAAACTTATTTAAAGATGTGATATTCTTCTATCTTATTTCATACTGGTAATACATTTGTAAAACAATATACGTACTTTTTATGGCAAGAAAATAATTTCTTTCTTTCAGTGTAAAAGCAGATGAAAGGAACAGAAATACATGAAACTTGTATTTGATGTGCAAAGTACAACTTCCTGCTGCTTGTCAGGAAGGACTTAATTTTTTCCATATAATGAAGTCAAACAAGGATCGAGATAGCAAAATCAAGAGTCATAAAATGCAACCAAAGTGTACTTCAAAGAGTCAGTTAGTTATAACTGTAAAGGTAGGAGCTGTTACTAGGCAAACAGTTAATACACATTTACTGATGGCTAGTTTATTGTTTCCTGTATGTGAAAGAAATTAATGTAATCTGTTGCATTGTAAGTACATCTGTTTTATTTTATTTATTTATTTATTTATTCCAGTTTGATGACCAGGGTGGCCCACTGGGCTCAGGGAGATCATTTTCAGTGGAGGCCCAGGGAGAAAAGCTCCGCATTACATAGTTCAGTTACAGAGAATATTACAATATTACAATATGGGAAAAGAAATGATGCAATGTGATGAACCCTATGTTTCTGCAAAGGAGTGGTGACCTGAAAAGAATATGCATATACTGTGTGTATGTGTATGTATACATATATATATATATATATATATATATATATATACACACAGACACACACACACATATATCTATGTATATATATATATATATATATATATATATATATATATATATATATATATATATATATATATATATACACACACACACACACACACATATATATATATATATATATATATATATATATATATATATATACATACACACACACATGTGTGTGTGTCTGTGTGTGTGTGTATTGTATTTGGAAATGAAACCAGAGAACTCCCTTGTCTTTTCTAGGTCTTTGCTTGGGGCACATTTATGAAGGTTTCTTTTTCTTTTTTTAATTCTGTCTGGTATTAGTTTTGTTAAATTAAAACAGTTAGGACCAGTATTTTTCAGTAAGAGACAGCTACAATATTTATTTAGCTGCAAATTGAAATGTATTCTATTCTATATGATGACAGACTTTACTGATCTCCCTGAATATGTTTGTCAGGCAGGTACGTGTCTTCCACTGAAGATCATTCTACCTTCATGAAGGATGATGCCACAGTATGAACAAAAGATGTCTGACTTCAATAATTGGCTTGGTTTTGGCATCTTTCCAGGGGGATTCAATATCTGTCAGCATGGTAGGACATTGTTATCAAACCATTCTGTTTTGAAAAGGATGGTCTGCAGCTCCCCCTCCCTTGCTTCCAAATATTGGCAAAAACATTATCCAGCCCCATAAAGCCTTTTTGGCAATACAAAACTGACAAACATATTAAAATAGCAAATAAAATCCGAAGAAACCTAAAGGTGTTGCTCTCCAGTGCTAGAAATCTAAATAAGAATCTTCGCATTCTACAGGATCTCCTCACTCTGGAGGATATAGAACTGTGTCATTACTGAGACGTGGTTTAAATCCACAGAAAGTGCTCTGGCAGTGCAAGGCTTCTGTGCCTTCCACACATTTAGACCATTAGCTGCACAAAGACAAAAGGTGATGGAGTCATGATTTACATTAGCAACAAGTATATCTCTATTTTAGTTAAACAGGATGATGCCAAGGAGTCTATACACATGTAAATCACCACAGACAAAGTTTTATACCATATCTTAAAAAGCTGTAAGTCACCCTGTATGTCCCAACAATCCCATAGCTGTACCTAAACCTACTAGAGACACTCACCATTAAACCAAATACACTACTCATGGAAGACATGACCACTCTGTAGACCAGGAACCTTACACTGCCTCTAACTCACAAGCACAATGTTTCCTGGACTTTATCAACAGAAACACCTTGGACCAGATAGTGCACTCTCTCCATCCAGAGGATCAAACATATTGGACCTAGTACTCACCAACATGGGACAGAGTTGCACCCCTCTCTGTGTCATGTCCTCATTGGTGAAGCCAGACCACAAAGCTGTGTCCCTCAAAATAAAGATCAATCCAGAAAATCCAACTAAACCCATAATAGTTCGGAACTATATGTGATGTGCCCACTCTTGGCCAGTAATCAAGGAGGCTGAATCCTCACCACTGACACTGGAGAGGGACATTCACTTGGAATACAAATGAATACACTCTGTATTTCTAGATGCAGACCTCTCTGCATCAACACAGTTTCCCTTAAGAGCACACAGGGAGCAATCTCAGCCTGGGGTATGGGTTTCTGTAAGTAAGGTTCCCCACTGTCAAAGCTGTAGGGTTACGCCCTCAGCCAAGTGCCCAAGCCAAGTCCTCCACTACCCTCTCTGTGAAATCAGTGCTTTATGTCCCTGCTCTAAGTATCTGACACACACACTCTCTTTGAGATTTACACACACACACACACACACACACACACACACACACACACACACACACACACACACACACACACACACACACACACACACACCTGGGAAAGGCTGGCACAGATTACTCGCTGTACCAACTCTGCCCAGACTACAAGGTAGATTCACTGCCACCAGTCAGTTACTATAAACGGCTCTTAAAAGGGTACCCAATTGCACTGAGTGAAATTAAATTAATTTTAGTACAAGTGGTAATGCTGACCAAATAACAAGGCTTTCAGGAGTAGCCAGAGTTATCACCATATAGATATATGCAAATACATTCAAGGGCTAAATATTTTTTTAATAAGACTAGTCACTATGAGAAGTTTAAATATATTTAATAGTAAATAATGAAATAACATGAAAATACTAAATATCTATTTACAGTGAACACCAGAGTTTCATTCAAAGGAAATATTAAAAAAATAACACAGCTGGAAAGACTCACACAGTTACAGAAAAACAATACTTAACTATTCTCACTATATTTTCCTGACTAATCTAAAGAGTAATAGTCCCTGGTCACTTACTAGCACAAAACAAGATGAAGTGGGTGAGTGGTCTTCCTCCTTTGTCAGGGTCCAAGAAATATACTTCTCCTGAGACTTCAGTCTTCTCTAATACTAAAACATTATTTCTGTATATAATGATATCACATACATCTATGAAGTTATTTACCAACAATCAGTATGTTAAGTGTATTAGTTTATATTGGTGCTTTGTGGACAATATCTTCTTGATTTGGGAAGGCCACCTAATATTTTGGATGAGTTTGTTGATTATTGACATACTACCACTACTTATCTGAGTTTTAGTTTTGAGTCTTCAAATACTTTTGTGAATTTTCTTGATTTCACTGTCTAAAGATTTGTTTATCAAGTCAAGTACTGGAGTTTTAAAAAAAAAATGTAAGAACAACTTTCTACACAAGTCCAGTATGCATCCTAGGCTATTGCCTAGGAATGTGCTAAAAGACAGTTCATGCACATGATGAGACTCTGTGATAATGATTATAATTTAGAATATATTTTTGCTGATTTAACTAGTGATTTTTTATGAAGGGGGGTAATCACAAAAGGAGTTCTCAGGAGTTATTGTGGAAGTAAGACTGCTTAGAACAATGGCAGTGAAACCTTATTTTTCCATGGGCATGGAGTGCACCAAATAATGATGTAAGCTCAGGTAAAGACTTGAGGTACTGGCTGACTTACTCAAGTGACATCAACTTGGTCTGTGATATCATAAAGAGCAATTGGCCAGTGTTGAAAGCTAAAGATGAATTATGAAATGTGCTTGGGACAACACCTAAACTTTGTTTTAGAAATAATCACTCAATCAAACGTCAGTGGTGTTATAGATAGACAACATAGCTGCCCTCTACTGCTATTGATCATAAAGGGACATTCAAGTGCCGATTCTGTGCTGCATGTAAATTTATCTGGTCTATACTGTCCATAGAGCACCTCACAGCAGGCTATGTTACTGAGTTTGATTTCTATGCAGATTATAAAAGTTGGCATTTGGTGTATTTTGTGCAATGCAGATCATGCTGTGTCTTTTATCTAGGTAAAACTAATAGACCCTTCAAAAGGAGGATTCTTTGCATATTGAAGACATCAAGAAATGGAAAAAGACTAATGCTCTTGCAATGCATTGCATTAACACAGATGATAGTCATACTTTTAGGTTTTTAGTATTGGAATTGGTTGATCAATATTTGAGAAGAGGGGATTTAAAGAATAAGACAGAGCATAGGGAATTGACATGGATTTTAACACTGAGAGCAGATAAGATGCTCAGTCTAAATGAGAATATCTCATTAAGACCGGCTCTTAGATCACGTAACCTATGTCACTAATTCACTTACATTCAAAGGGTATTTTTGCTATTTAAATGTTTTTAAGCATAGTAGTTTTATATCTGGTCTGAGGAAGCTTACCAAACTACTACTATTACTGCACGTTTTATTTATATGTTTTTGTTTTATTAACGCTCACTGGAAAACAGCAGTGTTTGGTTGAGATATTTGCTTTATTATTTTTATCTATGTTCTTTGTGCTTCAACCTTAGCTCACCACAGTGCTTCTCTGTGTTTTTTTTTTTTTTTTTTTTTTTGGTCTTCCTCCTTTGTCAGGGTCCAAGAACAGACTGCTCATGAGACTTCAGTCTCCTATAATATTAAAACATTATTTCTGTATAGAATGACATCACATACATCTGGTCATCTGACTTCTGGTCCCCATGCAACCCTCATTGCTAGAAGCTGGCAGAATTTAGCACCTATGTGTTACTATACACAAAGAAACAATTTCAAACCTCTACCCTTCCAGAGAAGCAATTAGTTCCCTGCTAGAGACAATAAAGAATGCTTCCTAATACTTGGTTTCTCAGACATTTTGTCTCTGGCTGCAACCACAACTGTAAGATACAATCTTTATGGCCTAATTTAATTTCAACTGTTTTTCAAAGATTGCTGCAGCTGGATTGTGATTAACCTCTTCTCTTCAAGTATCCTCTGTTAAAGCATATACATTTAATTCAGTTAAATAATACATGTACATTTCTTTTCTTTCCCGCAGGGCACACTTTTGATACATTTTAACACAAGCAACTTTATAAATACATTTTTAAACATAAGCATCTGTACAAATCAATTTGATACACAAATGACACATGATTCTTTACTAAATTCCAGCCAGCTCTGCTGGCATATGATACACATCCACTGCTGCACTTCTCCTGGTATGGCTGGCAAAACTTCCTATCATCACACTATAAAAAGCAAACCACATCCTATTAAGTGATAATTTGACAAAATTCACAGCTCTGCCATGTATGCAGAATTATTTACAGAAACTCTGTAAAAACATGTAAATGGCTGCATTGAGGCAGCCATACCTACCAGAAGTAAGTCTAGATCTAACACCAAAAACAAACCACGATGCTGGCGTCCTTATCTTAACAGCTATAGTGCCCACACTTTTTGGCCATGTAACCTGGACCGGAACACCAAAGGCAGAGGTGTGTCCATATTCATTAAGGATATCCACACCTCCAAGTAGTTGCTCAGCATAATGCAGCCGATGTTATCCAAGTGCAATTAACTCTGGGCAAAACTGCAATCCAAATTGTAGCGTGTTACAGATCACCCACCATGCCCCAGGATTCCCTCGCCTCTTTTCCTGATGTACTGGAAAATATTAGGGCTCAAACACCCTAATAATGGTCGATTTCAACTACCCCACCATTAACTGGGAAAACTACTCATGTACCAACTCCTTCGCTTAACGCTTTCTGGAATTCATAAACTCCAATGGCCTGGATCAATTTATCCACACCCCCACCAGGGGCAACAATATCCTAGATCTAGTCATTACCAATATGAGTGACCGGTGTTCCACACCTGAAGTCAACGCCTCATTGGTCCGATCCAACCATAAGCTAATTACCCTAGATATCCACATCCTGCCTCCACCCCCCATTAAGGAAACCATGGTAAACAATTTCTCCAAAAACTAACTTCATGCTTCTTAAGACAGAAGTGGTGAACTTCAAGACACCCATGCAGATGGACAATACAGTTACAACTACTGAATCCTACACAATTGCACTTTATAAGCACTTACATGAGTTCATGGATCCTGCTATCCCAAACAGAACCAAGACACTATCCTCCAAAAAAAGGAAGCCAATCTGGTGGTCCCCTGCCATAAACAAACTGTACAACAGAAGGAAGAAACTCTTGCAAAAGAGAGTAAAATCCCATGAGTGGAGGAGCTCCATGGTCAGCCTCAGTAAGAAGCTGCGATCCCTGATAAAATCCTCCAAAGCTAGTTATGAAAACAAAATCACCACTGATTCTAAAGACAACCACAAAGCATTCTATAGCTATGTCAAGAATCTCAATGGCAACACTCAGATCTGCTCTGAGTTACAGCACAATGGCACTAAATACACAGACCCAACTGATATTGCCAGCATCCTGCATATAGGTTCAGTGCTAACTTTATCCCCCTCTCACCCCCTAAAGAGCCCATCTCTATACTGGAAGAATGCAAAGTTCCTGTAATCATAGCTGCACAGGTAAAAACCACACTCTCCAAAGCCAAGAACACAGCATCCATGGGAACAGACAACATCCCAGGCTGTGTTCTACACGAACTACAGAACAAACTGGCACACCACCTAAGTACCATGTTCAATCATAGCCTCACCTCAGGCTTTGTGCCTGCTGAATGGCGCACAGCAACAGTTATCCCACTCCACAAGGGGGGAGCCACCACGGACCCCAGGAACTACCACCACATTAGCCTGACGAGCCTGGTCTGCAAGGCCATGGAACGTATCATCATGGAACTTATAAACAAAGACATTGGTAATCTCCAAACTCTGGATCCCACCCAGTTCAGGTTTGTAAAAGGCAGATCATGTCTCCTAAACCTGATAGACTTCTTTGAAGCAGTCACCAAAGCCGTACACAAGGGTAAGGTGGTTCACACAGCCTATCTAGATCTTGCCAAGGCTTTTGACATTATCCCCCACTCTGGAAATATAGATAAACTCACTAAACTAGGCATAAATTCCTATGTCACAAAATGGGTTGCCAACTGGCTCACTGACAGAACCCACACTGTGAAAGTAGCAGACTCCAAATCCGACTTCAGACCAGTGACAAGTGGAGTACCACAGGGTTCAGTCCTGGGTCCTCTCCTGTTTTGTATCTACTTCTCTGAAGTACAGGCTAACACAGAAGATCTTTGGCTAATGAAGTTCGCAGATGACTACAAACTAGGAGCCATAATCGAAATTCCTAACGATGTTGACATCCTACAAAAGGGGCTTACTGAGACAAGTGCCTGGTGTCAAAGCCATGGCCTCAAGCTCAATGCCAAAAAGTGCATTGTCATCCCCTTTTGTAAAAAGTCTGTACCCATGAACTACAACATAGGCAGTAGTATACTTAACACTGAAAGTGTGATAAGAGACCTTGGGACACAGGTGGACAGTAGTCTCTCCTTTGATAATCACATTGCCACAGTAGTCAGGAAATCCTTCTACATGGCACACCTCATCACAAAAGGTTTCTCATCCAGAAAAAAGAGGACATTGTTCCCCTCTACTCATCACTCATTAGACCCATTATAGAATACAACGCCCCTTTTGGTATGTACCTCACAAGACATCTACAACAACTGGAAAGGCCACATAAATACCTCACAAACAGGATTACCAGCCTCAAACAGATGCCCTATGCAGACCATCTCAAAAAACTCTAGCTTTACCCTGTTGCATATCGCCTACTCAGAGGTGTTCTCTGCCTAACATACAAAGCTATGTCAAACCCAGAGCTGTTGGACATGCTCCACTTAAAGAAATCCCAATCCCTCTGAGCTACACGCTCTAGGGACCTAAACCTTGTCACCACAATAAACAGAACATGCCAGAGGTATAGATTCTTGTCCCAGAGACTTCCCATACTCTGGAATAAACTACCTATCTATATCAAACAAAGCTCCTCATTAGCACTCTTCAAGAAAAATCTCGATGATTGGATGGGAAATAGGAAATTCATCCCGGGGATCACCTCTGTGGCTCTGCTCGACAGTGGCACAGGAAAATAATTTTCTTGGGTGGCAAAAACCAAGGTACCTTTTTGGCTGGGCTTGTATAGGCACCAGGGCCGATAGCCTAGTACCTACCTATGAACCTATGAACCTATATAACCAAAGAAATCAAGCCATGAGTAGAATTAGAAACAACTCTGACAGAGACAAGAGCTCTCTGATTAACTAAACAAGAATCTAAGAGGTCTTATAAAGTTCAATAAGGCCAATTATGAGATCAGGATAGCTTCTCATGCTAAGGACAATCACTTGGCCTTCCTCAGCTATGTCAGAAACCTTAAAGGTAACACTCAGTAGTGTCCAGAACTGGTGGTAAATGGCACAACCTTCACTGACCAGGATCATATAGCAAATCTACTGGCTGATAAATTTATCTCCAACTTCACCATCATCTCCCCCTGCTACCCCCTGTGAAATCCGTTCTAGCATAACCCTCAACTATCAAAAGGAAGCAGGTCCTGGAGGTGCTTACTAAGGCCAGAACTCTGCTTCATTGGGCCCCACTGATATCCCCAGTTGCCTACTAAATAGCTTAAAACATAACCAAGCAGGATCACTTTAGGGATGCTTTACAGAGCCAAAAGCATTCTTACTGCCGCAACTAAAGCTACGCTTGCCACTACTTATCTCCTCCATACTGTTATTTATGGTGCTCCCATCCTTACTAACCTTCAAGCAACACAAAAATCTAAATGAACAATGCCATAACAAAGTTGTTAAATTTACAGCAAATACAACTTTCACAACCCACCACTGTATAGCACTAAAAAGTCTAAACTAGTTAGAACTATCCCATCAACTAAAATATACACAACTTCTTATCACCTATCAAATTGTCCAGAATCCATCTGCTTATCCAGCACTAAGTAATATTTTATACAACTATATTCCCAGGCAGTCATTATGCTCCAATGATCAAAAAATCTTGTGTGTTCACAAACCTATCAAATCTGCTGGGCATTGTATGTATCTGTACCATGTTGCAAAGGCTCGGAATGCTTTACCTGTATCCATCAGTTCAAAACCCTCCCTCCCATCCTTCTAAACCATTCTCAAAGATTTACCACAAGAGCTGGCTCTGTTCTTGCTCAACACCTGGATAAACTATATCTCTAAATGTGAGCAGGTGCCTGTTCATACCTCACATATCCTTGCTTTCCCTTCTTCACTCACTTTCTTACTTCTATCAATTTCTCTCTCCTGACTTTCTCTTTAAATATACCAGATGCTTGCTTTTCTCTCACATTGTATTGCAACTCCTGTTTGTATTGTAACTTACCTTTAATTTCTCTATAAACTGGATAAAATTTCTATAACTATTAAATCACTGCCATATAACTTGTATCTATTGTTAACCAATGTTTTCATATTATGTCTAATTGGGCATAGCCATTTAAACTGTAGTTATTTTTTATTAGTTTTAAAGGCTGTAAAATTATCATTCTTAAAATGTTTGTAATACGTTGGAGCTTTTTTCCTTGGCCCTCCACTGAAAATGGGCTCCTACCCAGTCAAACTTTCCTGGTAATCAAATGTCAATAAATAAATAAGAAATTGCTTGAGCCAATCTTCAACTACAGGTGAATGGAGGGGCACAACAATCATCCCTCTTCATAAAGGTGAACCATCTACTGACCCCAGAACTAGACACCCATCAGTCTGATTAGTCTAATATGCAAGGCCATGGAAATCATTTTATCATGGAAATGATCAACAAGGACATTGATGACCTACAGACAGTGGAACCAGGCCAGTTTGGCTTTCTTAAGGGAAGGTTTTGTCTACAGAAGGTCACCATGGCTATGGATAAGGTGAAAACAGTGCATACCTCCTACATTGATCTGGCCATGGCAATCAATACAATATTTATTTTATTTATTTATTTATTTTACATTTGTTGACCGGGCTAGTCCAGCTGGATCAATGTCCATTTTCAGTGGAGGCCCGGGGAGAAAAGTTCCATTGGTTAAAACAAGATTAGAGAATACAAATACACATAAAACAAAAGCAGTAAGCATAAAGGATAAGAAGATTTTAGTATAGGTAATACACATCTAAGAGTAAAAAATATCCATAACAAGAAAATATTCAAGGAAATAGTTAACGACAATAGCCCACTCAGATACAGTTGACAAACTCTTTAAAATGGGCATAAATCCATACATAACTCACTGGATTGCCATCTGGCTCACAGATAGGATCCATGAAATCAGGATCAGTGAGATCACCTCCACAAAGTGATCCAGCACCAGTGGAGTATCCCAGGGCTCCATGTTGGGCCTGCTCCTGTTTGTTTAGAAGTTAAGGCTAATGTCAAAGGTCTCTGGCTCACCAAGTTTGCAGATGAGTGTAAATTGTGAGCTATCATAAATTCCCCTCATGAAACCAACTCTACAAGAGGGTCTAACACAAATAAATAACTGGTGCGAAAGCCAAGGATTAAAACTCTGTGCAAACAAATGCATTATAGTGCCCTCTGGGAAACTGTTCACCAAAGCTAATTACTTCATTGATAAAGCACCCCTAAGAGCTGACCCAATAGTTTGGGATCTGGGAACATACATAGACAGTAATCTGGCATTTGAACAAGACATACCCAAGATACTAAGAAAATCATTCTATGTCACCCAAATTATTAGCAAGGGCATGGCATCCAGGTCCAAGGAAGTAATAGTGCCACTCTTCTCACCCCGTATCAGACCCATCATTGAGTACAATGTCCCCTTTTGGATATACATAACCAGGTACTTGCAACAGATGGAATTCCCTCAAAGGTTTATCTCTAGGGGAATACAAGGTATGAATACCCTGTTCTACACAAATCACCTTGAGGTCCTATCTCTGTATTCAGTCTCCCACGGGTTACAGAGAGGTGATCTATGTCTAACATATAAGGTGTCCTCGCTTCTACTTCTGATGGATCTCTTGCACATCTGCAAAACAACCAACACCAGAAACATTAGATCCAAGGACCTGAATTTGGTTTGCAACATAAATAGAATCTGCTGGAGGGACCGATATGTGTCTCAAAGGATCCACACAATATGGAATAAGCTCACCACCTACATCAGGCAAGGTTCATTCCTGACCCTATTCGAAAGGAACCTTGATCATTGGATGGGAAATTGCAAATTCACCATCGGTCTGGTCTCCATGTCTTGGATGGACAGAGGTTGACAGTAAGTAAATTAAACCCCAACTAATATATCCCCCCATATAACCATTAGCTAGCTACCTCTTTATTAACATACCCCACCATATAGGCATCCAAGAAACTCTGTGGAAAAACTGATTTGGGTTACACAGCTAGTCTTCTAGAGACCCTAGAGGTCATTAGCCTAGTATAAAACTATAAACCTATGAACCTATGAAGTGCATTATAATATACAATTATCGCAGCATTGCACTGACTCAACCTTTTGTCGTACTTCACTTGTCAGTGGGATAAATATATTATAGTGTATGGTTATTGCAGCACTGTATCAGCCCTACCTTTTGTAGTACTTCACTTCTGAGTGGAATAAGTTTATAATGATATATAGTTAGTGAAACATTGTATCTCTCCTACCTTTTGCGGTAAGTACTTCACTAGTGAGTGGGATAAGTTTACAGTTATTACATGAGTGTGTCAACCCTACCTTTTGTGATACATCATGTGTGGTTGGGATAAGTGTATTATACTACACAGTTATTACATCAGTGTGTCGACCTTACCTTTTGTGGTACTTCACTTGCGAGTGGGATAAGTTTATTTTAATATACAGATAGTGAAACATTGTATCTCCCCTACCTTTTGCTGTAGGTACTTCACTTGTGAGTGGGATAAGTTTATTATAGTATACAGCTATTACATCAGTGTGTCAATCCTACCTTTTGTGATACATCACATGTGATTGGGATAAGTGTATTAAAGTATACAGTTATTACATCAGTGTGTCGACCCTACCTTTTGTGGTACTTCACTTATGAGTGGGATAAACATATTATAGTATACAGTTATTGCAGCACTGCGCTGCCCTTACCTTTTGTGGTGCATCACTTGTGATTGGGATAAGTGTATTAAAGTATACAGTTATTACATCAGTGTGTCTACCATATCTTTTGTGATACATCACTTGTGATTGGGATAAGTGTATTAAAGTATACAGTTATTACATCAGTGTGTCTACCATATCTTTTGTGATACATCACGTGTGATTGGGAGAAGTGTATTAAAGTATACAGTTATTACATCAGTGTGACGACCTTACCTTTTGTGGTACTTCACCTGTGAGTGGAATAAGTTTATTATAATATACAGTTAGTGAAACATTGTATCTCCCCTACCTTTTGCGGTAGGTACTTCACATGTGATTGGGATAAGTGTATTGTAGTATACAGCTATTACATCAGTGTGTCGATTCTACCTTTTGTGATACATCACGTGTGGTTGGGATAAGTGTATTATAGCATACAGTTATTCCATCAGTGTGTCAACCCTACCTTTTGTGGTACATTACTTGTAAGTAGGATAAGTGTATTATAGCATACAGTTATTACACCAGTGTGTCGATTCTACCTTTTGTGATACATCACGTGTGTTTGGGATAAGTGTATTATAGTATGCAGTTATTACATCAGTGTGTCAACCCTACCTTTTGTGATACATCATGTGTGATTGGGATAAGTGTATTATAGTATACAGTTATTACATCAGTGCGTCGACCCTACCTTTTGTGGTACATCACTTGTGAGTAGGATAAGTGTATTATAGTATACAGTTATTACATCTATGTGTCTACCCTACCTTTTGCCATACTTCACTTGTAAATGGGATAAGTGTATGAGATAATCAGAAGTTTCATCACTGATGTGGATTTGTGGCTGCTGGTGGTCATGAGAAAAGTTTATCTTAACTAAGGCAGCAGCCAGGTAGGCATTAGGAGACAAGGACAGGAGACATGTATGCCAGGGCATTAATGTACCTGTTCATGCTGATTATTAGTGAACCATGATGCTTCAAGGCTGTTCCATCCAACAGCTTTAGACCTACAGATGAAAGAACTTAACCCCACACTGTGCAACATCAGGCCTGATTATATTACCTAATACTGTACAGGAATAATGTCCCTTGCATGGGAAACGGTGGAGGGTCTGACACTCATTTGAAATATATTTAAAGTTTTGTATAATTATTACTCTCAGAAAATCAACACTGATGGGTGTAGGACAACCATTGACAGGCAGCTGGAGGACTATCTAGTACAAAAAATTGGTCAGTAGTAGGCTAGCCACCTTCTTAGATAAGTCACCATCAAAGGTAACAACCAAGAAAAGAAAATTTTACAGACTGTATGGTATCTACCTAAGCAAGTAAAACATTAACAGAACTTGTAGGGAACTTTAAGTTATGGCTTGAGGAAGTAGGTTACTGACGTATTTGGGGATTGTGGTGGTTGGTCAGCCATCTTGTGCTGGAAGTTTGGCTCTGACAGGTTTTGATTTTTGTACGATTCATGGAATTTTCAGGCACTTTAGTGTCACGATTATCAATGCCTTGCCAATACCTACTCTTAAGCTGCACTCCTTTTTCTCAAGGAGGGCTGTT
Source organism: Protopterus annectens (assembly GCF_019279795.1). NCBI lineage: Eukaryota > Metazoa > Chordata > Ceratodontiformes > Protopteridae > Protopterus > Protopterus annectens. The sequence continues at coordinate 47,226,699 of NC_056739.1, forward strand.
CTGGTTATCATACCCATCTAGTCATCAATGTTCTGTTTGTGGGAAAATAATATACCCCACACTACTTACCCTGCAGGGGCAGCTTATTTAAAAGAAGGTGGGGTCACAGTGTAATGAATCTATCTGTCCATCACATTCTGTTTATCTGATGGTGAAAACTAAGGTCCCAAGATCTCATATTTGCTAAGCTATTGTCTTGCTATAGGATATCAAGGACAGCAGGGTTTCTAATGGTATAGTAGGTGAGCCAGAAATTGACCCTCAAGAGTCTATAAAATACTCTGTAAATGTGATAGACCTTCTAGTTTCCTTTTGTTAACTCAATGGCTTTAAGCCTGAAATCTTAGGTTTCCCTGGGACTTCTCAAGTTGTTTGACATCTTTAAGTGAGGTGCATCCTGAAGGGGGTATTGTACTATACAACTGATCTAATCAGTGCTGAATATAAGAGAATGATATGCCCTCAGCTATGTGTTGTGCTAAGTAGAAGATTTTAATGGCTACATTTACCGCATGACCATCAAAGGAGGCAGAGCTGTCAATCTAGGTACCCAGGTCTCTCGGTAAATTTTCATTTATTACTGAAGTGTTGTCAATATCTTTTTGTTGAAAGTGGAGGCCATTTGCGAGACTAAACAATCATCTGCAAATTTTGTTAATCAGAGGTCTTGGTTTTCAGTTTGGAGATCAGGGAAGAAGGTTTGTAAAGGACAAAGGCCTGGGTGAATCCACTGATTGCCTCCACAATTTCGGATGAATCGCCTGCTACACAAGCTGTGTGGGTTGTTTCTTTTATCCACTTTGCTAGCCATCCAGCTATATTAGGATCTGTACTTAAGGAATTTAGCTCAATTACAATGTCCACATGGGGCGTGTTGCTAAACACTTTGTCATGGTCAACATATGCTATGTGAATAGCATGGCTGACATAAACAGCTTGTGTGACCCTCTTGAAGAAGTTAATGAAATTTATTAGACAGGATCTCCCTTTCATGAAGCCAAACTATTGAGGGTCTAGTCTAATGATATTTTTAATATCACAGTTGATGAGATAAGTTATGACACATACCATAGCTTTGCAGATGTAACTTAAAGGATGATGAGTACAATTATTGAGGTCTTTGGTATGGCCACCCTTGTAGAGAGGCATCACCTCTGCAGTGTACCATCATTTGGGAACAAATCCTGTGGCAAAGCTTAGGTTAAACAATTTGATGAGACAGTCAACAAGGGCATGCTTGGTTCTAATTATTAAACATCCGGGTACATTGTCAGGTACACGGAGAAGCTATAATAAGGATGTGAAAAATTCTGAGGTATGTGCAGTTTCACAGAAGTTTCTGGGGTGAAGTTTGCACTAAACTTGTTTGCTAGTATATTGGCAATGTCTATTATGTTGGAGTGGGTGGGTTCATTTTGGATAAATTCTGAGCATTGCTCGGTATTACTTCTTAGCTTCCTAACATAGATAAAGAAGGGCTTGTAGCTATCCTTAACTTCAAGAGCTAGCTTATATTCATGGGTTGGTTTACTAGCCCTAATAGCATTCTGCATTTCCCTGAAAACATTTTACACTATCCTTGTTATATTGCATTTTGGATCTCCTGCACAATTTAAGGAGTTTTTTTTTTCTTGTTGTAAAGTTTATTTATGCTGGTGGACCAGCAGGGTAGTTTATTTTTGACTTTCCCATTGTATTTTGTGCTGCTAGTAACTAGTAACATTGTGAGTTTGACTAAATAGGTGTATAACTCCTTTGTGAAACTGACTGCTGTGTCAGCATCCAAGTTGGTGTTGTCATAGGTGAATTATGAAATCATGTAATTGTATAAGGTTTGCCTGTCTGAAGTACTTAAAATCAGAGATGTTAGCTTCAGGGGCTTTGGAGATTTTGAAGTGAAATGTTACAAGTTTACAAACTGCCTTAACTGGGGAAGGAGAGAAGAGGTGAATATTACAAGATGGTGTTACATTGTTGAGGACCCTGACGGACCTAGAGAGGAAGGGCAGTGGTTGAAAAGCCTGGCCCACACTCATTTTGAACAGGCTGTGGTGACATTCAGGTTCCTACTCTTTCTGTGTTAAAATAGGGCCAGACAGTGTCATAATCCTCCACTGGTCGTGCTTCCCATAGGAATAGTAAGCTGTGGCTTGGAGACTGTAAAGAATCGGGGTCCACATGGAAGTTTGGTGTCTAGCAGAGAGGGACTGGCACGCAAATGGTTGTCTATTTTATTTTCCTCTCTCAAGTCTATCTTCATTTGCTTATCCCTGAAATTGAAGTTCTTTATGTAAGGGGTTTTGTCTCTTAAGATAAATGATTTTATTTAAAAAGATCTTTAAACACATGGCCATTACCATTTTCCCAAATAACTTGTGTGTGAGTATTTATTTATTGGACTTAAATGCTTATTACTAAAGACTCTAAACACAAAATAGCAAGTTAATATACCTAAACTCTTGTATAAATTGAAAGTAAATAAATAGGAAGTCGTTCTGTGACAAACATTAAAATAAACCTGCAAAGGTAAAAACTGTAACTGATTTTTGTATGGCTATAAAAAGACCCTCATAAAAGATGGCCCTTTAGGGACCTGTTGAAAGTGACATCAAGTCACACAACAGGAAGAGAAGCCAGACTTACATGGCTGGGTAACATCACTGAAAGATATTCTGACTGATGTTTCAAACCTGACCATTGCAACAGCCAGTATCCCCCACCTGTCAATCTGAGGGTCTAGTGTAGTAACGCAGGTTTATTTTCTCTCCAGTGATTTTTAATAAGGCACGCTAGGTTTACAGAGAAGCTGAGTTTTTTACTGCTGGGTAGAAACATGAGGGTTAGTAACAGGAGGGCCTGGGCTAAGCCTGATTACCTGGAGGGCAGCCAGAGAACAGGCAGATGAGGTGATATGGGCAGGGGAGGAGAAGGTAGGTGGAGAGAGGAGATCAGGTTCAGATTCAGACCCAGTAGACATCTAGCCACTAGCACAGATAATTATTAGACAACCCCCCCCTCACTTCCTTCCTTTCCCTTCTCATGAAAAGAGGAGAGAAAGGTAGAAAGGTAACAAGTTGAGTAGGAGTGACGCTGGTGATCCACAAAGTATTTGTATTAAGTGAAAATAAAGGATTTCCTGTTTTCCCACTGGGTTTTCACCTTTTACAGCAAGTTACAGGTAGAACAGTTTAGGATGTTACAGCCATGCTCACGTGGAAGGCCACACTTGAGAGGCCTTAGCTGAGAGGAGCTGGGGGAAAGGGCAAAGGTTCAAAAGCCTGACCCGCACCCACCTACTACCTTTAAGTAGGGTACAAATACTCTCAAGGTCTTTATCTTACATTGTCAAGGTAAACACAATGATGCTGGGATTCCCTGCAATGTAGGGGGTCCAAGATAGACAATTAACTCTAAAAGGGTTAGGCTATCTAGAAGGCTTGGTCCATGGTGGTAAGGAACTGAGAGTAAAAAAATTATTTTTGCAGGGAGTGCTTTTCCCCCTGCACTCCCAATATGAGGAGCTCTACCTCTCATCCCTAGTTAACTATATTAACTCTGAGATCAACATATGTTGGGGAAAGGAGAAATCCCGAAGTTATTGCAATGTCAGTCATTACATACAAAACTTAGGAACTGCACATGAGTGTGCCAATCAGTAATGTTTCACATTCAGCCCTGATACACCAAATATATACATGTTTGTGGCCACTTCAGCCACCAAACTGCATGTGATTGCTTTAGTGGCAAGTACATGTTTATTTTTATGTAGTTACAGTAAATCTATTATTGGTGACATCGGCAAATGTCTTTTTGTAGGTCTCTTTGGCTGTTTGGCTTTATTGATGCATACCTTATAACTTGATTATGGTAATCTAAATCTCATCTATAAATGTGATGCACTTATACCGAAACAGGCAAAACATTATACCTCAACCTTCTTATTAACAAATGCAAGATACATGCAAGAGAATGCAGTGTAACCCCAAGGTATACTGCAGCTTAACAATTAAACTGCAAACAAGAAAACCAGATTACACTCTTAAGACTCAATCTTCAGTGCTTTCCAGATTTGGGAATGTGTACCATATAGTCCTGATAAAGTGTGCTAACTGAGTGTGGAAAAAGGGCAATACAGATTACAGTCCACATTATTTCAGTGCGTAAGGCTTTTACAACTAGTAAATCAAACCACAATCCGAGAACTGCCTTCAATCACCTCTCACATCCCAGGTGACTTAGACAAAATAGGTTTGGAAACCTTAAGCCTGTTTGTGATTTGCAGTGAAACCAAGCAACTACAGAAAAGTAAGTATTTTTAGAGTGGCGCAGTGTGGCATCCATTCTTAACTGACAAAGCACTAAACTGACAATAAACACAGCTATGCTGTAATTGCATATAGCAGGAATGATCACTTCACTCCCATAAATCATTCACACATATCATTTGGAGAATGGCTGTGACTCATACACAAGGCACACTATGACTGCATGCTAGCGTACTATAAGCATTTATAATCGCACTGTACCCGACAGACTGCACCTCCAGCTAGAAAGAAAATAGGCCTTTGTCTAAGTTCACTGTAAAAGGAAAAAGTTCAAAACAAAACAAAGTCCTCGATCATTATACCTGAATTTTAATTTAAATTAAAACAGTAGCCAGTTCTCATGCCTTCTCGCATGTTACAGGTAACGCACTTCTAAATTTGATTTATGACCCACCTGTCTCAATAACAAAGGTTGAATCTATTACATTGTCACTAAAAATCTAATACAGCAAAGGATATCTAGAGATCTGTCTGTATTATGCTGCTTTGGGCATTAAAGAAGTGAGTTTGACATTACATTTGTAAGAGAAATGAGATGCATATAGTTCTATGTCACAACAGCAAATTAAAATCACTGCATATCAGTTCCATGAAAGGCAAATCTGCTAATTTACAAATAAAATAACTCAAGCAGAAGGCAAGTTTACATTAGCAGAACAGCTAATGGAATAACTTAAAGTTAAGAATAATGATTTGTGAATTATGTCTGTACATCTAAGGGAGCTACTGTTCATTCACTCTATGTCTGTTTGTATGCTTCATAACTTCATTCCTGATTCCTGTAAACATACATTTATTCTTAATGGGATTCATCCATTTACCCTTAGCACAAGGCAAAAAAATATACATCAGCGTCTGCCTGAAAATGGAGTTTGTATCAAATTGTAATGTGCAAATAAGCACAGGAAATTGTAAATGCAGTTCCATCTCGTCATTCTAGAATTACTGCTGGTATTGAAATAATAGTTTATATAGTACTTGCGGACTACCCTGAATTGTTCTTCACTAAAATCATTTGTTGTTGTCCCAATAAAATGCAATGAATGTTTCATGCAAAATGTGGCTATGATCATGAACAGGAAGAAAAAATAATCAACATCATACGCTCCAATTTATGAAAAAATAGCCCCAGAATTTCATAATGAAATTTAATGTTTGTATTAATTTCTGAAGCATATAATCCACTTCCAGTCTTGCCTTACGTTACCATAAACGTTTTGGTAATTATGGAAGGCATACAGTGGCAATGCGTGCCTGTTTTTTGAGTAGTTAGGAATATATGAGGGGCTCAGAACAGAAAATAATTTGTCATCAGGCTCTGCAAAAATCATTCCCATATCTTAGGATGGCAAGAAGATTCCATGTTGTGCTTCGCTAACTCTCAACAACAATGTTAGCAACTGTCTTTGTGGAAAAATGTTAGACAATCAGAGTTATCTCCTTTACTCAGAGGAGGCTCCTACGTTTCCTCTGCAGACCTCAACAGCATTAATGCACACTCATTCAAAGAGTTTCCATTCTGCAGCTTTTTCTCCAGTGCTTCTGTTTTCTGAGGTCCAGTCCTTTAGAGTTATAAAACAGCCCTGGCATTTTTTTCTCCTGAAAGTAATCTCTCAAGATTCTTCAATGTGGCATATATCAGTGCTCACTCCTTCTGTTTTTTCTTGTAATCAAAATTTAGTAAACTATGATTTTAGTGCACCAAACTCAGGTGAATTGAGAACTCACATCACTCAATTCAACTGAAAGTAGGATGAGTGAGGCAGTAATTTAAAAGTGTCCCCTTAGCATTACTGCTCCAACCTGGCATGTGATGACCCTAGAACTAATTATATAAACTTATGATTATGTGTGTGTAAGCACAAGCTCCTCATAATCATGCTACTTTTTGAAACTTAAATCTAGAAAATTGAAGTTTGGTGAATTTGTGTGTGATGCCCTGTACCTCAGCATGGTTATAGTTATACAATCATATATGCACCTATAAACAGACAGTATATCTCAGCAGCCTTTTAGGCACTGATAGCTCCATCTGTGAGGCAATATCACAATCCTGTAATGGAAAGTTTGTCACAGCTCTAACAGAATGAACGGGAAGCATGCAGATCTGCTGGCAGCACCTCTTGTAGCAGTCTGGATCCAGATACTGCCTAGAAAGTCCAATGAAGATGAATTAGCCCAGGCACATAATGTAACATTCCAAATAACTGCTACCTTGGAGCACTGATATTTCACATAAAAAGAATCGAGGGTGATCACCTCTCCACCCCACCCCCATAAAAGGTGTAAGAATGTTTCTAGTCTGTGACATCAATGTGCTTTGTGTGTGTGTGTGTGTGTGTGTGTGTGTGTGTGTGTGTGTGTGTGTGTGTGTGTGCTTAATTTTAATTTTTGCTGTATTTTAGCAGAGTAGTGCCTATGGGAAAAAGGGAGGTTTTTTACATTTTCACCTTCTCCTGGTAGGACTCACATAAATTTTTTAAATTAATAAAGTAAGGATGTGATAAGTCAAAGATAATTACGAGTGTTTCATGTGCTGATGTCAGCAGATTCCTGATACAGGAGTAGTACAAATAATAGTGCACAGATGACATACAAGCAGGCGCAGCAACTTGGTGCCTCATGTTCCCACTTTATAACACTTAGTCTTTCTGTGTTTCACTAATTGCACGCTTCCTAATGATAGAGTATTATACCATATTTTGTATGGTGAACAACTAAAATAACTTTTCCTCAGTTGTCCACTTGTACTGAAGTTGGATTTCTGTCTTTGGTGTCAATGATCTAAGTTCATGAATTGGCTTTAGCCACTAGATATCCAGTGAGGACTGAACAGGGCTCAGCACCATGATGCCTCTCTCTTTCATGAAGGACCATCTGGGGATAGTCACACTTACAGTGATTTCCAGAACTGCCTGGCACTGTAACACTTAGGTGGGCTGAGATTACAGGGCGGGACTCGAAGTGCACTTAATGTCTCATACATTAGTACACTGTCTGAATTGTAGAAAAAAAAGGAAGACATGCAGAAATGTTTAGCTCAACCTCTATAAGACTGACATTTTTCCATAGCTACAATAAACCTGACTCTTCGCTGACCATATCCGGGTACACAGGAATGAAGGTTTCATTCTATTAAGGGAAGTGCCTGCCCTTGGGGCAGGGCTTATACTGGTGATAGCTTAGTAACACAGCCAATAACAGGCAGTTGCTCATGCACAACCCTGAAAGGGGTTGGCCTAGCTCTCTAGCTGGGACTGTGTTGGGGGAGGAGCTAGTGACATGGGAGGAGGAACACAACTCACTAAACAAGCACAGAGTACACCAAAAAGCAGTTAACGTAAAGTAATCATCATCATGTTTTCCCTTACAAAAAGTCATGCTGCCTCAGTAAATAACATTATAAATATTTTGTATTTCACAAATGTAGCTGCTGCTGAGTTACACAATCCAATACAAAAGATGTGTCACATTATGACACTGTACACATTTGTGAATATGAACAGTGGGTAACAGTGAAACAATCATCAGCATATAGTGATGGTATGGGTGAAGCACCACACAGTGGGTAACAATGAAACAATCGTCAGCATATCCTGAAGGTATGATGTGAAACATCACACCATGGGTAACAATAAAGCAATCCTCAGCATATTCTGAAGGAATGGGGTGAAATAGCACACAGTGGGTAACAATGAAACAGTCCTCAGCATATCCTGAAGGTATGGGGTAAAACACCACACAATGGGTAACAATGAAACAGTCCTCAGCATATCCTGAAGGTATTGGGTAAAACATCGCACAATGGGTAACAATGAAACAGTCCTCAGCATATCCTGAAGGTATGGGATGAAACAGCACACAATGGGTAACAATGAAACAGTCCTCAGCATATCCTGAAGGTATGGGGTAAAACACCACACAGTGGGTAACAATGAAACAGTCCTCAGCATATCCTGAAGGTATTGGGTGAAACACCACACAATGAGTAACAATGAAACAATCATTAGCCTATCCTGAAGGTATGGGGTAAAACACCACACAATGGGTAACAATGAAACAGTCCTCAGCATATCCTGAAGGTATAGGGTAAAACATCGCACAATGGGTAACAATGAAACAATCATCAGCCTATCCTGAAGGTATGGGGTTAAACACCACACAATGGGTAACAATGAAAAAATTGTCAGCATATCCTGAAGGTCCGCGGTGAAAGATCACACAATAGGTAGCAATGAAACAATTATCAGAAGGTATGGAATGAAACACAGAAGCAATGATGAAATAGTATCAGAGATATGAAATTGGCACCTGTACCCCAAAAAGGATCTGGAATTTGAATGAGAGCATGATGTTTGTAGTTCCAAAACACTGTCCAGGGTTAATGCTGTGTAGCCTCTAAGTGTTATCAACACTGCAGATATTCATAACTGCAATCTAAAATGCTAATTCAGTACAAGTATTGATTGCACTATATTAGCTCCCCTGAAAATGTACAAAGGAATACAGAAAGCATTGCAACTGCTTGATTAACATAGTTTTTCATTATAAGCAGAATGTGATATACTACTCAAGCACAGCCAAATGCATTTACTGCATTTTGTAATGCATTCAGACAAATTTCTTCATCATAATAACAGGAAACTCATAGTTGCTATATTTCAAGCCATTGCAGAGAGTCTTCATACTTTATGTTAAACAAAAGTGTCCTTAGTGTAAACTTTTCAAGATGCTCTGTAGGAACATTGTGTGAAAAACTGCACCAAAACAGCATAATAATGCTCTATTACAAAACATCTCCAAAATCTATATCAAATTTAAGAAATGAGCCATAACAATGAATAATTACAGTATTCAGACTTGCACCATTTCCTGGATATTTCAGTTAAAGGTTTTGATTTGATCCATTAAAGTTGATGAGAACTTTAAAATGATCCATGTCACCTCAGAGTTGCCAGACAGACAGAGCAACTGAAAAACACTGTAAACATGTGACTGGTACAAAGTTAACATGTAAGACAGTAGATGAGTGGTTCAAGAAGTAAGTGAAGTTTTACTCTGAAGAGGCCAACGTTTTGGTTCCCTTCAAAATTAATCAACAGAAAATTACCAACGCATTGATCTATGTCTCTGTGATACAGAATAATGACAAGCAGATAACAACTGCTAATAAACAGCATTAACAACTCATGCAATCTCCAGAAATGTCACCTACTCATTCACTCACCATGACAATTTCAACTTAATACATCTAAAAGTTTACACAAATTATCAGTGGTGGAATATAATAGAGACTATTCAGGCAGCCACTCTGCCACCCATGGGCAGTTGCAATTTTCTATGTTCAACACTGTTAATTCATTTTACTTAGCTAATGTGCTGAACCTAACAACTGATAACAAGAAAGTATTTATTTTTAGTTTTATCTTTGTATACTAGTGGCCCTACCATTTGCTAATGTGTACCACTAGCAAGTGACTTGGTTCAGCTAGAGGCACTTCATTTATTTATTGTAAAAATAAGTAAACAAGCTGTGGTAACCCTATCTAGATGGCAGGCACCCTACCTCTCTTTGCCTTCTTGGGATTCATTAGAATATCACGAAGCAGAAAGTCTACAAATATTAAACAAGACACTGGATGGCTAAGGACTTTCATGAGGTTAAGTTTTTTTTTTTTTTTTTTAATTCTGGCAGGTAACCAGATAAGGGCATTCAGGAGAGAGACTTAAATTTTAAGACAGGAGAGCACTTTACTGTCTTTGTGTGAAAAAGAACTAAAATACATTATAACTCAGCCTTATTTTATTGTAAAGTCACCTGAGATGGACACAAAGACAATAAAATAGCTACAATTGCTGTCTAGTGCATGGGTGTTGCCTGTAGAAGAAAAGTGACTGATATCATTTGTTCAGTTATTCTGGGCTGGCTTTACAAGACTAATGCAATTTGTGCAAAGCAATCTGGAATTAATACCTTATTATGTGAACTACTGTTTGTGTGAAACAAAGTTGAAATGCATTATGTGCCCATTATTTTTAATCACAATCAGATGTCTAAGCTGTACATAGTTAGCAAAGTTGCTATAACTGCTGGCTGAGGTGGGGGCAGGCTGTAGATGAAAGTATCTTACTCTTTTGTAGTTGGTTCAGTTTAGAGGATCTGACATTACAGGACTAATGTGCTATTGAAATAAGTTGGAATACTTTGCTCTCTTACTACTGTTTGCCTGAAATAAAAGTTGAAGCTGTCTCTGATTTCACAGAACAACCCTGACTTTTTTCCTCATGTTTTGATCCATTCCTTATAATATTGGTGGTTTTCTGACAAATAACTGAGGGGTGCAGTCACTAAATAATGGCATTTGACATTTGAGTTGAAGAAATATCATAACCTTCAGAAAACACATGCCAGTGCAAACACTGTCATTCCTCACAGGTTCATAGAAAGTTACAAGGCATGGAGTCTAAGAAAGCATTAATAAGCCTAGCTCAAATTCTTAATTGCCAAAAAGCACTGTCAGGTTAAATGACTTGCTCATAGTCACACAGTAAGCAAAAATGTCCAAGAGAAATTAAACTTATACCACAGGAAGTAGCTTGTTCATAACATTAATCATCTGTGCCAACTGCATGACATATTCTCGTACCTTTCTAAGAACGTAAAGAAAATGTTTAAAATCTGTCTCTGATTTTACACCTTTCTCCCTCATTATTTTTGGCCTTGTCCCTGATTGTTGCATTTTAAGAGGTTAAGAGGTATTATAGTTTATCACAAGCATTCCCACTGTGGGAGATTGGGTGCTGGGCTGGCAACTAGACACTGGAAAACTCCACTGCCAATCATGAGCAGTCAGGTGATCCGTTGTGGTGATCCTAACTGGGAAAAGCCAAAAGAAGAAGAAGATAGTTTATCACAACCAGATGAAGGGTGCAAAGTGGCTATAACCACTATGTGGGAATAGGGGGTGGCTGTTAATGAAATAAACTTTCTGTCTTGTCATTTGCTCTGTTTAAACAGCTTGTGTATTTGTGTAAAACAAACTGGAAATGCATTATTGTTTTCATAATCAGTCTTTATTTTAACATATTCAGATATCTGATGTGTACAAAGTCAACAATAGGCCAAAAATTGTTGGATGCATGGGACATCTGTGCATGAGTATGACTGGCCCTGCTGTCATGATCAAGCTAAACAATCATTAGCCTGGTTTTGCAAGACTAATTTCATTTGTGTAAAGCATGTTTGAATACTTTACTGTGGCCATTTTTATCACAATTGCACACCTGAGGTGTGCACAGTCAAGTGTCTAGAACTGATGTGTATGAGCAATCATGGGTTATAATCAGAGCAGTTTGAGTAGTCTTCTATGGTTGAAATGTTCTGAAATTAGTAATCATGTTATTACTGGTTAGTATTTTTTTCACTTCTTGTTGGAAAATGTTCAAGATTACTTAGATTTAAAACAAATGCACATGCAATTTGCTTTACTGGGCAATACATATAATTGAAAACAATCGGGAAGGTAAATTCAAATAAACATGTACATTTATGAATGATCCAAAAAATGTGTGTGTGAAGGGGCTAATGGTTTGAAAACTACCACGATCTAAAGGTACACTTAAACTGACACTGTATGTTATTATTTTAAAGATACAACTTTCAAGCATGTACTGCAATAAAAATGTGTGATAAAGCATGTTTAGGGAGCCACAGAACTTTTTTTTCAACTCCACAGTGGCACTTCAAACTAAAAGCAATGTCTCTGCTAATGTAAATATGATTTGAATTTTTATCTGCTTTTAACTCCTACATGTTTGCAGCAGTTCTGAATGTTCAGTTTCTAAATAATAAGAAGAAAAAGAAATAGTTTAATTATTAGCACAAGCTGTTTGGAGAAAAACAATACTGTCCTTATAAAAGTAGTGAACACTCCATATAAAAAACATGAAAATCAATACTTAAAAATAAAGTAATAACCCAATATAAATTAAATAAAAACTATAACTAAAAATGTGTGACAATTAAAGAATAATTAGCTAGTAATGATATTAAAAATCATTTGCAATAAAGTAGAAAAAAGTGTTCTACATTTAAACTAAAAGATGTATAATGATAGAAACATATTATACACTACTACTAAATATCAATTAATATGGTATTAAAAAGAAACTCGAAAGAATGATTGTGGAAAACTGGAAAAAGATGATAGTGGGTAAATAAGGATAGTGAAAAAATAAAATAAAATTAGTCCTGTAAACAATGTGCCAATTTTCTAAGTTCCAGTATACTTTTAAGTGAACAGTAGTAATTTAGTCTCGCTTTCTGAAAGAGTTCAGCTTTAATTGCCATATTTAAGTATTGATTTTTGTGTTCTTTTATATGGAGTGGTCACGACTTTTATAATATTTAAGTATTGATTTTTGTGTTCTTTTATATGGAGTGGTCACGACTTTTATAAGGACAGTATTTTTTTCTATCTCACACTGACCAGCACATAGTTGATGTACTTTTCCTGGTTTAACTTACTCATTAAATGTACATATAAGGTTGTATTCTTTTTTAAATTTTGGTTTACTGTTTTTTACTATGCATATTGGTTAGTTTTAGTAAGATTTTTTATATACATATATATATATATATATATATATATATATATATATATTTTTTTTTTTTTTTTTTTTAGGGTTCTTGTACACAGACCTGAAGAAGTCTAGAGGGATGAAATTGATCTTTGTTAACAATAATTTATGGAAACAGATTACGTTTTAGACAATATATTTTTTTCTGGATGCCAAAATATATTTTGTGATTGCCAAATGCTCTAATATTTTAAATATTTCTAACCATGTATCTTTGATAAATTCACAGACTTTGTTTAATAATAATCAGCTTAATAAGAAGTACCACATCATTATTAACTTTATTAATTTTATTTAAAATGCATACGTTTTAAATTATTAGGGCATTTAGTAAGTAGGGCAATACCAGCTCGAATATCACACTTATAAGGATGGAGAAGGTATTGAATTTGTTGATATGTATATCAATAAACCTTGTTTTACAACTAAATAAACCACTCCCATACCTGATAACAGGTATATAAGTCAGAAAAGTTTGGGATGAAACTACCATTCTGTTTATTTATTTTTTGTTTGTTTGGACTGCTTTTCTGTTTCCCTACTAAATGATTTTTGATTGGAAACAGACTGTCTACCCTACTTGAATTACTTCTGAATAGCTAGTACAGTTAATAATTATGTATAATATTAATAATATTTCATTTTTTTATTTTTTGATTTAGGACTTATTAAGTTCACTACTTGTACTACCATTTTCTGATTTTTTCTGATTTATAATATATAGTGATTAACTAGACATACAGGAATCGAAAAAATACCAGACAGACAAGTTCCTTACGCTGCTGTATATTATCAGAATAGAAATAATCCGATGGTATTTATATACGTTTTAATGGGTGCCAATGAGAGTTTATGCTTTGCACTACATTATCAGACTAGCTATTATCGAATAGTGTTTATATACTTTTAAGGGATGTCTATGAGAGTTTATGTTGTGCATTATATTATCCGACTAGCAATCTTTGAATGGTTTTTATATAAGTTCATAGGTCCATAGATGTTTACTAGGCTAACAACCACATGGACCTTTTTTAGCCTAACCATTCGTCCCAAATCTCTAATAAGTCCTGGTACCCTTGATAAGTATAAGCATGGGCCTGGGAGATGAACCATTTACAACTTACCTGTGTCCATTAGAGACATAGATGTCAAACCAGGGATGAATTTCCAGTTTCCCATCCAATTGTCCAAGTTGTACTTGAATTGGGTTAGGGAGGAACTCTGCTTCACATGGATGGGGAGCCTGTTCCACAGACGTGGTAGTGTCTGGGATAAATACCTATCTCTCCAGCAGACCTTATTTATATCATAGGCAAGGTTTAAGTCTTTAGAACAGGTAATTCTGGTGCTGCTTGTTTTGTGGATATGCAGGAGGTCCATCAGAGTGTGGTCTGACAATGCTCTGTATGTCAGGCATAGATCTACCCTCAAAATCCTGTAGGAGACAGAATACAGGGATAGGGCATTGAGGCACTCTACATAGAACATATTACTTATGGCCTGTATTCATTTAGAGAGGAACCTCTGTGGACGTTCCAATTGTTGCACATGCCTAGTTTGGTACATACCAAAGGGACATTGTCCTCAATGATAGGTCTGATGAATGACAGATATAGTGGGACAATGACTTCCTTGGACTTAGATGCCATACCTTTGTTTATAAGTTGCATAACATTGAATGATTTCCTACCCACTCTAGACACGTGATGATAACAGGCTAGATTACTATCTATGTGTGTTCCTAAGTCCCTGACTACTGGATTAAGGGGTGTGTTGTCAATATCATCGTTACCAGGGATTGATGACTTCCCAAAGGATACTATTATGCATTTCTTGGCATTTAGTTTTGTCCATGGCTCTGATACCAGTTGTTTGCCTGTGTCAGCCCTTCCTGGAGAACATTTGTGTCAGTGTGAGAATAGATAACAGCTCCTAATTTGCAATCATCTGAAAATTTAGTTAGCCAGAGACCACACTGACATTGGGTCTTGACTTCTGTAAATGCCAAAAAGAAGCAGTCAAGGATTGATCCCTGAGGGACTCCACTTGTGACTGGCCTCTTTGTAACTTCCTGGTTCCAGTTGGCTATCCACCAGGTTACATACAGGCTTGTACCTAATCTCTTGAGTTTCTCAACAATGCCCAAGTGGGGTAGTGTGCCAAATGCCTTAGCTAGATCAAGGTAGGCAGTGTGAACGATTTTATCCTCCTCCACTGCTTTGGTGACCATCTCAAAGAAGTACACCAGGTTGAGTAGGCATGATCTGCCCTTGTCGAAACCAAACTGGGTTGGGTTGAGTAAAGCTACAAGTGAATTTATCAGCCATGAGGTTTGCAATGTCTTCTGGCTCAGTATAGGTGGCTCCATTTACAATGAGCTCTGCACATAATTGTGTATTGCCTTTGAGGTTGCGAACATAGCTAAAGAATGCTTTGTGGTTGTCCTCGGCCTGGGAGGCCAAACATACCTCAAATTTGGCTTTGGTAGACATTAGTTGCCGTCTGTGTTATTTATTTAATTTAATTTGATGAGAGTGTTTTAATCCTGCTGGGTGCTGCGCCTCCTAATTTTTGCCATGATTTTCTTCCTGCTGTTATACAGCCGATTGATTTTGTGATTCCACCAGGGTGACTTGTTTTTTGAGTTAATTCTGTACTTATTCTTGGTTGGTACAGCTGCCTCTGTGCAGCTATTAACATGCTTGTACAGGGTTTCTGTGAACAGTTCTGCACAGGCAGAAGTGTTCTCAGGGTTTATGGGGGCTTGAAATTTTGACAGGTTCTCGCTTAATAGCAGGAGGTTAGCCTTAGAATAGTTCCTGAATATTTCAGGTTTAGCTGGGGGGTCCAGGTTTTATTTTTACTTCAAAGGAGACCATTTTGTGGTCTGACCTTACTAGGGAAAGCATCACAGTAGGGGGTGTGCAGCAGTCTCCCATATTAGTGAGGACCAGATCCAGTATGGCTGCACCCCTGGTTGGTATATTGAGTATCTGGTCCAGGGAGTTTGTGTTTACAAAATCCAAGAATCTGTGTGCATCTACATTTGGTGTCTTATATAGTTTTTAATGGTTATCTATGAGAGTTTAGACAGCATTACATTATCAGACAAACAATCATTGAATTGTGTATATATACTTTTTCAAGGACATCTATGAGAATTTGGGCTGTGCATTATGTTATCAGACTAGCAATCACTGAATGGTATTTATATAGGTTTCAATAGACGTCTATAAAATACATTGATATATATATATATATATATATATATATATATATATATACACATGGATTTACTTCATATAGTCATATTTTCACTTACCAGAAACTTAAAAGGACAAGATGACTTTGCCAAAAATTTACTTTCATGAACACTCGGATCACTGCAGTTTTACTCTGGGAAAGAAACCATTTGGTCACAACGACAAAATAAAGTAACCTAAGGAAATCAAAGCCACCCACACCCCCTATGTAGAGATCTGTGCTCTTTACACTCCCCAACTATATATACTAACTCTAAGATCTCACTACAGTGGGGAAAAGGGCAAAGTTAACCATGATGGCCAAGTGTTTCCTTTCCCAGAATAAAATTCCAGTCATCCAAGTGCTCATGAAAGTAAGTTTTTGGAAAAGTTTTCTCGTCCTTTTAAGTTTTGGGTAAGTGGAAATTTGATCATGTAAAAGGGATCCAGCGATATATATATATATATATATATATGTACTGTATTATCAGGCTAGCAATTATTGAATGGTGTTTATATTGTTTTTAATGGATGTCAATGAGAGTGTATGCAGTGTACTATATTATCAGACTAGCTATCATCAAATGGTGTTTATATACTTTTAACGGATGTCAGTGAGAGTTTAGGCAGTGCATTGTATCAGACTAGCAATTATCGAGTGGTGTTTATATTCTTTTAAGGGATGTCAGTGAGAGTTTAGGCAGTGCATTACATTATCAGATTGGCTATCATCAAATTTTGTTTATATACTTTTCAAGAGATGTCAATGAAAGTTTAGGCGGTACATTATATTATCAGACTAGCTATCATCGAATGGTGTTTATATACTTTTCAAGAGATGTCAATGACAGTTTAGGTGGTACACTATATTATCAGACTAGCAATCAGTGAATGGTGTTTATATAGTGTTAATGGATGTCTCTGAGAGTTTAGGTGGTACATTATATTTGCAGACTAGCAATCATTGAGTGGTGTTTATATACTTTTAAGGGATGTTAGTGAGAGTTTAGGTGGTGCATTACATTATCAGGACATTGTCACAGGAAACCCTTTTCTGATTAACATCTTAGGTGAAGCCCCATCATTTGTTTATAGGAAGGCCAGGAACATTAGACGTTTTGTTGAATTTAAACCTAGACCATATGAGAAAAGCACTAAAAGATGTGAAACTAATTGTACATTTTGTATATTTATACAGCAAGGTGATAGTTTTTATTGCCCTTATTTAAAGAACATCATTAAAACCAGTGCAGGGGGTGACTGTAACACTAAAAAAGTAATTTACAGGGCACAGTGCAATGAATGTGATGCATTCTATATGGGCAAGACTGTAAATAAACTCAAGCAAAGGATTTCATGTCATCTGTCAGAAATCCGCTCTGGATGTAAAAATAATGCACTAGCCAAACACCTTTCTCTTCATAAAAGACACACAGGTTTTAAGTTCCAGATCCTGGATTGCGTAGACTTTGATCTTGAAGGAGACATCCCAAATATTCTGGAGAAACATGAACTCATGTGGCAATTAAAGCTGAACTCTTTTAGGAAGCCTGGACTAAACTACTACTGTTCAATTAAAAGTGCACTGAAACTTGGAAAATTGCCACATTGTTTACATGACTAATTGTATTTTATTTTATTTTATTCTACAAATTGGTTTTAAATACCATTTTAAATCAGTTGTAATTTAAGTGTATATTTTGTTTCCATCATCATACATACATTTTTTCTTATTTTTATTTTTTTTTCTTGTTCTTTTTTCCACTTTATTCAAAATGATGTGTAATAACAATACTAATTATATAATTATATATATTTTTATAGATTGTTTTTAGGGTTCTTGTACACAGACCTGAAGAAGTCTAGAAAGAAGAAAGCGATCTTTGTTAATAGGTTATGAAAACAGAAATTGATTTCTATATGCAAAATGTACATGTATATATTTATATATATTTTTGATTGCCAACTGAACTAAGGTTGATATATTTCCAGCCATGCAGTATATTGTCTTGGATAAAATCACAGACTTAATAATCTACTTAATAATCTGGTTAAATAAGAGGTACCACATCATTATAAATTTTATTTAAAGTACATAAGGGTTATATTATTATGGCAGCTACTAAGTAGGGCAGGACCAGCTTGAATGCATGTGTACCAATAACACTTTGTTTTACAGCACAATAAACCACTCCCATGCCTGATTAAAAGTATATATATATATATATATATATATATATATATATATATATATATATATATATTTAGAAAGCTTGTGAGGAAATTATTACTCTATTTTTGTTTTACTTGGATCGCTTGTCTGTGTACTTAATGAAGGATTTTTGACTGGAAACAGACTTCCTGCCTTACTTGTATTATTTTCAAATACTTAGTAATGCTGTACAATTATATATTTTCTATTATTACTTTTTGTTTTGTTTTTGACTTTAGACAAGTTTAAGTTCGCTACTTCTACTACTATTGTCTGATCTGATTAATATACAGTGATTAACTAGAAATATATGGACTGAAAATCTTCCACACAGAGAAGTTTCTTACACTGTTTTGTTTTTGGACCCACTACATTTGTTTAGTGAGTTGTTTTGAGTCTTCAGGGATACCACGGAGATTACTTGCACATTATCAGACTAGCTGTCATTAAATGGTGTTTATATACTTTTAAGGGATGTCAATGAGAGCTGAGACAGTCTATTGTGTTATCAGACTAGCAACCATTAAATGGTGCTTATATACTTTTTAATAAATATTTGTGGGGATATAGGTGACACATTGCATTGTCAGGCTGGTGGATATCGATCATAAGTGACGGTATGAATAAGTAAACTGCCAAACCATTAGGAGTGCAACTCCCCTGCTCCTCACACATGGGGAGAAGTACCCATCCAGATGAAGCCAGAATGTGGGGAGGGAGGATGTGTGCGAAATTAGAATAACAAGTAAAAGGGATGTGGTGCCACAGAAGCCTTACCACTGCATAAGGTACTTCGCTGTATTTAAGTATTTCAGTTTTCCTTCCGTTACTGTTTTCATTATAATGTGTTGCCATGTAGTGACTTTCAGTCATTTGCATTTCCAGGAAAAGGATTTGACTGAGTTTTTGTTGTAGTAGTAGTGCTGAACATGGGCCGTACTAATTAATCAGAGTGTTCGCTGAAAGTAGTATTATGAAATAATCGTGAAATGCTAAAACCAATCATAATGAAGATAGGAGTGAAGGGACATGAATTAAAAGAAGGTGAGCTGTAATATGCAGCTCACATCTTTCAGTACTTACTTCCTGCACAAGCACATACTATCATGTTGAAGCCAAAAACATAAATCTATTTTTACTATAAGAGACGGCAAGTACAATTGGAAGACAACCTCATTACTGCTCTACTATAAAAGGAAAGCTAAAATTTGTATAGCCGTCTGTACCTCTACTGAGATAAAGCATAAAAAGGACTAAAGGTAATTAGACTAATTAGCTGCTAGTCGTCATATTTTCCCACATCTCTCAACTGCTATGATTTATGTATAGTGCTATGACTTTAGTTCTCATAGTTGGCCTTCCTTCTCCTAGACTTACTGACTTTCTTTATAAAGTCAGAACTATTTAAGGATTCATACCTTATTACATAACAGAACAAATCCTACTTAAATATTTACAAGTATTGACAATAGCTGGTCTAGTATCTGACTGAATACATTTTATTGTGAAATCTAAAGAATGTGTTGTACTTTTTGACTGATTTTTCAATGGCAGTGCTATGTTTCTAATGCTCCAAAGCAGAGAGGTATATATTCTATACCTCCCAGAATCTATCCACCTGTTTAATAAAACTGATCTGAAAAAACTAGAATCAAAGTAAAACATGGCACAGTATAAGAAAATGTACTTCAGTGACAAGGGAAATCAGAATGTTTTCAGAATACCTTAAAATATTTCAGCAAAACTGTATTTCCTAACAAAAACCCTGAAAGATTGACACTCAAGAAAATAGTTGACAGGTAGCAACCATACATGAATATGACAGTGAAGCTGTAAGACAAGCGCGTGCATTTATTACAGTGGTTGTGTCTGCTATAGGACTATGTCGTGCGTTTGTATTAACATGTGAGTGTAAGAAGAAAAATAACCACATTTCTCTGCTAAATAAACTTGAGTGTAAACCCTAACAATGCAAAAGTCATTGTTTTGTGGCACAGTGATCTGAGATCTTACTCATGTCTTTGTTTCAAATCAAACTAATAAACATTTGCCTTCCCTTAGCTATCTTTTTAACTTTAATCAGACAAGAAATCAGACAAGAAAATATAAAAATTTTAGGATGAACGGCCTACATTTTTAACTACTTCAAAAATGAAATAAAAGCTAAACATAACAACATAGGTTCATAGATTAGTACTAGACTAACTGCCCTTGTGAGCCATTTTAAGCCTAGCCAATTATCCCTTGTCAGACTCAAACCCTGCACCTTGTGTTTGTAAGTCAAACACCTTAACCATTAGGCCACCCACTACACTAAACCGATAGTACAGAACACCGACAGCATTAGTTGTTCACAACAAAAGGTGACTATATAGAAAACACATTCTTTATTTTACTAAACAGATTGATTAGCCCATTTCTATTTAGCCATACACAAATAGAGAGAAAAAAAGCAGTAACTCACATTGGTCAAGTTTTAGAAATATGCTCTGGGCAATATGTATTTAAGAATACAGCATGAGCTATTTATTTGAGTAACCATGACAAACTGATAAAAATCGCAACAGCAAACAAAAAAACAATTTTAGATTCCTGATAATGTATGTCACATCTAACTCACCATCCCAATATAAGCAATCAATGTGTTTTTTTGATTGGTGGGGGGGGTTAACTATTTTTGCTATCATGCCATATATATATGTGTGTGTGTGTGTGTGTGTGTGTGTGTGTGTGTGTGTGTGTGTGTGTGTGTGTGTGTGTGTGTGTGTGTGTGTGTGTGTGTGTGTGTGTGTGTGTGTGTGTGTGTGTGTGTGTGTGTGTGTGTGTGTGCATAATATATATATATATATATATATATATATATATATGTGTCTGTGTATCTATAATATAGGTCTACTACACTAAACCGACAGTACACAACACCGACAACCACAACACCGACACCACAAGAACCAAACTGCAAAAACACGAAAGTTCACATGCCCGACAAACCACAATCCCAACAGTTAACAAAACAAGAAATTTGCTGGTCCACACAACACACAACACAAGCACACCAACAACCTAAAAACCTACACTACACCTTACACACAACTATCTATGCACTAAGCTTAACCCAAACCCTAACCCTAAGGTCCATCACTATCGCACACTTACCTTACCTTACCTGCACCCTAACCCTAACTCACTTAATCTGCCCCTAACTCTCAAATCCCTCACTATCACACACGTACCTTACCCGCACCCTAAACCTAAGTCCCCCACTATCACACACTTACCTTACACGCACCCTAACCCTAAATCCCTCACTATCGCACACATACCTTACCTGCACCCTAACCCTAAATCCCACACTATCGCACACTTACCTTACCTGCACCCTAACCTTAAGTCCCTCACTATCGCACACTCACCTTACCTGCACCCTAACCCTAAATCCCTCACTATTGCACACTTACTGAGTCATGCTCACACGTTTCCCATGTCGGTGTTTTCGCTGTCGGGATTTCAAGTTGTCGGTTATCTGCTCCGTCGGACTTCTGGCATCAGTGATGTGATTGTCGATCTTCCGAGCTGTCAGTCTACCGTAGGGAACCCCTATATATTTTTATATATCTCTCTCTCTCTCTCTCTATATATATATATATATATATATATATATATATATGTGTGTGTGTGTGGTGTGTGTGTGTGTATGTATGTATATATATATATATATATATATATATATGTGTGTGTGTGTGTGCGTGTATATACATATATATATATATATATATATATATATATATATATCTATGGGTCTACTACGGTTGATTGAAAACTCACTTGACTGAAAATGAAATTACTAAGACCACTTCACTGAAAACTCATTTCATTGAAACTCATTTCATTGAAAGTTATAAATGGCCTTTACCCCACTGTAGTGCGACCCTGGAGTTAGTATATAAAGTAAGGGGGGTGTGGGGGGCACATTTTAAACTATACACAGTGATAATTACAAGTGCGATAAATAACTGTTTTCAAAAGAGAATATATACCCAAGATATGTGGGGGGCTTCACCCCCCCTACACACCTCCTTACTTTATATACTATCTCCAAGGTCGCACTACAGAAGGGAAAAGGACATTTATAACTTTCAACAAAATGAGTTTCAGTCAAGTGAGTTTTCAGTGAAGTGAGCTTTCAGTGAAGTGGTCCTAGCAATTTCATTTTCCCCCACCCCCCCAACTATATATACTAATTCCAGGATTGCACTACATCGTGAAAAGTGCATAGTAGTGACAGCATAGCCCCCCCCCCCCCCCGACCTAGTCTGGTTTTATATGGTCCAATTTACAATTTAGTATGTTAAAATTAAGTATTACTGGTTTCAATCAAATGACTTTTCAGTCTTTTGAAATTTCAGTCTTATGGTTTCAGTCAAATGTGTTTCATTCAAATGAGGTTTCTATCATATGATAGGGATCCATATATATATATATATATATATATATATATATATATAGAGAGAGAGAGAGAGAGAGAGAGTCACTTCTTCATAGGTTGGTACTAGGCTATCAGCCCTAGGGCCTATACAAGCCTAGCCATAACAATTCCCTGGCTATTTCTTCCCACACTATTTACTTCCCTGGACCCCTGTCTAGCAGGGTGACTGACGTGATCCCCGGGATGAATTTCCTTTCTCCCATCCAATTGCCAAGGTTCCTTTTGAAGAGGGCCAAAGAGGCACTCTGCTTGACATGTATGGGCAATCTATTCCAGAGTCTGGGGAGTCTCTGGGTCAGGAACCTATCCCTCCAGCATGTTTTGTTTATTGTGATGACAAGGTTTAGATCCCTGGAGAGTGTGGCTCTGAGGGATTTGGATTTCTTTAAGTGTAGCATGTCCAACAGCTCTGGGTTTGACATGGCCTTGTATGTTAAGCAGAGATCACCTCTGAGTAGACGATATGTGACAGAGTATATCTGGAGTTTTTTAAGGTGGTCAGCGTAGGGCATCTGCTTTAGGTCTGTGATTCTTTTAGTGAGGTATTTCTGCAGCCTTTCCAGTTGTTGCAGATGTCTTGAGAGATACATACCAAATGGGGCATCGTATTCTATAATGGGTCTAATGAGGAATGAGTACAGTGGGACAATGACCTCCTTTTTTCTGGATGAAAAACCCTTAGTAATGAGGTGTGCCACATAGAAGGATTTCCTGACTGTTGTGGCCATGTGGTTATCGAATGTGAGACCACTGTCCACCTGAGTCCCTAAGTTTCTTATCACACTTTTGGTGTTTAGTGTACTGCCACCTATATGGTAATTCACGGGTACATGTTTTTTTCCCAAAGGGGATAACTATACAGCATTGAGCTTGAACCCATGGCTCTGGCACCAAGCATCTGTTTCTGTAAGGCCCTTTTGTAGAATATCCACATCATTTGAGGATTCAATAATGGCTCCCAGTTTGTGGTCATCTGTGAACTTTGTTAGCCAGAGTCCCTTAGTGTTGGCCTGTACTTCAGAGAAGTAGATGCCAAACAAGAGCAGTCCCAGGACTGAACCCTGAGGTACTCCACTTGTAACTTGTCTGGAGCTGGATTTGGAGTTGGCTACTTTTACAGTGTGGGTTCTATCAGTAAGCCAGTTAGCAACCCATTGGGTGACGTAGGGATTAATGCCCAGCTTAGTAAGTTTATCTATGATTCCAGAGTGGGGGATGGTGTCAAAGGCCTTGGCAAGGTCTAGATAGGCTGTGTGGACCCCCTTACCCTTGTCCATGGCTCTGGAGACTGACTCAAAGAAGTCAATCAGGTTCAGGAGACAAGATCGGCCCTTCACGAACCCAAACTGGGTGGGGTCCAGTGTTTGAAGGTTGCCAATGTCTTTGTTTATAAGTTCTATGATAATACGCTCCATGGCCTTGCAAATAAGGCTTGTCAGACTGATGGGACGGTAGTTTCCAGGATCCAAGGTGGATCCCTCCTTGTGGAGTGGGATAACTATAGCTCTGCGCCACTCAGTGGGCAGGAAACCTGAGGTGATGCTATGATTAAACATGACACTTAGGTGAGGTGCCAGTTCATATTGTAGTTCATGTAGTATGCAGCCCGGGATGTCATCTGGTCCCATGGATGCTGTATTCTTAGCTTTGGGGAGTGCGTTTTTTTACCTGTGTGGCCATTATTACCGGAATTTGGCAATCTTCTGGTACTGAGATGAACCATTTAGGGGGTGAGAGGGGGGTGAAGTTGGCACTGAATCGATCTGCCAGGATATTGGCAATATCCTTGGGATCAGTATATTTAATGCCATTCTGTTTTAGCTCAGAGCAGATCTGAGCATTGACATTTAGATTCTTGACATAGTTATAGAATGCCTTGTGGTTGTCTTTGGAATCTTTGGCAATTTTATTTTCGTAACTAGCTTTGGAGAATTTTATGAGGGATCTCAGTTTCTTACTGAGGTTGGTAAGGGAGTTTTTTGCATCCTGGGATTTTCCTCTTTTCTGCAACAGTTTCTTCCTTTTGTTGTAAAGTTTTTTATGGCAGGGGACCACCAGACTGGCTTCCTTTTTTTGGTGGAGAACTTCTTGGTTCTATTTGGGATGGCACGATTCATGCATGAGTGGATGTGCTCATACAGTGCCTTAGTGAAGAATTCAGCAGTTGAACTTTCAGTTCCCGTCTGCATGGGTGTCATGAAGTTTGTAACTTCTGACTTGAGTAGCATGAAGTTGGCTTTGGAGAAGTTTTTTATGGAGGTTTCCTTACTGGGGAGTGTGGGGGGGATGTTGATGTTATGGGTGATTAGCTTATGGTCAGACCTGACTAACGAGGGGGTGACGATAGGTGTGGAGCATTGACCTCCCATGTTGGTAATGACCAGGTCTAGGATATTGGAGCTGCTGGTGGGACTATGGATTAGTTGATCCAGGGCGTTGGAATTTATGAATTCCAATAACCGTTGGGCAAAGGTGTTGGTACATGAATAGTTTTCCCAGTTAATGGCAGGGTAGTTAAAATCATCCAGTATTAGGGTGTTTGGTTCTATCTTAATATTTTTCAGTATGTTTAGAAAGGTGTCGTGAGAATCTTGGGGTATGGTGGGGGATCTGTAGCAAGCTACAATTTGGATTGCAGTCTTACCTAGTTAGTGTTAGTTGCACCTGGAGAATGTCAGACGCATTGTGTTGGGCAACTAGCCTGGTGGTGTGAATATCCTTGGTGAATATTGACACTCCTCCACCTTTAGTGTTTCGGTCCTGGTTTGGTGGCCGAAAAGTGTGGTAAGAGTTGTAGCCTGGTATTGCACGGGTGCTCTCTGGAGCCTTGAACCAGGTCTCAGTTACTGCACAGATATCGATGTTCTCCATTTTTAGGAGTGCCACAAGAGAGTGCATTTTGAGATTTAGACCTCTAGCATTGAGTAGCATTACCTTCAGATTTTGCATGCTTGTACCTGTTACAGTGGTATCGTACCTGGTACGCTGAATCTTGAAATACTGAAATATCAAATGTCAGTATCTCTAGACCAGAAGAATGAAAATGCAGTTGGTCGTAACTGCACTTTGTCGAATGTGCAGTAAGTATTTCCCAGTGTATGTGTATAATGTTCTGTGGTGTCTGGGTGATGAAGATGGTGGTCAGTGTTCGGTCATGTTCAGAGATGTAGGTAAGTGTGTAGTAGTTAAGGATTTAGGGTAAAGATGTGTTTTTATGTTTTTGGATGTTGTAGGTGTGTTTTAGAGTAAGTAGGTGAGGGTGTGTGTATAGGGTTGAAAGTGATGATTGTTTTACAAGTGTGGTGTGTGTATAATGGGAGTGTAGGGCTCATAGAGATAGGTGTATTGCTATTTTTGTGTTAGTGCGACCTCGGAGTTGGTATATATAAGTATGGGAGGTGTGGGGGTGAACCCCTCCACATTTGGAGCGGTTGAATGGGAGGTTGCCCCCTTGCTTAAATGTAAAGAAGTGTGTTTTATTTTATTTATTTATTTATTTATTTATTTATTTGTGTGTATTTTTATGTCAGGGGAGGGTTTGTTGATTTGAGTATCAGCATTTTAAGTTTTCATGGTTGTGGAGTTTCATTCTTCTGGTCTCAAGATACTGAAATTCAAAATTTCAGTATTTCAAGATTCAGAAGATATATATATATATATATATATATATATATATATATATATATATAAGTTTAAAACGCCCCTGTTAAAATGCCAGGTTTTTGTAATATAAGAAATGAGACCGCAATAAATCATTATAAAACTTTTCTCAACTTTAATGTGACCTATAACCTGTACAATTCAATTGAAAAACAAATACATCTGTTAGGGGAAAAATATATAAAAAATAAAACGTACAATAAGCTGGTTGCATAAGTGTGCACACCCTTAAACTAATACTTTGTTGAAGCACCTTTTGATTTAATTACAGCATTCAGTCTCCTTGGGTAGGACTCTATCAGCATGGCACATCTTGACTTGGCAATATTTGCCCACTCTTCCTTGCAAAAGCGCTCCAAATCTGTCAGATTGTGAGGGCATCTCTTGTGCACAGCTGTCTTCAGGTCACCCAACAGATTTTCTACTGGATCTAGGTCTGGGCTCTGGCTGGGCCATTCCAAAACTTTCATTTTCTTCTGGTGAAGCCATTCTATTGTTGATTTGGGTGTATGCTTGGGGTCATTGTCTTACTGAAAGGTGAAATTCCTCTTCATCTCCAGTTTTCTAGCAGATGCCTGAAGGTTTTGGGCCAAACGTGACTGGTATTTGAAACTGTTCATAATTCCCACCACCTTGACTAAAGCCCCAGTTCTAGCTGAAGAAAAGCTCCCCCAAAGCATGATACTGCCACCACCTGCTTCACTATGGTGTTCTTTTGGTGATGTGAAGTGTTGTTTTTGCGCCAAACGTACCTTTTGGAATTGTGGCTAAAAAGTTCAACCTTGGATTCATCAGACCATAACACATTTTCCCACATGCTTTTGGGAGACTTACTGTGTTGTTTTTGCAAATTTTAGCTGGACCTGGATGTTTTTCTTTGTAAGAAAAGTCTTCCGTCTTGCAACCCTACCCCATAGCCCAGACATATGGAGAATACAGGAGATTGTTGTCACATGTAGTACACAACTAATACTTGCCAGAATTTCCTGCATCTCCTTCAGTGTTGCTCTAGGTCTCTTAGCAGCCTCCCTGACCAGTTTTCATTTTGTGTTTTCCTCAATTTTGGATGGACATCCAGTTCTTTGCAACATCACTGTTGTCCCATATTTCTCCACTTTTTGATGACCGTCTTCACTGTGTTCCATTTTATATCCAATGCTGTAGACATTTGTTTGTACCCTTCTCCTGACTGATACCTTTCAACACTGAGATCCCTTTGAGGCTTTGTAAGCTCTCTGTGAACCATGGCTTTTACTGTAGCAGGCAACTGAGTAAATGTCAGACAAATCCTACTAGGAAAGCTGAACTTTATTTAGGGTCAATCAGAGTCTCTTTAATTGATGGCAGGTGTGTACCCAAGAAGACTGAATGTTGTAATTAATTCAAAAGGTTCTTCAACAAAGTAGTAGTTGAAGGTTGTGCACACTTATGCAACCAGCTTATTGTATGTTTTTTTTTATTTTTTATGTTTCCCCTAACAGATTTGTTTGTTTTTCAATTGAATTGTACAGGTTATAGTTCACATTAAAGGTGAGAAAAGTTTTGAAATTATTTATTGTGGTCTCATTTTCTTTTTATATCACAAAATCCTGGCATTTTAACAGGGGTGTATATATATTTAT
Source organism: Protopterus annectens (assembly GCF_019279795.1). Classification (NCBI taxonomy): domain Eukaryota; kingdom Metazoa; phylum Chordata; order Ceratodontiformes; family Protopteridae; genus Protopterus; species Protopterus annectens. The sequence goes on from NC_056739.1 coordinate 47,254,886, forward strand.
AGATAGATAGATATAGATATATATTCACTGAAAGCACATTTCACTGAAACACATTTGACTGTGCACAATTCACTGAAAGCTCAATTCACTGAAAACACAATTCACTGAAACACATTTCACTGAAAGTTATATATGGCCTTTTCCCCACTGTAGTGCGATCCTGGAGTTAGAATATATAGTAAGTGGGGGTATGGGGAGTGTAGCACCCCACCTATTTTAAATATTTTGAACTATATACATGGATACTTGCAATTCAAATAAATTACTCTTTTCTGAACATAATATATATCCAAACTATGTGGGGGGGCTACACCCCCAAACCCCCCTTACTTTATATACTAACTCCAGGGTCACACTACAGTGGGGAAAAATGCTATATATAACTTTCAGTGAATTGTGTTTTCAGTGAATAGTCCTAGACCCATATATATATATATATATATATATATATATACACACACACACACACACACACACACGTATGTAGACACACACATACACACACACACACACACCCACATATGTATATTCATACATTTATTGTTTTTCTTTCGGCTTTTTCCAGTTAGGGGTCGCCACAGTGGAACTCTGATCCGCTAATGATTGGCAGTCAATTTTTATGGTGCCAAGGTGCCAGACCAATGCCCAACCTTCAACGAAGGCACTCCCATTCATGCATGTCTTTTGAATGCCACTCGACCGCGGGGAGGACATGCAGACTCCACACAGAAGGCGCTCCAGCCGAGAATCGAATAGGAGAACATCTTGCTGTGAGGCGACAATGCTACCGCTGCACCACTGTGTCTTCAAATGCAAAATATTGAACAACAACTGAACAAACACAACTGTTTAATCAGCAACCTATAAAAAAAAAACAAGTAAAACATTTTTTGCAGGTGTAAGTGCACTGCACCCCCCCCCCCCCCCCACACACACACACACATTGATAATTATATGTAACATCTGCAAGGTCTCACTACAGTGAGGAAAGGGCAAATTCCATGATCCCTATTATACCACAATTCTGTAAAGAAAATAATCTGGTACATTTGATAAGGATGATTTTCAATGAGCTTTGCCAGCTTATTTCCATTTGACAGGTTAACTTCTCAACAACCTGCATGTCTTCTATACATAGCCGGCCTTAGGCACAGGCCAACTAGGCGGCCACCTAGGGTTCCGCTCTAGGTAGGGCACTTTTACAGTATGTATTTGTTTATTTTTTGTAGTAAAGAAATGGTTTCTTTAAAACATGCTGAATGAATAAAGGGGAAAAAAAACTAAAGAGACTATTAGAAAAAGGAAGAAAAAAGCACTCGGTGTGGTGCAGGTAGACCAGGAGGGGGCACCAGGCGGTACTTTACAGCTCTTTTGTCCTAGGGCACTGGTTGACCAAAGACCAATCCTGCTTCAGTGTAAAGATAGAGATATAAACAGATGGATATAAAGAGTCCATCACTAAATCCTCTAATTACCAGCTTTACATGGAACCTGAGCCTATCGCAGCAATACGTCCTCCCACAAACATTATACGTGCATGTTGCACTGTAGCTGTGTGGTACTGCAGCTATGGGAGAACCATGGTGCTACATTCGGTACTGTACGTATCTGTAGCACTATAGCAGTTTGGTACTGCAGCTATGGGTGAACCGATGGTTCTACATTGGTATTATATGTGCATGTAGCACTATAGCTGTGTGGTACTGCAGCTATGGGAGAACTGATGGTTCTACATTCGGTATTATACGTGCCTGTAACACTACAGCTGTGTGGTTCTGCAGTTATGGGAGACCAGATGGTTCTACAGTCGGTATTTTACGTGCCTGTAGCACTATAGCTGTGTGTTACTGCAGCTATGGTAAAGCAGATGGTTCTACGTTAGGTATTATATGTGCCTGCACCACTACAGCTGTGTGGCACTGCAGTTATGGGAGAGCCGATGGTTCTACATTCGGTATTATATGTGCCTGTAGCACTATAGCTGTGTGGTACTGCAGCTATGGTAAAGCAGATGGTTCTACGTTAGGTATTATATGTGCCTGTACCACTACAGCTGTGTGGTACTGCAGTTATGGGAAGGCCGATGGTTCTACATTCAGTATTATACGTGCCTGTAACACTATAGCTGTGTGGTACTGCAGCTATGGTAAAGCAGATGGTTCTACATTAGGTATTATACGTGCCTGTACCACTACAGCTGTGTGGTACTACAGTTATGGGAGAGACGATGGTTCTACATTCAGTATTATATGTGCCTGTAGCACTATAGCTGTGTGGTACTGCAGCTATGGTAAAGCAGATGGTTCTACATTCGGTATTATATGTGCCTGTAGCACTACAGCTGTGTGGTACTGCAGCTATGGGAGAGCAGATGGTTTTACATTAGGTCCAAAAGGATATACAGAGGGCATTAAAATGTGCGTCTGCTATGTGATCTGCATGAAAGCTGATGTACTGCAAAGCATTCTACAGCACAGAAAACAGTACTAATAAGTTGAGAGTGTTATATCGGGAGTTGCATGTTATCCTAATACAGCAAAGCCCTTCTGCCAGTCACTTAAAAGGAAAAAAATCTGATGGCCTTCTGTATGTCCAGGGCGATAAGTGCTAACACAATATTTTAAAGGGGTATTCAGCTAACAATGATAATGTTGGGAGGGTGGCCTAATGGTTAAGGTGTTTGCCTCACAAGCACAAGGTGCAGCATTTGAGTCTCACAAGGGATAATTGGCTATGCTTAAAATGGCTCGCAAGGGAAGTTAGCTTAGTACTAATCTATGAAACTATGTGTGCTTTTTGAAAAAAAAAAAAACACTCTTAAAATACTGAGCAGTTCAAGTGCCATGGCAGTTTACAAGTCTCCCATTCACTTCCAAAGCATCTATTTAAGTCAAGAGACAGTTACAAACCTTAAACTAAAATATCTATGAAAAATATTTTAATGGATGTCTTGATGTGGTTAGATCTTAAGGTGCAAAACCTGATAAATGAGGCGGCTTCACTTAAAATCCAAAAGAAAAGCTGCATGAATACTTTTGGGTGCCTTTCACTATACTGATCTTCAGAGGGATATCTTTTCTGACCATTCCCCTGAAAATATTTTACACCCCACTCATTTTACTACATTTAAAAAATAAATAGTAAACTCAAAATTGTTTTTACAGTTGAAATGGTGAAGAAAAGATGTTAAGCAGTCATTCCTCAAATTAAGATCATTTCAGTCCGTATCTCTCAGCTGTCCAGCTTTTCACAGAATGTCCAGATTTCGGTTGTATTGTTGGTCTGTTTCTCATAAATTTTTTTTATTTTCTGGCAGATCATTGAAGAATGAAGTCAATAAATAATGACATACATTTGAGTTTTAGGCTTCATACTCCAGAAAAAGTATACTAACACAAACCCTGTTATTCTAGTAACTTTCTAAGTTTATGAGAGCAATATTTCAAATCTCTCCCTATTTTTGGCCATTTGTCCCCCCATTAATTTTGACTTTGTCCAGATTTCTTGCACTAAGAGGGTGAGAGGTACATTTCAATCAAAATCACCAGATGAGATGTGCACTCATGATTTTCAGGAAACATGTTTTGGGACTCATGTTGGTATTTGCTGGGTTATATAACTATCCATGGTTCAATGTTATATGGCCTTAGCATTGTTCCAATGTTCCCAATGACTTACAGTTTTAGCATTGTTCCAATGTTCCCAATGGCTTACAGTTTTAGCATTGTTCCAGTGTTCCCAATGGCTTACAGTTTTAGCATTGTTCCAATGTTCCCAATGGCTTACAGTTTTAGCATTGTTCCAATGTTCCCAATGGCTTACAGTTTTAGCATTGTTCCAATGTTCCCAATGGCTTACAGTTTTAGCATTGTTCCAATGTACCCAATGGCTTACAGTTTTAGCATTGTTCCAATGTTCCCAATGGCTTACAGTTTTAGCATTGTTCCAATGTTCCCAATGGCTTACAGTTTTAGCATTGTTCCAATGTTCCCAGTGGCTTACAGTTTTAGCATTGTTCCAATGTTCCCAATGGCTTACAGTTTTAGCATTATTCCAATGTTCCCAATGGCTTACAGTTTAACGCATAAGTAAGATGAAATGATGGGCCTCCAGTAATTACTTATATTACATTAAGTTCTCACCCCCTCTCCTATTTTTTTATGAATCCATGGATTTTATTTTTATTTTTTTTATCTTTTCCTTAGGGGTACAATAGCACAAAAGATAAAAAGCTTAAAATGAAAATGTCTGACAAAATGTGCAAGAAATGAAATAATGAAAACATTTTCCACTACTTTGATGCAGATTGTTCAGTAACTTTACAATGATGCGTTTCAAAAGCTTTACAAGGTTTTACTCTGAAAAATTCTGTTTTGGATTGACATAATGCAATCTGTAATCTACAAATCCATCAAAATTGAACTAGTATCAGCATATGCTGTACTGGATGGACAAAGAAATTCTTGTAATGCACACAACAGTCTAGTTCACTACAATGAATGTTCTTATAACAGACCTAAGTAACCTCTGCATGTATTTTAGACTTCTTACAACCTGTAAAGAGGAAGGGTGACATTATTTTTCCCCTATTCATTTATGAAGAAGTACTTATGATGTGAGCAAACATGAATGAAATGATGGACTGTCCTGGTAGCACTTAGTTCAGTGTCCAGTCTGCAGGGTCTCTATGTTATCTGACTGACATACAACATCATAATATGGAATATGACATATTAGTGATGGAACAATGTACTAAGAAACAGCAGTTATATACAACAAACATTAAATCATGTCGAGGAAAGGAAATCAATCATTGTAAAATTGTTCATTGAATGCAGTTTAGCTTTCTCCTTCAGTTTTCTATGTTTATAGATCTTCCATTAATAGAAGTCCTCTCATTTCTCAAAATCGTTAAATGTTACAAAGCAGTGAAACATGATATGGTTGTCATGAAATGGTAAATCTGCAAACAGTTTAAAGATGGCAATATGATGCCAGAGTCATGTCTGTTCAATGTTTACTGTTATTTGTATGAAGCAGCAGCCATACTCTGCATCAAGCAGTTCAAACTGTTAGTACTTAAACTACCCACATATTTTGCATTGCAACAATATCTGACTTCAGTGACTACCATTCTCATATAAGCACAATACTAACTCATGCTTAATGTTATAGTCCAGGGATAATGATACAAGCAAAGGCACACATACATTCGCAGCACAGAGGAGGGGAGAACAACATGACTAGTCTCTATAAATCCAGTATGTGATTACTGTCTTCAAGTAATAAAAGCATAATGGAAGCATTGCCTACATTCCAGCGATCCCACGTATAAGTATTTTTGCCCCATGCTGTCAGCATTGGTTAGATACCAGCAATCACATGTATAGTTGTATTTTGCCCCATTATGACAGCATTGCCTACATACCAGTGATCACACGTATACTTGTTTTTGCCCCATGCTGACAGTATTGGCTACGTACCAGCAATAAGTTTACTTTCAAAATGTAGAAACATATTTGTCTGAATAATGACTTACTCAAAGAAAAATAATCACAAATTAAAACATTATTTAATCAAAAACAATGAAAGTGGTAATATGCATAATTCAAAATTCAGTATTATCGACATTACCCAATGTACCTTGCCTTCCACTGATTTCCTACCAAAGTTTGCAGGGGAAAGCCACGCTGCACCCCATACACCCCCTGCTTATTATATATACAAACTTTGAGATCACGCTACAGTGAGTAAAATGGTAAATTTCCCAATCCACACTGTAGTGCAATTTCCAATCAGAACATTGACCTCATATGAGCGGATGCACACTAGCATGCACTGTTGTGCATTCGAACATATAAGGAGCAACATTACAGAAATGTGGAACCATGATTTCAACTTTCCAAGTTTCACCTAACTGCCATACAACATTTTGATAGTAAACCCCAGCAATCACATGTATATTTGTTTTCGCCCCATGATGACAGCAATGGCTATGTACCAGTAATCACATGTCTACTTGTTTTTTACCCGTGCTGATAGCATTGTTTACACACCAGTGATTACACTTATACTTCTTTTTGCCTCAAGCTGGCAGCACTGGCTACATGCCAGTGATTGCAGGTATATTTGCATTTTCCCCATGCTAACAGCATTATTTATATACCAGCAAACACACTAAACACACATGTACTTGTTTTTGCCGCATTATGACAGCACTGGTTACATGCCATTGATCATGGGTATACTTGCATTCGCCCCATGCTGGTAACACTGGTGACATACTGGCGATGACACTTATACTTTTATTCGCCCAATGTTGCCAGCATTGGCTACATACCAGTGATCACACTTATACTTGCAGTCACCCAATCCTGGTAGCATTGGTGACATGCCAACAATCACACTTATACTTGCATTCGCCCCATGCTGCCAGCATTGGCTACATACCAGCAATCACACTTATACTTGCAGTCATCCAATCCTGGTAGCATTGGTGACATGCCAGCAATCACCCTTATACTTGCATTCACCCCATGCTGCCAGCATTGGCTACATACCAGCGATCACACTTATACTTGCATTCGCCCCATGCTGCCAGTATTGGCTACATACCAGCAATCACACTTATACTTGCATTCGCCCCATGCTGCCAGCATTGGCTACATACCAGTGATCACACTTATACTTGCAGTCATCCCATGCTGGCTGCATTGGCGACATACCAGTGATCACATGTATACTTGCATTTGTCCCATGCTGGTAGCACTGGCGACATACCAGTGATCACATGTATACTTGCATTTGTCCCATGCTGGTAGCATTGGTGATATACTAGCAATTATACTTATACTTGAATTCGCCCCTGGCTCATGCCATTGATCATGGGTATACTTGCATTCACCCCATGCTGGCAGTATTGTCTACACACCAGTGATCACACTTATCCTTGCATTCGCCACATGCAGGCAGCATTGGCCACATACCAGCTATCACACTTATACTTGCATTTGCCCCATGCTAGTAGCTTTGGCAACATACCAGTGATCACACTTATACTTGCATTCGCCCCATGCTGCCAGCATTGGCAACATACCAGTGATCACACTTATACATGCACCCCCCCCCCAATGCTGGCAGCATTGACTACATACCAGCGATCACACTTATACTTGCATTCACCCCATGCTGGCAGCATTGACTACATACCAGTGATCACACTTATACTTGCATTCGCCCCATGCTGCCAGCATTGGCTACAAACCAGCCATCACACTTATACTTGCATTCACCCCATGCTGGCAGCATTACCTACATATTGGCTACATACCAGCAATCACACTTATACTTGCATTCGTCCCATGCTTCCAGCATTGGCGATATGCCAGCAATCAGACTTATACTTGCATTCGCCCCATGCTGGCTGCATTGGTGACATACCAGTGATTACACTTATACTTGCATTTGTCCCATGCTGGTAGCACTGGCAACATACCAGTGATCACATGTATACTTGCATTTGTCCCATGCCGGTAGCATTGGTGACATACCAGCGATCACACTTATATTTGCATTCACCCCATGCTGGCAGCACTGGTGACATACCAGTGATCACACCTATAGTTGCATTCGCTGCATGCTGGCAGCATTGGTGACATACCAGCAATCACAGTTATTCTTGCATTTGCCCCATGCTGGCAGGATTGGCTACATACCAGCGATCACACTTATACTTCCATTCGCCCCATGTTTTTAGCATTGGTGACATACCGGTGATCACACTTATACTTGCATTCACCCCATGCTGGTAGCATTGGCTACATATTGGCGACATACCAGCGATCACACTTATACTTGCATTTGCCCCATGCTACCAGCATTGGCAACATTCCAGTGATTAGACTTATACTGCATTTTCCCCATGCTGGCTGCATTGGCGACATACCAGCTATTACACTTATACTTTCATTCACCCCTGGCTACATGTCATTGATCACAGGTATACTTGCATTTGCCCCATACTGGCAGCATTGGCTACATACCAGTGAACACATTTATACTTGCATTCACCCCATTCTGGCAGCATTGGTTACACACCAGTGATCACACTTGTACTTGCGCACTCTCTATGCTGGTAGCATTGGTGACATACCAGCAATCAGACTTGTTCTTGCATTTCACCCATGCTGGCTGCATTGGTGACATACTAGCAATTACACTTATCCTTGAATTAGCCCCTGGCTCATGCCATTGATCATGGGTATACTTGCATTCACCCCATGCTGGCAGCATTGGTTACACACTAGTGATCACACTTATCCTTGCATTGGCCACATGCAGGCAGCATTGGCGCCATACCAGCTATCACACTTATACTTGCATTCGCTCCATGCTGGTAGCTTTGGCGACATACCAGCGATCATACTTATACTTGCATTCACCCCATGCCGGCAGCATTGGCTACACACCAGTGATCACACTTATCCTTGCATTGGCCACATGCAGGCAGCATTGGCCACATACCAGCTATCACACTTATACTTGCATTCGCTCCATGCTGGTAGCTTTGGCGACATACCAGCAATCATACTTATACTTGCATTTGCCACATGCTGCCAGCAGCATTGGCGACATACCAGCAATCACACTTATACTTGCATTTGCTCCATGCTTCCAGCATTGGCAACATACCAGCAATCACACTTATACTTGCATTCACCCCATGCTGGCAGCATTGACTACACACCAGTGATCACACTTATACTTGCATTCACCCCATGCTGGCAGCATTGACTACATACCAGTGATTACACTTATACTTGCATTCACACCTAGCTACACACCAGTGATCACACTTACACTTGCATTCGCCCCATGCAGGCAGCATTGGCCACATTTCAGCGATCACACTTATACTTGCATTTGCCCCATGCTGCCAGCATTGGTGACATACCAACAATCACACTTATACTTGCATTCGCCCCATGCTGCCAGCATTGGCAACAAACCAGCGATCACATTTATACTTGCATACGCCCTATGCTGGCAGCATTGGCGACATACCAATGATCACACTTATACTTGTATATGCTCCATCCTGCCAGCATTGATAACATACCAGCGATCACACTTACACATGTATTTGCACCATGCTGGCAGCATTGGCTACATACCAGCGATCACACTTATACTTACATATGCTCTATGCTGGCAGCATTGACTCCATACCAGTGATCACACTTATACTTGCATTTGCCCCATGCTGCCAACATTGGCTATATACCAGCAATCACACTTATACTCATATTTGCCCCATGCTGCCAGCATTGGTGACATACCAGCAATCAGACTTATACTTGCTTTTGCCCCATGCTGGCTGCATTGGAGACATACCAGCGATTACACTTACACTTGCATTCACACCTAGCTACACACCAGTGGTCACACTTATACTTGCATTCGACCCATGCAGGCAACATTGGCCACATTCCAGCAATCACACTTATACTTGCTGAACACAACAGGCTGTAGACCACAAATGCCACTGCACCAGAAGAACGATGAAGCTGTACCGTAAAAAAACACTTTAATGGATAATAGAAATGAAAAAAACACACAGATAAAAGTAAAGCGCTTTTCGTCCCACTTAGTTGTTGGACTTCTTCAGACAAAGAACCATACAACAACTACAGATATATATCCTGGTGGGTGGTGCCACAATTACAAACACCACAGCTGAATACTAATTAAGTATTAAGTAGTTTAAACTATTAAAGAAACTGTGTTTGCCATGAAACATTGAATATCATGCTCATCTGACAACAACTGAACAAGTCGGAGACATTTAAATGTTATAAATTGTAAAATATTAAGAACTTTTTTAAAAACTATTTTAAAATCTTTTTTAAAACATGTATATACTTAACGATATTGGGTCCTTAGTGAGATATGAATCCAATAAATACATACGAAATATATAATATAAAATACAGGTATTTACCATAAGTAAAATCTTGTTGTCAAACAATAGCTTACTGTAGAAAAACTCATGAATCTAGCATGTATACCATGTGAAAAAGGGAAGGGGAAAAAAAAGGGCAAAAAACACAATTCGAATGCCACAACTAATTTAAACAAATAATAGTTTGACCCAATAAAGAACTTTGTTACCATAAAGGTAGTCTAACCTGGTACTAGTCTAATGTGAACCAAAACCACGAATGGAATAAATATTAAAACAATTTGTTAAGAATACTGCAAACTATGATATGTGCCTTGTATACATTGAGGGCGATAAGTCTATAGTAGTGGAACTAGCTGATCCAAGGAATACATCTGAACCATGTATATAAACAATGTGTAAAGACTGTATCAAGCAAGCAAAAACAGTGTGTCTAAATACATAAGACTCGTAGATCTGGTCTGCATAGTGTGTATGTAAAAGGGGGGGGGTTGGGAAAAAATGAATAAAATATATATATAAAAATATCACCAATAACATCATAGAAAATCAGGTTGATGTAGAACACAACTGTATAGAACAAGTTGATATTGAAACAATAACTAATATCTAAATCACAAACATGATGAAAACAGAGCTAGATCTATTCAGTACATACACATAAAATATATGTATAAGAAGTATAATATGAAAAAGTGTGTAAGTATGTCAAATCTTGCATTCGCCCCATGCTGCTAGCATGGGCTACATACCAGTGATCACACTTATACTTGCATATGCCCTATGCTGCTAGCATTGACAACATACCAGCAATGACACTTATACTTGCATTTGGCCCATGCTGGCAAAATTGGCTACATGCCAGTGATCACAGGTATAATTGCACTTGCCTCATACTGCCAGCATTAGCTACATACCAACCATCACACTTGTACTTGCATTTGCCCCATGCTGGCAGCATTGGCTACATACCAGTGATCACATTTACACTTGCATATGCCCTATGCTGGTAGCATTGGCAACATACCAGTGATCACACTTATACTTGCATTCGGCCCATGCTGCCAGCATTGGCGACACACCAGTGATCACACTTATACTTGCATTCACCCCATGCAGGCAGCATTGGCTACATACTAGCGATCACACTTATACTTGCATTTGCCCCATGCTGCCAGCATTGGCTACATACCAGCCATCACACTTATACTTGCATTCACCCCATGCTGGAAGCATTACCTTCATATTGGCTACATACCAGTAATCACACTTATACTTGTATTCGCCCCATGCTGCCAGCATTGGCGACATACCAGCGATCACACTTATACATGCATTTGCCCCATGCTGGCAGCATTGGCTACATACCAGTGATCACACTTTTACTTGCATTTGCCCCATGCTGGCACCATTGTTTACATGCCAGCGATCACAGGTATACGTGCATTCGCCCCATGCTGGCAGCATTGGTGACATTCCAGTGATCACACATACAGTGGCAGCTGGTGACTTCAAATCAAAGGGGGGGCTGCAGGAGACTTGTGAATGGGTGGGGTCAATGGGAAGGGGTATGGCCAACTAGAACTAGAAAGGGGAGGGGCTATGCTCAAAACCACAAAAACTGTAGCTTTAATTAAATACACTGCCCTGGGTGCCAAACCATCATTATGAGAGTCCAATCAAGACAAAATGAAGTGTAGAAGAAAAAAATATTTCAATGCATTGGCTACATGACAGCTTACTTATATCTAGATGGAAACAAAAAGTTTGTGAGGCATGAAAAAATAATTTCCTTTTTAAATACATTACTGGAATGCCAGTAAAAATCAAGTATAAGAAAAACAAGCAGCACTCAGCTCAAACCACTTCTCATTTCACTGCAGTTCTGATTATAATTTATATTCAGCTTTATAAAATTACCAAGTAACGTGCTGAAAGTAGCAATCTCTGCAATACCTCCACTTGTAAAAATGTTTCTTATCCAAAAAAGACCTGCTGCCTGACAACAACTATTTACTTGTTTCATGGGGAAAACATGATCAAAGTAAAAAAATTAACAGCAAACAAGAAACAAGCTCAAGATACATTGCTTAAAGGATTACTGCGCAGGTTATGGACCACACATGATAGATTGGCATTCTGTTTGATTTACAGGTAAAGCCTGCAAAGATAACTGCAAGTCTCCAACAAATGTAATGAGCTTCTTAAAATACTGTAATCCTGTCCTTTATTACAAATACTGTATGCATTTCAATATGTAAGGCTTATACGTTATCTAGTTATGTAAGTATTCTCTGCATGGCAACAACAGAAAGGCTTTCAATGTTGGCAATTGCAAAACTGATGTATCAAGCTGCCCGAAACTCTGATCCAAGATAAAAACAACAATATCAGCAAACAGACAAACAAAGACCACAACAGGAAAATGTATCCAAGTAAAAACGATAATTTAATGAAACAACAGATGAGCGCTTTCACATGGAAACCACACTTCTTCAGATCTAAGTTACAGAATGAAACCTACAGTTTAAATAGCATACACCATAATTAATCAATTTAAGCAATCAAACAATAATCACATATACATCAATTAAGCAACTTAAAAACACATCACTATAGTAACTAATGCTTAACTAATCAATTAATTAAAGTAAGACAGTTTTTTTAAACAGTTTTTTAACCTACTTTTAAAATGTTTTAAAACCAGCTTGCGAACAAATACAAAATTTGTTCATTTAAATTGTTGTGCTTCTAAAGCTGGTTTAATGCTAATAAAAGAGTTTATACCAGGAAAAACATGTGCTCATAACTTAAAAATCCAGCCTAGTTCTATATATTCCAAATAATTATTAGTATTACCCCCTCTCTCACTGACAAATACTAACTGTAGTACTTATTAGTATTACCTCCTTTCTCACTGGCAAATACTAATTGTAGTACTTATTAGTATTACCTCCTCTCTTGCTGACAAATACTAATTGTAGTACTTATTAGTATTACCTCCTCTCTCGCTGACAAATACTAATTGTAGTACTTATTAGTATTACCTCCTCTCTCGCTGACAAATACTAATTGTAGTACTTATTAGTATTACTTCCTCTCTCGCTGACAAATACTAATTGTAGTACTTATTAGTATTACCTCCTCTCTCACTGACTAATTGTAGTACTTATTAGTCCTACCTCCTCTCTCGCTGACAAATACTAATTGTAGTACTTATTAGTATTACCTCCTCTCTCGCTGACAAATACTAATTGTAGTACTTATTAGTATTACCTCCTCTCTCGCTGACAAATACTAATTGTAGTACTTATTAGTATTACCTCCTCTCTCGCTGACAAATACTAATTGTAGTACTTATTAGTATTACTTCCTCTCTCGCTGACAAATACTAATTGTAGTACTTATTAGTATTACTTCCTCTCTCGCTGACAAATACTAATTGTAGTACTTATTAGTATTACCTCCTCTCTCACTGACAAACACTAATTGTAGTACTTTGAACCTAAAAGCATGAGTGTGAAACTCAGAGATATGTTTTGCCAAAGCATTTTGCATGTTGGCATTTTTGATATTATATAAATGATTATAAATTCTGTCTCTGATGAATGTTGGCAATTCTTTAACAGTTTGCTTATTAAAGCTTTCTTGCATCTTACAATTTCAGACAAGCGTACCTGATGGTCATTAAAGCATTGCTACATAAACACAGAGCAACAGGCACTTTCCGAGTAATAATAAGCATAAATCAACAGTATAAAAATATGACAGAAACCAGAACATTCTGCAAAATCAAGGACTGAATAAAAGTAGCACTTGTGTCTGCCTTGGGTGGGGGGATACTCTGCACATTTATACTGCATAACTGCTCCTTGCCTTGCTTGGACCCATTCAGAGTCACTACATGGGGGAGTGGGGTGCAGCAAGTATGTCACAATTTTAAATGTCTTTGGCTGACTGTGATGGCCCTGACACATTTGTCATACTTCTCAACCTCAGAACAAGAAATATGGACAGAGCCATACACAGAAGTGGGACAAAGGCCCAAAAATGAGGACAATTTTTAAATATTGCTCTTATAAACTTAGAAAGATAATAGAATAGTATGTCTTGCATTAGTATGAATATTCTGAAAGGTACGAAATCTGAAACTCAAATATCTGTCATTATTTTCTAACTTCAATCTTTAATGATTTGCCACTAATTTGCCAAAAAATAACGTTATGAAAAATGGACCAAAAATGTGATGCAAAAATATAAAATAGCCATACAATACAGCTGGGAACCTATCAAAGAAAGGACACTTTTTTAATATTAGTACTGTTAACTTGAGCAGCTGACAAAATAAAGGAATCTACATGCATTTCTGAAATAAAGGTAATCTATAACTCTGATTATTACAGTTATTTCTTAATTGTAAGCCCTCCACGTTTTCTTCCAAAATTGCCATTTTGTGGCGGGATTATTAGGGGAAGAGCAACATTTTGAGCCAAAATCGGGGACAGTTGAGATGTTTGGATATGCCTAATTCTATAAAGCAATTTATTTGCATGTACCTTTCAACCTGTTAATACAGGAAATCTGGACAAGGCCAAATATACTGGGGGAACATATAAACAGTACTATAAATTGTTGTATAAACTGAGACAATTGATAGAATAACAGGTCTTGCTTTAGCATGCATTTTTTTCTGAAGGTTATGAAGTCTGAAACTCAGTGTCTGTCATTATTTAGTGACTTAATTCCTAAATTATTTGCCAGAAAACCACACATTTTATGAGGAACAAGCCAAAAATAAGAAGCAAAAATCTATTCATTCTGTGAAAATCTGGACAGTTGGGAGTTATAGTTCAGCCAGGGCTGTCTTTGAGTTTGCCGCCCTTCCCCCTCACAAAATTTTGGTCAAATGGAGCCTCCCCCCTGCAGCCATTCCAATGAACCATTACTTGGCTATTTCACCCCATTTACCATAAACACTAATGTGCATGCTGCTTTACTTCTACGATGATTTGGACTTCATTTGAAAGTTTTATTTTGTATTTTACAGCACAAACACTAAGTCATCTGCTAAATAAAGCAATGCAACCTCACAATGAAAACAGACTTAGCATTAAAACTTCTCTACCCTTGAAAATCACATTCATTGACACAGCATTGAAACCCACATTCAAAGTGGCAGATAAAGATTAACTTTGAGCTGGTTTCAAATTATAGGCCCCTTGGACACAAAACATACATGTGGTCTTTGATACACCTTCCTGACTGTATTAAATTATATTCCTTGTACAATATAGTACAGTTGTTAGAGGGTGTTTGAAGTTTGTTTTGAACATTTTTCCAGTAAACAATGAAACAAAATGCATGCACCAATAATGACAAAACTGCCCAATTCAGAACATTTCTATCATAAAAGTCTACTCAAACTTCTACAGTCCACAAGTATCAGTAAATATGCACAATCTCTGAAGAAGTAAAAGTCATCTAAATAATTCCACATTAAAGAAATCTGTAACTAATGAAGAGGTTGCTGCTCGCAAACAACTTTATATTTCATTGTTTCATCTACAAATAAAGTGCCTGTTGCCCTTGAGGAATAAATTGCCTAAGCTGCATTAAAAAATGATAAGCTAGTAATAGTGCAATAGGGAATGGATGGCAAACTGATAACAGGTTCATAGTTACTAGGTATCTTCACCAAAAAGGACTGCAGCCTCCAACCCCTTTATAATACAGTATAGTAATGTATCTACCTATTGTGGGAGTAGAACCCACAGCCTTCTGCATCAAAAGCAAGTACACTACCTATTGTGCTATTAACAACACAAACATCAATGGCATATGCAGCACTAAACTTTTGTTCCCCTGCAGCTCTCAGTTTCTTGTAAAATCTACTTGACACTTAGCTGCATCTCTGAACTTTGCAGCACAAGAAATCTGCAAAAATCCAAAATTTGGGGGGGGGGGGTACAAAAGACCAAAAAGCAGGGACACATTTTAAACATTGTAGACACACTCGAAAAACACAGTAACTGAATAAAAAGATAGCCAAACCACAGTCAGTGAAAAGATTCAAATGAAGCCAAATAAGACCTTATTACGCGTTTCGTTCACATTTAATAATCATGAACTTCATCAGAAAAGGTTTACAAAAATCACATGGTGATTAAATACACTTAGTAATGTCACATGGATTTACAAACTGTCCAACCACAACACACTAAAATGAAATAAAATAATTCATTAAAGACATATATAAAATATTGACTATTTATAAATTAAACAATGTATATAATAATACATATGTATATTTATTAGGAAACAAATGTATTAAATATATTCAATAAAACATTTAAATCCTATTGAGTTGCAAAAAGCATTTAATATTAATAACGTCATTCAACCCAGGTGGTTGATCAGCGTTTAACATAATTTGCCATATTGCTTCTCTACATTCTAAAAATGTTTTAGAATTCCCAGCTAACAAGTCAAAATTTACACTTTCCAGCACTGAAAATCTGAATTTTTTGAACAAACTACAAACTAAAGCATGTCTGGCAAGAGCATTTGACATATCCTTTTTCTTAATAGCCAAATTGTGCTCATAAATACGTTTGTGTAGTTCCCTTATAGTTTTGCCTACATAAAATTGCCCACAGGAATCACAAATAGCCACATAAACAACAAATTTTGTATTGCACGTGTAATGACCCTTACTATAAATGGTCTTATTTATATGTTTGAAAAGAATTGAACTATTCCCTGATATATATCTACACTGCTTACAGCGGTTACACGGGAAAGTGCCATGACACGCAACCTGATCTATTGGTTGTCTGATAACTTCAACTATTGTCTTAATGCTAATCTTTTTCCTGTATGTAAACAGTGGTGCCTTCCCAATTGCTGAACACAACTCACTGTTACCAAAAATGACCTTCCAATTGTTACATACAATATCCCTTATAAGGTCCATTTCATTTTATTTTTTCTTTGGAGTGGGGACGAGGTGACATTTTCTGAACTAGTTGAATATTTGAATATTTCAACAGAGTTTCTAAAGTTCACCATTGGTCACTTTGGAGACACCATAGATTTCTTAGATCTACATTTGGAATTTAATGTCAACAAAAATGGTTTTGTAAGTAACATCTTTCGTAAATCTAGTTTTGTAAATCAATACTTACATCATGATAGTTTACACCCGAGATTCATGAAAAAGGGAGTTGTAAAGGGACAGTTTATTCGTTTAAGTAGATTAACTAGCACAGATGTGGTTTTTCAGTCTGAAGCAAACAAGTTAGCTTCCTTTTTTGTTGATAGAGGTTACAACAGTTCATGGATTAAAAATATACTAGATGAAGTTTTGGTATTGAGAACTAATGTTGCATGTCCCATTTTACTTACTACCTATCTTACAGTTAGAGGTAAAGGAACAAGAACAAAAACAAATGTCGGTTTGAATAGTTTTTTTCTTTGGCTTTTCCCATCCCTATATCAAATGAAATGGACCTCATAAGGGATATTGTACACGTGCAATACAAAATTTGTTGTTTATGTGGCTATTTGTGATTCCTGTGGGCAATTTTATGTAGGCAAAACTATAAGGGAACTACACAAACGTATTTATGAGCACAATTTGGCTATTAAGAAAAAGGATATGTCAAATGCTCTTGCCAGACATGCTTTAGTTTGTAGTTTGTTCAAAAAATTCAGATTTTCAGTGCTGGAAAGTGTAAATTTTGACTTGTTAGCTGGGAATTCTAAAACATTTTTAGAATGTAGAGAAGCAATATGGCAAATTATGTTAAACGCTGATCAACCACCTGGGTTGAATGACGTTATTAATATTAAATGCTTTTTGCAACTCAATAGGATTTAAATGTTTTATTGAATATATTTAATACATTTGTTTCCTAATAAATATACATATGTATTATTATATACATTGTTTAATTTATAAATAGTCAATATTTTATATATGTCTTTAATGAATTATTTTATTTCATTTTAGTGTGTTGTGGTTGGACAGTTTGTAAATCCATGTGACATTACCAAGTGTATTTAATCACCATGTGATTTTTGTAAACCTTTTCTGATGAAGTTCATGATTATTAAATGTGAACGAAACGCGTAATAAGGTCTTATTTGGCTTCATTTGAATCTTTTCACTGACTGTGGTTTGGCTATCTTTTTATACATTTTAAACATTGCTTGTATAATGTTGTAAAGTTGTAAGAATAAAATTCTGTGTTATCACCATACATTTCACTGCCAAGTATTGAACCCAGGACTTTGTGCAAAACAGTCAGAGAAACGTACCACTATGCCAAATCACCAGCTTTATAAATGAACAGAAGACTGAAACTTAAATTGCTACCATTTAGTTAATTCAGTTCTCACCATAGCTGTCAACATCTTAGCACAAAACATCTGAACAAAGCCAATAATGGGAGCATACAGCCCCCAAATATATTCAGTGAATTCAGTTATCACCATAGCTCTCAACCTTGGCACAAAAAACCTAGATGAAGCCAATAATGGGGGAATACAGTCCAATAAAAGGGGGCAAATATCGATTGAGGACACCAGAGCAAACCCACAGAGCATATACAGACTCCACACAGAAGGCACCCCAGCTAAGAATCAAACCAGACAGCCTCTAACTGTTAAGCAACAATGTTACCATTGCACCACGGCACTGGTAGCTCTGCTAGGTAACAAAAATACAGAAACCACAGAATTTATGAAGAACAGAACAGAAAAAATATGAGGCAAAAATCTGCAAACATTTTACAAATGGTGGTGGGTAGGGAAGTCAAGATCTTGCCAGTTGGCCCCAAAGTACAGGGTTCAAGCCTTATTCTCTGCTCACCACAATGTAGCAACTGGGGCATTACACACACACGTGATGCAGGCTAGTGTGTCTGGTATGTGTGATTGTCACTGCACAGATCTCTGGGCTGGCAGCTTAGAGTTACCATTCTTTCCTATCTAGACTGCCTAACTGAGCAGTCTGGTATTCAGGAAGTAAGCATGCATGTGTGTGTGTGTGTGTGTGTGGAGTTCTGGACTACCTAACACAGCAGTCAAGGAACTCTGCATGCATGTGTGAGTTCCAAGACATAAAATAATTTTTTTATTTACATTTTCTACAGTGGGGGGACGCAATTATTTTTCTTTTTACAGGTAGGGGGCTGCAGTCCTGCAGTCCTAAAGTACAAGCCGCCCCTGCACTTATACTTGCATTCGCCCCATGCTGGCAGTATTAGCTACATACCAACGATCACACTTATACTTGCATTAGCCCAATGTTGCCAACATTGGCGACATATTGGCTACATACCAGTGATCACGTTTATACTTGCATTCACCCCATCCTGGCAGCATTGGGTACATGCCAGTGATCACAGATATACTTGCATTCACCCAATGCTGGCAGCATTAGCTACATATTGGTTACATACCAGTGATCACACCTAAACTTGCATTTGCCCATGCTGGCAGCATTGGCTACATTCCAGTGATCACACTTATACCTGCATTTACCCCATGCTGGCAGCATTGGCTACATTTTGGCGACATACCAGTGATCAGACTTATACTTGCATTCGCCCCATGCTGGCAGCACAGGCTACTTACCAGCAATCACACTTATACTTGCATTTGCCCCATGCTGGCAGCACTGGCGACATACCAGTGATCACACTTATACTTGCATTCGCCCCATGCTGGCAGCACTGGCGACATACCAGTGATCACACTTATACCTGCATTCGCCCCATGCTGGCAGCATTGGTGACATGCCAGTACCGCATACATGTAATGCTTCTAGCTCTGCAGAAGGCAGAACAGGACACAAGACTGAAGCAAGAACAGAGATACCAAGAAAAGGATCATGACTATTCGATGACTCAAAAAGAAACTGAAATAAATTACTCAGATATGTATTTTGACAAAATAGACATCAGTACGACTGTGAACGTATTTTTGCAAGAGGACAAGGCCTCCTTCCCTGGCCCCTCCCCAATTAAGGGGGTGCACATCTTCACACATAGGGGTACAGAGGGGCTATCCCAACTACAAAACACTGATACAAAGTGGTTTTCTCCTAATTTACACGTTTGACAGAAATGACAATTCAGTGAGTCTGATTTAATCGATTTGATTTTGTGGGATCTCTCATTATTTCCCCTTGACTGTGCATTGGCAGGTATATAACTGTACAGGCTTTGCAGAAATAATACCACTACATCTTAGAAACTGCTACAGAGACAGTCACAGGACCTTAATCTAGCATCTCCTCTTTAAAGATAGCAGGTGATGCTTTTTATCACCATGTCTGAAGTTTATGAAAAGGAGCACTACACTAAAAAGATGCCTACACACAGGAAACTGAAGCATGACAGCTTAACTGACTTCCTTTTTTAATAATATATTGATGTGGCTCTCTCAGAATATCCCCTTATTTACTGCAAAGCAAAAGCAAGCCTTGTAAAACTGCCTTCATGTGTGCTAATTCTGCTTAGGCTCTGACAGAAGAATTTCCACTTAACACTTTTTTTTTCAGTAGGTGTACTGGATTGCAGCTTATTCAGATTTAGGGTGTAAATTAGTTTGCCATTACAGATTGCCATGCCACATTATACAGACTGAATTTATGAAGAAGTAACATCCTCATGCCTTACAGAAATCATCTGACTCTCTGGATAGTCCCTTAGTTTATAACTGCTGGTTTTCAGGTAATGATTACAGAATCACACTCATGGATATTTTTAGTCCATGGTGATGAGGGTCGTCACCATGGTCACTGGAGTGGTAGAGTCATCATGGTCACTAGACTGGTAGAGTCATCACGGTCACTGCAGTGGTAGAGTCATCATGGTCACTGGACTGGTGAAGTCACCATGGTCACTGCAGTGGTAGAGTCAACATGCTCACTGGACTGGTAGAGTCATCATGCTCACTGGACTGGTAGAGTCATCATGGTCACTGCAGTGGTAGAGAAACCATGGTCACTGGAGTGGCAGAGTCATCACAGTCACTGCAGTGGTAGAGTCATCATGGTCACTGGACTGGGAGAGTCATCACAGTCACTGGACTGGTAGAGTCATCATGGTCACTGCAGTGGTAGAGACATCATGGTCACTGGACTGGTAGAGGCATTATGGTCACTGCAGTGGTAGCAACCAGCACAAAGGAATTTGCAGGGTAAAACTGCCCTTTTAGATCAGTGATCTACCCCCATTAACAAATTTAAATAAATACAATTTGCATAATTGTATCCTAGTACCCCTCACAGATGTGCGGATGGAAGGCCTGTCTAAATCTTGCCCACCAACAACACCCAAAGATGTGCATGTATATTTAATGAATATTCATTGAGATGTCTTTACCAACCTAATGAATATTCCTCATGGATTCAGCAGGTCAGTACAGCTGACCTTTAAGTGAATTATACAATTAAATATTAGCATAATTACAAAAGTATAAAAGGTTTATAAAAATGGTACCTTTAAGTAGTGCTCTATTCATTGCTAGCAAGATTTTGTCTGTCAATGTCCATATTGCTATCATTGTGTTACAGCCTAACCAGAAACCATGTTTGCATGAGAGGAGTGTGCATTTGCTAATTAACAGTGAGAGACAAAAGGACATTAACTTTTCTGCAGCTTTTCCTAGGGTTAGAAGAATGGAGATTTTTTTTCAAGCATGTTTATTAAATTATCACTTGACATAAGCCAAACTTACATTTAATGAGAGTAATCAAAATGTATAAACAGGTTCACATTTACAAACATTCTATATTACAAATATTGTTTTTCTCAGTTCTATATATTTATTACATTATCACTTATAACATAGGCAGTCATGCATCTATATTAATGAAAACAAACCATACTGGCGTGATTTTAGTTGCAGACATTATACATCACTAATGTTCTATCCAGTCACTGTCAGTCAGACATTACATAGATCATTCATATCCTGCTTGCTTTTAAACCTCATTCCTCCTCTGCATGTATTTTTCCCACAATTCCCATTTTCTGTGTAATTGACTATTTTTCCCACAATTCCCATTTTCTGTGTAATTGACTATTTTTCCCACAGTTCCCATGTTCTATGTAATTGACTCCTACCTTTTTTAAAGCTCCCATTTACATTTGTTTTATCTGTGCTGCCATATTCTCCACTTCCAGTCCAGTTGGTTTAGATTTTGATTTCCATTTTCTGTTCTGTTTCTTTTTTGGTAGCCACCATAATTAAACTCAGTAAGGCCTTACTATGTCTAGACAATTCTGCCAACTCATTACACTCCCAGAAAATATGTTCCCAGTTACGTCTTTCTTCCCCATCACACCTCCAACATTTACTATCTACCTAAGGAAAAATTATTTGAAGTCTACTTGGGGTATAAAAATACCTTTATAAACACTTCAAACCAAATATCCTAAATCTTCTAGACTTTGTTGCATATTTGGGAGGTATACATGTTTTTTTGTGAACTGCTTATCCAGTCTTTCTTCCCAATCCTTTCTAACCTCCTCTGATTGATTCTTATATTTATCATGTAATATTTTATATGATCTACTAATTATTCTTCTTTTTAACGGCAGCTTCTATTCTAGATGTGACTAAACATTCTACCAGTGCTGGTTAAGGTCCACGTATTTCTTTCTCTTTGCCCATACTGATATCAATCCTTGATATGGAAGGCAATCTCTAGCCTGCAGTACAAATAAATTCTTGGTCTTTTCCCATTCTCTTACCTTTCCCTCTCTATTTGCTCCCAACACATTGGCTCTCTTGCCAGTTTTCTCCAAGAAATTCCATCCCCCTCTTGCCTATTTTCTGTATCCCTAATTGCAGTGATCTCTTTTGCCAAAATCTCCTTTCTGTATTCTCATGTTGGCTTAGTTCCTAGAATACTTTCTGCTACTTTATTAATATAATATTCTATATGATTATTGTTATTCTCCTTAAGGATCTGCATCCAAACTCCCAGTTTCTCCTTGTTTCTTGGGCTTCTCCCCATTTCATCATCATCCCTTTCCACTTTGAACTATAGCGTTCTGCTTGTGCTATATATAGGAGCCTTAACTGTGCAGCTCTGAAATACTCCTTCAAATTGGGTAATCCCAAACCACCTTGCTCTATTGGAAGAATCATCTTATCCAGAAGAATGGAGATCTTAATATAATTCCAATGCTCAAATACTATCTCTTGGTGTCCCCTTCTGAAAATACAATTCTATGATTTATTCATCTTCCTAGTTCCATTTGAACACCACTACACTTTGTTTTAAAAATCAAAATGGCTTCCTATCACCAAAAGGTCTACTTACTCATTCAATACAGTGACCTTTAAACTCCTTAAAAGACAGGTACTGCCCCCCCACTAGTGAGCAAATTAACAATACATGAATGTACTTATGCCCTCGGATGTTAATGCCACCACAAAACTGAACAGACAATACTTCTCTCTCTCTCTAGCCGTTTGTGAGAGATCATTGATCAAAGAGACGTTTGAAAATCTACCTAATTAAGTTACTGCATTTGATAATCTCAAATTCCTTAAGGAAAAGTTAAAGGCACGCTTAGCTCAGAAAAATAATTGTACACACTTCAAGAATGTTGGTTAGTTCTGTTATTGTTCTACTCTGTCTCACTTTTATCAGATATGAATACTTGTCAGCATCACAAGTGACTGACATTTATAAATAATGTAAAAAATATATAAACATATGTCATTTCTTTTAATTACATCAGATTTTGTACATTCTGTATGTTCATGCCACATGTTATTTTTGTTGTAGTACGTAAATGAATATTTGTATGTATTTATTTATTTATGTAACACTGGATTTAACTTTTTCTCATTTTAGGTAAGATTGGGTCTAGGGTATCTAGATTAAGCATGATGTCACTGACAAATCTGTATATCAGTCAATCGTGTTTCGTTTTACATATGACATCAACACTATTTCACATGTCAGTCACACAGACCATTCCCACTTATGTGCATTCCAACAATGAGGGTTACTAGGATACAATTATGCCTAAAATTCTGCCCTGGAAGCCAAACTACCTAGAAACTGTCCTAATCATAACTATGGTTTATTACCTATGGTCAGCTGTGGGTGAGAACAAGAGAAAAAACATACTGATTATAGTATTTGTTGGGCTATATAACCAGAATTTTCCAGTGTTGTTGCACATAGACCAATGTGCATTTGACAGTGAGGTAACTGTCTCAAACCTCTATCAAACATGCTTTATGTATATTAGGAAAAGCATCTTCACTAAAAATAAAATTTGAGACACTAAATCTAGATATAAGGAGTGCACAACTGATCCAGTATTGGGACTGGAATTACCTTTGTTGTAAAACTATACCGTTTCCCTCAGATGATGCACATTTTTTTTTTTGTTTTTCTCAGTACTTCCCTTGAATAAAAACAGGTAATCACAAACACAAAATCAGGTAGGCAGGGGTGCGAGGTAGGGATGTACACTGTCACCTTTGCTTTTGATTTAAGTAATGAACACCTAGTATGTTACCTTGATGTACCTATACAGGAAGTCCTTCAGAATAAATCCACAATTAAACTGATGCCTCTCACTCATTTGATGTTTATAATATGATTTTACTGTTTATTCTCCAGTGTCTACCTAACTAATTCTAAGCACCACTCTTTCTGTTGAGTTAATTTGGCAGAATGCAAACATAACTCACATAAAAAATGCAAATGCCATCTCTTTTATATGCAGGTTACAAGCATGTATTCATTTACTACAGACTGGAATATGGCTAAAATTAAATACTTGGGGTATAAGTGAGGGCCAACATTTTTCAGACAAAACAGGAAACATGCAGGTTTACTAGTATAAGTGAAAAACGATAAATTCATTCACCCATGTTTCACTTCTTCCATCTGAACAGGAGGTTTTGAGCACCAAAGTACCATTGCTCTCCAAAGTATTGTATTATTTTTAGAATTTAAACAAATAGTGTATTTTAAAAAGATTTTATCTTTTATTATTTATTCATATAAGACGAATATTAACAAAATATGTTAAAATTATGTTGTCTCTTTGGACTAAGAAGTGCCCATCTTCTTGTGATGGTCGTTTTTTAAACTGTGCATAAATCAATCTGGTCATGTTAGATAAAAGCTAAGATAAGTCCTAACCGTACAGACTTCTATGCACAGGCTATGAATACCTTGTTGAAAAGAATGACTCTCGAGCTTGATGATAATTACATAATTACATACATACATTGATCATAATTACATACATTGATCATAATTACATCTCTGAATAAAAATGGCCGTGGACCTCATAATAGTATTTAAGAGCTCCTGGTTATCCCTTGTACCATACCTGTTTCATATCAATTTCGTACCTAGTTGTCATGTGCCTAGTCTGTTTTCAAGTAGTTCTCTACTTTTCTATGAGTACCCCCAACACAAAATATTTTTTCATGTATAATGCCTTCATTTTGAATGTTCTGTTTCTGCCAAGTACAGTCGTGATTTTGAGCTACTGTAATATAGTACTTCACTCTCTTTATTGAAACAGTAAAGCAACACAGTCTTGGGTGACTTGTTTAAAAAATAAACCATTTGGAATGTATGCGTTTTTGGTTATAGCTTTCAAAAGTACTTGTAGCTACCAAGCTTTTGTATCATTGCAATTATTTTGCAAACAGATTAACCTGTATATCCAAGCCAAGGTGAAGCAATTCTTTCCTGATGTATGTTTAAGATAGAAACTCTTAAGGGTACTCAAAAAGTAAGCATTCATCTGTGCTGTATTTCTTAATTAGGCATATTATACCCAGCAGTACCCTGCGGGCTGAGTAACAACAAATTTAGAGCTGAAGCTTTGAAATACATTACAAGCAATAAAGAATAAACATTGAAATCCACATGTATAACAACAGCTCCACCATCCTGTCATACATCTGCATAGCTGCCACATATCCCTACATATTCCTGGACAAAACTTCAAGCAGCATGTAGCAATATCTCCAGACTGGTCAACACATTAGCAAACACATATAAGAAATAACAGAGATGGAACTTCGAAGTTGTATCCAAACCACCCAGCCACTACTGACACACAGGACTTTTTCAAGAGACAGCACCTTAGAATAATTCATTGAATTATTTATTTACATTTGCAAACCAGAGTAGTCTGGTTGGGCCAAGGGCCCCTTTTCAATGTTGTTTTTGACAGAAAAGCTCCAAGCAACAGTGTTTATCTAAGAATAATTACCATATAAGAAAATATAATTTTGCACATAGACTTTAATGTAGTAATACATATACTTGAAAATAAAGCAGCATATTCACACAGATATAATAACACATTATGATGCGCACAGATCTATTTACATTAGCAAGTACCATGGAATGACACAGGTATTTAAATTTATGAGTTTTTGTTTATTTCTTTCAAAAGTACCTACCAAGGTCCTTAGCTCATCAAACAATTTTAAACTAACTGTAATTATGACATAATAAGTATGCTGATATCATCTTCCGTATCTTAACAAGGAAATACACTTCCCTGAAGTCTGGCTCTGCAATAGTATAAACATTTATTCAAACAAGGCCTTAGTAAGCACTTTTGTAGTAGCTTGAAAGACAGTTGTAGCATTAAATAACTGCCTATATTATTATTAATCAGCTGCTAATAATCTGCCTGCGTTTACCACTAAACCTTAACAGATTCCCTGTGTGAAATGTTCCCGGCTCATATGCACTCATTAACTGCTTCTATTAACCTTTATTTTAGTTACTTGTCCCTTCAACTTGTCCCACCTCAGTTTCCAGCTTCTTGTCTTCATTAAACTTGACAACACGTTGGTGATGTTTTACTATACTGAAGACATTTTGCAACAGTTTTTTAATTTCCTGAACAACAGGATAAATCTGGTGATGTTCATAGTGGGCTAAATAATTTACTGTGTTATAAATTCCTGCTATTACAATGATGTCTACTTTACTTGCATAGCTTTGTGATGCTTTCTACCAGAACATTTTGATTTCTTGTAAGTGACTTTGTCTTGGAATTTTTCATTGATCTCACCTGCAACAGACTTTTTATTCAGGGTGACCAGCTGATAAATAAATCAGTAACTTACTCATACATAACAGGGTCATTGATATCCTTACAGACTGGCACTTGTGTTTCTAATAGTAGACAATAGCTGCTGAAGATGTGGGGATGAAACGTTAGAAACCTGTGAGCATGTTTCATACATGTCCCACCTGGGGGGGGGGGGGTGACACCTTCTAGACAACCGTGTGTTTAGTAATACATTGTGTCTAATTCTGGGTGTAATAAGACAAGTGCTTTTAAGAAGCTGTGACCATGACAGACTACAACTAAGAAAGCAAGAATTAGATGTGGAAGAAAAGTGAATGTCCATCGTAGAGCTGAGGTTAGTGACAGTTGACAATATTATTCAGAAACAATTATAGTTATGTTTTGTAGCTTTGCAACAAAAAACACCCTCAGCATGGACGTTATGTATTCAAAGTCTAGGGCTAGACAGGTAATGCTTTTACTTAATTTCAATGTAAATTTTCTTTCCTAGCTTTGTAGATGTTTGATATAATTTGTGCTCATCTGCACTTAATTTAGTTTATACTCTTTTAAGTTCATTTCCACTTTATTTTATATTTGAAATCTTAAACTGATTTTATTTAAAATTATTTATGCATAAAGGCTGCCTCTCACATTTTAAACTGTATTTGTATTTCTGATATTTGATGTTATGTGAATTTAATGTTTTGCTATCAAAACTTAGAAAAGAATATACATTTATTCAAAATGACTAAGGAATAGTTTTTCAAGCCTAGGCTGCTCTGTGTCATAGGAGCTAAGGTTAGGCATAACCTAGGGTATGTCTATATTGGATCTCTACTATTCAAACATGCCAGCTGCAAATGACTGACCTTTACTTGTTTTGTCAGAATAAAGGCTCATTCCGGTAGCATTTGATTAGTTTATGCTATTCTATGTTGTAATAACGAGTTTCCGATGCAAAATAATTGTTTTATGTATGTATTAAAGAAAATCTAGTAAACGTTTTTGTCCTAAAGTGTCCGGACATTTGTCATTTTTCATACCCCCTTCACCACCCCACATGTCCAAGTAGGACCCGTTCTGCATAAAGATGGACAGATGGTAACCCTAAACCAAATACACTGTAGGCTTGGTGTATGGGGTTGTGCAAACAAGGCAGCTGTAGTAGTTGTCATAAACAATTTGGAAAAGACACCACCGCCACTTTACACTTTCAAAGTCTTCTAATAAATCGCGATTCCTTTAAAACTGCCTCCGCAAAAATGCAAATAGCTCTGTAGCTGATTTATTTTACTGTCAGGTCAGTGCGTTTTCAGAGTCACAAGCAATCTGAATGTTAAAAGAATATAAGGTGTAATGTATGTGGTGTACAACGCAAGTTGTTGTTAAAAGGTACCCTCAAGAACACCCCCCCCCCCACACACACACACACAGACAAAACTAATAAGCCAACATCCCGCTGTTCAGACCCCTCAGTCTAAAACTAAAGAGTAGTTTGAACTACTGCAGGGATCTAGTTTGCAAACCCTGCAGGTAGCTTTGGATTATCGGGAAGGTTCGAACCCCGGGAGTAGCATACGCATTTTGTTTTTACTTTTTGACATGTGGGTACATTTACAAAGAAAACACGAATTCCAAAAAGGAGGGCTGTTGGCGCTACAGACTGCCTCATGGGCAGACGTTAAATCTGATTGTAATTAATTTTAACATAATCGGGAGATGGGAATGGCACTGGGGAACATCCAGTCTGGTTAAAAGTCTGCTGGGCGTATACGGGGAAATGCTAGCTAACTTTTACAAAGGCTTCATAGTTTACCAAATGGATATATGAGGTACACAGTACATGTGCATTATGTATTTATCAACAGATGCATAAAAACTATTAATTATCTGACGTTGCACTCAGTAACTTCAACAATGAAGTTAGGGCGCTGCAATTGTATGCTTTAATGGTAATTTTATGTTTTTTTTTAGTGCGACAACCCTGTGGACTCCTCACCTATTTTTCACTGTAGGCATGCTGAGTTCCTAGGATAAGATGCCAAAGCAGGTTAGCAGGTTTACACGCAGCATCATCATCTGATGACAAGCTTGAGTTTTAACCCCATGCCCCCTTATTTATCATTATTTCAACTCATGGGTGCAGTTACAGGTTGCGAAGTTAAGTGTGCACATATGGGAGTTGCCACTGCCAGTACTGATAAGCCCATCAAGTACCGTCTGGTACCCCCCCCCCCCCCATCCACCACCACCACTTCCTTACCTGCAAGAGACTGTGATTTCCACTTTGGTGGCCGGGATGCTGCCCGCGATGGGGTCGAACTCACTGACAGACGCCATGTCATCCAGTTTGTCCATAGCATCTTCCTCCATGGGAAGCCACAGGGCAGAGTCGTGCAGCTCCAGGATGACCCCGGGATGTAGAAACACCTAAACCGCAAAGTTAGTCCGATGGATACCGGTAATGAGGCAGATAGAAGGGCTAACAGCTCCTTCGAGTGTGGTCTGCAATCCCTTAAAGCAGCCTGCTGTTGGCTTCACTGAAGCAGCCCAAAGAGAAGGGATGGAGGCACCAAAGAGACGGACTGAAAGGTGGAAAGACTGCAGCAGTGGCTTAAGTGGTAACAGATCCTGCCTCTCAACAGGAGCCTTCGCAGAACCTCCTCCCTCACAATGCTCTGGGACTCACTAGGACAGGGAAAGCAGCCTCTTTTCTTCTCCCGTCTTTTTCTTTCTTTCTAATAATAGTCGAGGGACCGCAACTCCAGACTCCACCTTCTTGGAGGCTTAGATAAAAAGAGAGGGGAGCCTTGTGGTCATTAGCATAGCAAGGAGAGACAGACAAATGCATGCGGAGCAGACAGGCAGCTGCCAAATTAGACTGGACGGAAGCACGGCAGATAAGGGTGTTTGGACACACTGCAGAGAGCAGAACACCGCCACTTCAGCCTTCCTGCATCATTCTGCATGCATGCTGCTACCTATACTAAAGCAGTGCTGTTACCATTTTACAGATGGCTTTTAATCTGGAGCCGTAGGGGCAATAGCTGGCTGGTGCTTATGTGCCAGATGCTGGCGGTGGAAATACACCCAGAGCCCAGATGCAATATCTGCACCCCAGTCGTGCTTAGGAATGCCTGGCCTCCGCTGGCAGTTATTAGGAAAGGCTAAGGGGGTACCAGCTGTAAGGATGGGGCTGGTGGCATTTTGGGGCGTCCACAGTAGTTTAAGGAGCATTTGTATCACTGCAGCACTGAAGTGCACTAGGAAACGTCCAACACATTTTAGTTATTATGTATTCAAGATGAACCGTCGCCAGTAACTTAAGTTACATCCTGTATAGCCAGGATAAATGATTGTTGTGTTCATTACTTACATGTGTTGCATGTGGCAACAAAGGTGTTTTTTCTTCTGCTAGACTAAAAGCAGAGGAGAGGAATTCCGACTTTTCGACTGCCCTTTGTCTTTCTCGTGATATTTATTTGATTTGCGCACACAAAGCCTGAGGGCATCATGTCCGTTTTTCCTAACTGCCTTAAACACTCCAGGACAGGTGAAGTCCAGTACTGCTTTAGCTTCTTAAGTTTTGGAACATAGATAAATAAATAATAAATAAATAAATAGCTAAATAAATAAATGAGCTTTATATGTACTGTCATGAAATACATTTTGTATCACTAAGGGGATTATGACAAAGGCACTGGGGGGGGGGGGGGGGGCAGCAGACCACTCTACCTTAAAGCATTAGAAATAATAATAAAGGCATTTAAAGATGTTAGCAGGGGGCCGGGAACGAGTACGTTTTGTTACTGTCCATATTAGATGGTTTTGATGTACTGGATCTCATGTAGTTAAGGCTTTGTTGGGTTACTTAATAATGCGTGTTACATTTCGATTTGACTTAATGTGGAACATCAGCAAATCTGTGGGTAACAATTATACGCTGTTCATGAACCGCAGCTGCTGAGAAGTGTGGGAACGGATAGATGTGCCAAATAAAACACACTTGTTTTTAGAAGGAGGCAGTGAAGCCATTAATACATTAAAAATAAATTAATAGTATGTATATACATTAGAAACAATAAATCATCCAGTGTTCAAAACAGCATCGCTACAATCAGAAAAGTTGGGGCGTTTTGAGGTAACGCACAAAGATGTGCCTGTCTTGGACTGAGGGCACTAGGCTTGGTCTCCGTCATTCTAATGACTGAAATTTGCTGTTTTTCCCCCTCTTGTTCTAAAATATAGTTATATGACTTGACAATGTACCTTTTACTCACTGTCTTATGTATGCAGTATAAATGTATGCTTTTTTGACTTTTCATCTTTTTTTCATGGTTTTAATTTTATTTATCAACTTTAATTTTTTTCTTCAAGTGATTTTTTTATTTTTGTTTATATTATTTCTTAATAAAATTGTGGACTACTCCTAAGTGAGAATGTTGGCTTGCAGTACCGACCCCCTCATAAAGACACACACACACACACACACACACACACACACACACACACATAACTTTTCTTTAACAGTTCATTCAAAAGTAATTCTCTCCTCAGTAATGAGGAATTTTCTCCTGGTTACCTGGCATTGCCAGTTCATTGTGATACCATAATGATAATTTCTTGGTAGGTGATGGACTGATGTTGTCACTTCTTTTGTAAACTCAGCACTCCTCTCCCCATTATTGTATCCTGCACTCTTTAACCAGGGATACAAGAGACAGGGGGCTTTCTAGGCACAGAGCTGATAAAGCTTTTCATGTTTTAACAGTTGCTGGAATAAAGTGGGCACTCTACCTGGGTGTTTTGTTAAGTAACAGTTTTGAGTTATATTTCTGCAAATGTTTAATAATTTCAGTTGTAAAAGCTTCTGTCAATACATACCTTACTTGGTGACAGATATGTGTGATACTGATAACAGTTTTAATGCATGTATTTATTAGGCCATTAAACTTCAGAAGGTTACCCTGATGCATGGCATTCAATTAAAACATTTACAAGGTGGTGGAACTCCGATTTCCTTCTGAAGCTGACTTGCTTAGCATACCTTTCAAGTCTACCTCATTATGAGGAACATTCCTCATTTTGAGTCTTAATAAGTCCACATTCCTTTTTGAAAGGCCGTTACACTCTCATTGTTAATAATGTTTACCTTGTTAAATAATGCTGAAGCATATGAATTCCTTAAATAACTTTTTATGTGTAAAGTAACACAGTTTAAATATCCCGTAAGTTTAATTGCTGAAGTTGTAAGCTGTTAGAAGATTGTTCCCATTTTGCCAAATTCTCCATGTAATGAGAGCAAGGGTTTCACATTCTGAACTTGGATTTGCAATGTCATATTGACAACAAACACTGTTTACAAAATACCTTTCCACAGCACTACTTCAGCCCTCCTTTCCTTTACTGACTGTATCAACAAAAATTGAAATAATAATATCCTTACCTCTGCTCTCTTTATTGACCTATCCAAAGCCTTTGATATGGTCAATCACCAGATACTCTTAAATTTACTTAAAACATTCTCACTAGACTCAAGAGCTATTATGTGGTTCCACTCCTATCTTCATAACAGACAACAGGCAGTGCTCTGGCACAGTAACTTATCCAACCACCTGCCCATCACCCTCGGAGTACCACAAGGTTCTATACTTGGCCCCCTTCTGTTTTCTATTTTTATTAATGATCTTCATACCAGTATTTCCTCTGTAACCTGTATACAATATGCCGATGATTCTACTTTGATTTCGTCTGCTTCTTCCCCTTCCGAACTGCACTCTATCACCCAACAGACTTTCCAAACTGTTGAAACCTGGTTCCTAAAACATTGCTTAATCCTAAACCCCAAAAAAACCAAACTGTTACTGTTCTGCCCCACGTGAAAATCCTCCACTCTCAACTTCTCTGTCTTGTCTAGTAATGGCACTAACATATCACCTGACCCCACTACCAGGCTTCTTGGAGTAGCGATAGACAATAACCTATGCTTTGACATTCACATCAACAACACTATAAAATTAGTTAACAGAAAACTAGGCTCCCTGTATAGAATTAACCCATTCCTTACTCCACTCACCAGAACTTCCATTGCTCATTCCCATCTGATTTCTTCCCTCCTTTATGCCCCCCCCTATTTACACACACCTGTCCAAATCTAACCTCTACAAACTGGCTATTGCCTATAACAGCATTGCCAGATTTGCCTCTGGCTCTTTTAGAACCCACCACTGCATAAACTTAAAGCAACTAGGATGGCTTGAGCTGCAAAATCTGATCTTATATCACCAGCTCTCCTTAGCCCATAAAATCCTCTACAAACCCACTAACACCCCTATACTCACCTCCTTTATCACTCCTTACTGCAACCTTAAAAGCGTACGCTCTTCTAACAAACTTCTTATATCTACTTGCAAATCCAATAATTTGGCAGGCAAATCCTTGTTCTCAAACACTATAGGTAAAGCCTGGGACTCTCTTCCTGACAACCTCACTGCTATCTCTTCTTTTCCCTGTTTCAAATCCCAACTCAGAATTCACCTCAAAACTCACTGTCTCTGCCCCTGTACTAACCCTGACTAGCTTTCAGTGTCCCACTAGTACTCTCTGTTCTCCTTCAAACAAATCTTACACTAAATCTTTTCTATTCTCATGCATAATTTGTATACCCTAAGTCTGTAATTAATTTCTAATTGTTGCTTCTGTAAGAACATGCTAATGCTAATACTATATTTATTTCTTTTTCTCAATTAACTAACTAAATTTGTAAAGACTGATATCAATGTCTGTATCTGGAGCTTTTCTCCCTGGGCCTCTGCTGGAAATGGACTTATATCCAGCTGGACCAGCCCAGTAAACAAATGTAAAATAAAATAAAATAAATAAAAAATATATATATATATATATTATATGAATAATTTGGAAATTTAGAATGAGATATTGAATTAAATAATATTTAATGGAAGCAGGATATTACCAGATGTAATAAAGCAAATTAAGTGGTGGTTGTGGAAAAAAGAGTGAGGGTGTGTGTGTGTGTGTGTGTGTGTGTGTGTGTGTGTGTGTGTGTGAGCGCATGCGTGCGTGTGTGTGTGCGTGCGCGTGCATATGTGTGTGTGGGTAAAGAGATGTTTATAAATCAAGGAAAATAACATTTAATGAAAGCTTATTTCCCTGTAAATATGTAGCTATGTAAATTGTAAATAGCTGCATAAATAAAGAACCCCTGCTGTTTGGAGTAGAGGAAGTGAAGTACTCTCTGGAGCTGCTAGGTGGTGCTAAAGGACTGCTACTACAGTCTCAGGAATTTTAAGATGGAGGACAGTGCGGCAGTTCTGGAGAGAGGAGAAAGAGTAAACCTACTGAAAGAAGGAGAAGCAGTTGAAATAATTGTTACAGATTTGGAAACTGGCGTATTGGAGATGCAATTTCTGGAAGATTTGATGAACCAGGCAGAGCCAAAGGAAGGAAAGGGAGTATGATGGTGTGACATTGTGGAGATAATTTTATAGTGAAAGATACTAGGAGGACAGAAGCTACAAATGGGGAAGTGAAAATGGTGGATGTTTTCTTGGCTGGCTCAGTAACAGGGTTCTATCTTGCAAGAAAGAAGTTACACAGATGCAGAAAAGCAAGGAAGAATGGAAAAATGAACTGAGAGGGGAAAAGCTTGCCGTTTCTCAACAGCCACAAAGACAATCACCACTGGTAAGAAAAAAAGTAAAATGGTGGCAGTGTGAACAAATATGACACTATACATAGTATTATTTTATCAATGGGGTTTGACAAGTTTTACAAGTATAAAGTAATTCATTTGGGAGCTGGAAATGTTTGTGAAGTGACATTTGAAATATTTCATTTTCTGAGACTTGGCTGATTTTTCCAGAGCTGCTCAATGTTTGGCAATGATGCCAGAGATTTTGCACACATCTGAAAGCATCCTTAACAAGACAAGTGAACTTAAGTATCATTTTGCACTTGCATTGCTTATTTGCATTACACCGTGGACGTTTTACTGTGTTATTTATTGTTTTACTGCACTTTTGTAAAGTTTAAGGTTGAATTTTCAAACTGCTAAAAGGGCTACTGTTCTTCACTGAAATATATTGTATCTTATGATTTTTAGTGAGTATTAGACATCTGTTTATGGTTCCTTAACAATTGGGGTCCAAACCAGTCATTTTACATTAAGAGGGTCAAAGTCTGCACTCCTGTGACAGGAAAGGGCTGATTTCTCCTATCTGATCTTTTACTTCTAGTAAAAAGCTTATTGTGTGCTTACCTGATAGGTCTTAGGCATGATTAGTGTAAAACTTGCTTTTTTCTGATCATATATAAGCCTCGCATTTGTGAGAAGCTGCTCTTTGCTCATCGGTGTTTAGTAGTGCCTTGTACATACGTAATCACCAGAAGGTGAAATTTCCCTATAAAAAACACCTCAGAGCTTTACCTCAGTCCCACATTACTCACATGGTAACTAATTTAAGCAGTGATCAGCATTTATGCATTTAGTTAGGACTATTTAGGTCTACATTACCATATTATAGCACCCAGGACTATCGCTGCTCAGAGAGCATATGGTTTGGGTGCTAGGCAGTATCACTGGTTAGGTTAGCTGCAGATTGTACCAAATAAGCACCCATCACTAGTTCAGTTACAAACACCCTCCTCTCCTATCCCAGGACCTGCAACTATGGATGGGCACTTTCCTGCTTTCTCTGCATCTACTTTGGTGGACAAGGGTATCCTGGGGCAATGTAGCAAGTGCTTTATGTGCACTGACAACCAATTATTTCCGGAATAAATACAGTATTTGAGAGCTGTAGCTGCACACTGACACTGGAGGCTAGACTCTCACATACAGACACAAAAAACAACAAACAGGCATACCTCTCAACTGTCTAGATTTTTGCCTCATATTTTTGGTCTGTTTATAAAATGTATAGTTTTCTGGCAAATCAATGGGATGATAGGAGGACTGAAGTCACTAAATAATGGCATACATTTGAGTTTCAGATTTCATATCCTTCAGAAAAATGCATGTTAATATAAACCCTGTTATTCTAGCAACTTTCTAAGTTTATGAGAGCAGTATTTAAAATCTTTCCCTATTTCTGGGCCTTTGTCCCCCAATTATGTCAGGTTTAGTCTCGATGTCTTGCACTAAGAGGATGAGAAGTATGCAAACAGGTTGTTAGTGACACATACACACCTATCACTGCACCCACAAAGGACCAGACACATAGACCCATATATGCAGAGGTGCTCACATGTAACTTAACAAAACCTCAAAGTCCTCTCAGGCGTAATCCTCAGAAACTCGACATGCACATAAACAAAACAATTCCCATCACAACACATAAAGCCACATTTCACTGTGTCTCAACTACCAAGCTCATAAGGAGAAACACTCCACAACTCACTATTCTGGTTATAGGAGACTACACTTTGAGACACGCTGATGTCCCTCTTTCCAGGTTGGATAAGGAGAAGGTTACAGTTACTTGCCTGTGAAGGGCCAGGACTCAACAGATGACACAGACACTCAGGTCACTTACCCCCTAAGTACTAGTATAATTCATTCATAGTCCATCTGGGCATTAATGACCTGAGAAATACCTCCTTGACTATATGTAGAGAGACATGATTGAGCTCTCAGAATATGTGCCACAGAAGGTATGAGCCTAGCACTGAGCAGCATTCTACCGTCTTCAAGGATGATGCCACAATACCAACAGAAAATGATCAACTTTAACAACTGGCTTACCTATTGGTGTCATTCCAAGGGCGTTCAATATTTGTCATCCTGGGAGGACATGGCTGACAGCCACGCTGCTTTGCCAGGGATGGTCTTCACCTGTCACCTCTAGGCTTTTGGATATTGTCCAAAACATTATCCACCCCATAGTGCCTTTTTTAGGCCTTGTCAAACAGACAAACCTTCCAACATAACAAATGCTACTCGGGACAAGTTAAAGGTGTTACTGCTTAATGCTATGAGTCTCAACAAGATGCTGCACACCCTGGAAGCTGTCCTCACCCTAGAGAATGCTGACTTCTGTGCAGTTACTGAAGCATGGTTCAAAGACATGGAGAACATTCTAGCAGTGCATGGCTATAACATCTTTAATACATTCTAACCATCTACTGAACATGAAAGAGCTAAAGGTGGAGGTGTATCTGTCTACATAAAGGATAAGCACACCTCAAGGCTGGTCAGACAATATGACATGCTTGAGCTACTCCATGTACAAATAACCATATGAAATATCTGTTACCATATTCTTGCTAGTTACAGGTGCCCACCATGAACCAGAAAACCCATACATCTTACCCAAAGTTACTCAAATCACTTACCATCCGGCCCAGTACCATTTTGGTGATTTTAACTACCCTTCCATTAACTGGGAGATATACCCCACCAATAGCATGCAGGCCCAAAGATTTCCTGACTTTGTAAATTCAAATGCCCTTGAGCAGCTGGCCTGCACTTCCACTAGAGGAACAAATATCCTAGATCTGGTACTCACAAATATGGTAGAGTAGTTCAACCCTCCTCTCCCAGTGTGATGTCCTCCCTGGTAAGATCAGATCACAAAGTGGTCTCCTTTGAAATAAAGGTATATATAGACCCCTCTCTATCACTAAAAACTTTAAGAACTTTTCTAAGGCAGACTGTTTCCTATCAATTGATGGTATAACTAGTTTTCAAGATCCCCCTAATCCAGAAAACACAGAAGCCTATGCAGAGGCATACACAAAAGCCCTGTATGACCATATAAACAACTATATGAACCTATGAACATACAGACAGCAGTATCAGACTGAAATAAACTCAGGGCAAACAGCAAAAATAAGCTACCCTGATATTAATAGGTTGTACAACAAAAGAAAGAAAGAAAATCCTGTCGAGAAGTGAGAAGGAATGTGCACAACAAAGCACAAACTCTCTGTCTAAACTAGTGAATCAGGGAACCAGTCAAGTCTCTGAAAGCAGACTTTGAGGTAAAAATAACCTCCAAAGCTAAGGATAACCATGAGACATTTTTCAGTTATGTCTGCAATCTTAAGGGCAATACCCAACAATGTATGGAATTAGTTGTAGATGGCATCACCTATCCTCAGCTAGAAGATATGCCAAATCTGCTGGCTGACATATTCAGCTCGAATTTCACCTCCACATCACACCCAGTTCTCCACAAGAAATACTCTTTACCAGTGCCTTGCCAATTATCACCAAAGCACAGGTTGCCACTGTACCCTTTAAAGCTATAAACATGGCTTCAATGTGGTCTGACAATGTCCAATGACCAGGTTGCCTCTTAAATAGGTTCATAGGTTCATAGGTTTATACTAGGCTATCTGCCCTAAAGCATTTATAAGCCTAGCCCAGAGTTTTTGTGGCTTACGCCACCCCTTATGTTAAAAAATACTGTGCCCATTAGTTTGTTGTGCCTCTTTCCAGCAGTGACACAGAGATGATTCCCAGGGTAAACCTATGATCTCCCATCCACCGGTCAAGATTTCTCTTGAACAGAGCCAGCGAGGTGCTCTGCCTCACATGGACCGGGATTTTATTCCACAACATAGGGAGTCTCTGGGTGACAAATCTATCCCTCCAGCATGTCCTATTTATATCCGTGCTAAGGTTTAAGTCACTTGCTCTAGTGGATCTGGTAGATTTTGATTTTTTGAAACTAATTATTTAGTTAGTGGTTTATTGGTAAATCTGTAGTCTTTATAACCTTGACTATTTGTATAAAAATATCTTCTTGAATTTTTTTAAAAAAAATTTTTTATCATCTATAAACTATTCTTACAAAATAAGTTATAAGAAGCTGGATGGAATGATTTTACTATTGATTACTACACGTTTTAAATGTGTATACACCTATGATATTTAGTAACATAATAGTGTTTTTATGAAACGTATTACAAAGTGGAATTTTTAATTATTGATGATTAATAGGGTTTATATTTAACTGTGTATTTATATATAAGCTTTAACTGAATGTATTTTTAATAAGCTAGGACAGTTGGTTAAATGAGACGTACTGAACAGGCTTTTCAAAGGAGAGTCTACTTTAAATGAAAATATGTGTATAATTATAATTACTTGCACTTATTCAATTAGTTAAGAGGTTATTTAAGTTCCTCTTGCAAAATGGCTGGTTGCTGTCTGAGGAAGTTCTACTATTTTGTGGGACGAAAAACACTGTTAAGTGTTTCACAGATTATTTGCTGTTTTCACGTACTGATTAGTTGCTATTTTTACGTTGGCTTTATTTTTGTACTGATTAAAAAACGCTTGTGAAGTTATACAACTGGATTCTTTCTTCTGAGGTTGGCATTACCATCGTTTCGTTGGTTTCAAGTTTAGTCTTCATTCTTGGTTTGTTCACCTACCAAATGAACTAGCCCTGAAAACGGATGTCACTGGAGCATCAGGCCCATACCTGGCCTTCACTGGTGCTGGGAGCTGAGGCTTCATCACAATAAAAAGGAGGAGGGTAACCGCAGTGGCACTGAAGCCCAGGGTGAGGGCCCAGGTGGAGCCGCCGCAGATGCAGATCTTGGTGGTAGTAGCAAATACTCAAATGAGAGCTTTGAAGGTTGAAGTGGAGAACAGTTCCATGTGAACAGAAGTTGAACATGAGTCAGTCGGTCCTGAGAGACAGGTGAGCACCATTCAGAAGAGATGGGCAATGGCTTCTGTCACTCTTGGTCAATCAAAATGGAGTTAGGTTCAGATCCTTGAATGCAGAGTGGCGGAGAAGGGTGCCTCAAGGCATTCAGTGCAGTGATGCAAACTATCCTGTAGAAATCAACAGGCACCCCTGGGACAGTTCTCTTTTCTTTGAAAAGAGTAGGGTGCCTTGGAATGGGTTTGCACCGAGAGACAGGCTTGCACTCTGGAAAGCTTCACTGTTCTGGTGGTGTCAGTTGAGCTCTCACTGGCCATTGAAAATCTAGGGGAAAGGGGGTAAGTCTTTCACCAGGCCATACCCATATATGCATCAGTTCTCTAAGGTGAACTGCCTCTGGCATGTTAGAACAATGCAGGTAAGGGAAGTCGACAAGACAGATCCATAATTTTGGGATAAGTACTGGCTTTAAGGGCTGGGTCAGTCAGGCTTGAGTGTGAAGTGGGGTGAGGCACACATAGTGGCTGGATGAGGCAATGCCACATCCCCCACCTCCCGGACAGATAAAGGACTGACAGCTTGATAGCTGTTTCTCGATTCTGTGGGTACTGGTGCATGACCATTCATAGCTGGTAGAGAGATTAGCCTGGTTAATTCTGATAATGAATGAGACTCTGCCATGCTAGCTAGTTATGCTGCCCTGTGCGGTCATCTCCAAATTCTTCAAGGGACAAATGCAGTTCAGCTACATGAGATTGAGCAATAACAGGTCTGTGATGCACTTAGATGTCTAGGGCTGCACGCATGCTACGCTGGTGGATCAGCATGTGTCTACGCTTGGCCAACAGGTCTGAGTAATCTACTGAACCCCATGCACTTTGTGGTGCTGGGTTACTCCCAGGGTTATGCTTGTGTGAAGTTTGTCAGACCTTCCATTGCCCTAGGGAGGTGTCAAGGGAACCCATTGCAGGGTGAGATGTGGATGGTGGAGAGGAACTGCCCCAAGTTGGGAAGCCCTTTTGCACCTCAGAGACAGCTGTAGATATCTACACAATACATGTAGCATTAAAAATATCAGTTTGGACTTACATATTCTAACAGAATCTGTAAATTTCCTGATAAAAATGTAAACATGAAGGGAATTAGGGCCACTTCATCATAGCTACCAGTCACTAACCATACAACAAATAGCACAACCCAAGACAGCGGGTATACCCATACAACAAATAGCACAACACAAGGCAGCAGGTATACCCATACAACAAATAGCACAACACAAGGCAGCAGGTATACCCATACAACAAATAGCACAACACAAGACAGCAGGTATACCCATACAACAAATAGCACAACACAAGACAGCAGGTATACCCATACAACAAATAGCACAACACAAGACAGCAGGTATACCCATACAACAAATAGCACAACACAAGACAGCAGGTATACCCATACAACAAATAGCACAACACAAGACAGCAGGTATACCCATACAACAAATAGCACAACACAAGACAGCAGGTATACCCATACAACAAATAGCACAACACAAGACAGCAGGTATACCCATACAACAAATAGCACAACACAAGACAGCAGGTATACCCATACAACAAATAGCACAACACAAGACAGCAGGTATACCCATACAACAAATAGCACAACACAAGACAGCAGGTATACCCATACAACAAATAGCAAAACACAAGACAGCAGGTATACCCATACAACAAATAGCACAACACAAGACAGCAGGTATACCCATACAACAAATAGCACAACACAAGACAGCAGGTATACCCATACAACAAATAGCAGAGCACAAGACAGCAGGTATACCCATACAACAAATAGCACAACACAAGACAGCAGGTATACCCATACAACAAATAGCACAACACAAGACAGCAGGTATACCCATACAACAAATAGCACAACACAAGACAGCAGGTATACCCATACAACAAATAGCACAACACAAGACAGCAGGTATACCCATACAACAAATAGCACAACACAAGGCAGCAGGTATACCCATACAACAAATAGCACAACACAAGACAGCAGGTATACCCATACAACAAATAGCACAACACAAGACAGCAGGTATACCCATACAACAAATAGCACAACACAAGACAGCAGGTATACCCATACAACAAATAGCACAACACAAGACAGCAGGTATACCCATATAACAAATAGCACAACACAAGACAGCAGGTATACCCATACAACAAATAGCACAACACAAGACAGCAGGTATACCCATACAACAAATAGCACAACACAAGACAGCAGGTATACCCATACAACAAATAGCACAACACAAGACAGCAGGTATACCCATACAACAAATAGCACAACACAAGACAGCAGGTATACCCATACAACAAATAGCACAACACAAGACAGCAGGTATACCCATACAACAAATAGCACAACACAAGACAGCAGGTATACCCATACAACAAATAGCACAACACAAGACAGCAGGTATACCCATACAACAAATAGCACAACACAAGACAGCAGGTATACCCATACAACAAATAGCACAACACAAGACAGCAGGTATACCCATACAACAAATAGCACAACACAAGACAGCAGGTATACCCATACAACAAATAGCACAACACAAGACAGCAGGTATACCCATACAACAAATAGCACAACACAAGACAGCAGGTATACCCATACAACAAATAGCACAACACAAGACAGCAGGTATACCCATACAACAAATAGCACAACACAAGACAGCAGGTATACCCATACAACAAATAGCACAACACAAGACAGCAGGTATACCCATACAACAAATAGCACAACACAAGACAGCAGGTATACCCATACAACAAATAGCACAACACAAGACAGCAGGTATACCCATACAACAAATAGCACAACACAAGACAGCAGGTATACCCATACAACAAATAGCACAACACAAGACAGCAGGTATACCCATACAACAAATAGCACAACACAAGACAGCAGGTATACCCATACAACAAATAGCACAACACAAGACAGCAGGTATACCCATACAACAAATAGCACAACACAAGACAGCAGGTATACCCATACAACAAATAGCACAACACAAGACAGCAGGTATACCCATACAACAAATAGCACAACACAAGACAGCAGGTATACCCATACAACAAATAGCACAACACAAGACAGCAGGTATACCCATACAACAAATAGCACAACACAAGACAGCAGGTATACCCATACAACAAATAGCACAACACAAGACAGCAGGTATACCCATACAACAAATAGCACAACACAAGACAGCAGGTATACCCATACAACAAATAGCACAACACAAGACAGCAGGTATACCCATACAACAAATAGCACAACACAAGACAGCAGGTATACCCACACAACAAATAGCACAACACAAGACAGCATACACAAATAGCACAACACAAGACAGCAGGTATACCCACACAACAAATAGCACAACACAAGACAGCAGGTATACCCATACAACAAATAGCACAACACAAGACAGCAGGTATACCCATACAACAAATAGCACAACACAAGACAGCAGGTATACCCATACAACAAATAGCACAACACAAGACAGCAGGTATACCCATACAACAAATAGCACAACACAAGACAGCAGGTATACCCATACAACAAATAGCACAACACAAGACAGCAGGTATACCCATACAACAAATAGCACAACACAAGACAGCAGGTATACCCATACAACAAATAGCACAACACAAGACAGCAGGTATACCCATACAACAAATAGCACAACACAAGACAGCAGGTATACCCATACAACAAATAGCACAACACAAGACAGCAGGTATACCCATACAACAAATAGCACAACACAAGACAGCAGGTATACCCATACAACAAATAGCACAACACAAGACAGCAGGTATACCCATACAACAAATAGCACAACACAAGACAGCAGGTATACCCATACAACAAATAGCACAACACAAGACAGCAGGTATACCCATACAACAAATAGCACAACACAAGACAGCAGGTATACCCATACAACAAATAGCACAACACAAGACAGCAGGTATACCCATACAACAAATAGCACAACACAAGACAGCAGGTATACCCATACAACAAATAGCACAACACAAGACAGCAGGTATACCCATACAACAAATAGCACAACACAAGACAGCAGGTATACCCATACAACAAATAGCACAACACAAGACAGCAGGTATACCCATACAACAAATAGCACAACACAAGACAGCAGGTATACCCATACAACAAATAGCACAACACAAGACAGCAGGTATACCCATACAACAAATAGCACAACACAAGACAGCAGGTATACCCATACGACAAATAGCACAACACAAGACAGCAGGTATACCCATACGACAAATAGCACAACACAAGACAGCAGGTATACCCATACGACAAATAGCACAACACAAGA
Organism: Protopterus annectens; assembly: GCF_019279795.1. Lineage (NCBI taxonomy): Eukaryota > Metazoa > Chordata > Ceratodontiformes > Protopteridae > Protopterus > Protopterus annectens. Next base: position 47,299,055 of record NC_056739.1, read on the forward strand.
CAGCAGGTATACCCATACGACAAATAGCACAACACAAGACAGCAGGTATACCCATACGACAAATAGCACAACACAAGACAGCAGGTATACCCATACGACAAATAGCACAACACAAGACAGCAGGTATACCCATACGACAAATAGCACAACACAAGACAGCAGGTATACCCATACGACAAATAGCACAACACAAGACAGCAGGTATGCCCATACGACAAATAGCACAACACAAGACAGCAGGTATACCCATACGACAAATAGCACAACACAAGACAGCAGGTATACCCATACGACAAATAGCACAACACAAGACAGCAGGTATACCCATACGACAAATAGCACAACACAAGACAGCAGGTATACCCATACGATAAATAGCACAACACAAGACAGCAGGTATACCCATCGACAAATAGCACAACACAAGACAGCAGGTATACCCATACACACAAGACAGCAGGTATACCCATACAACAAATAGCACAACACAAGGCAGCAGGTATACCCATACAACAAATAGCACAACACAAGGCAGCAGGTATACCCATACAACAAATAGCACAACACAAGACAGCAGGTATACCCATACAACAAATAGCACAACACAAGACAGCAGGTATACCCATACAACAAATAGCACAACACAAGGCAGCAGGTATACCCATACAACAAATAGTACAACACAAGACAGCAGGTATTCCCATACAACAAATAGCACAACACAAGACAGCAGGTATACCCATACAACAAATAGCACAACACAAGACAGCAGGTATACCCATACAACAAATAGCACAACACAAGACAGCAGGTATACCCATACAACAAATAGCAACACAAGACAGCAGGTATACCCATACAACAAATAGCACAACACAAGACAGCAGGTATACCCATACAACAAATAGCACAACACAAGACAGCAGGTATACCCATACAACAAATAGCACAACACAAGACAGCAGGTATACCCATACAACAAATAGCACAACACAAGACAGCAGGTATACCCATACAACAAATAGCACAACACAAGACAGCAGGTATACCCATACAACAAATAGCACAACACAAGACAGCAGGTATACCCATACAACAAATAGCACAACACAAGACAGCAGGTATACCCATACAACAAATAGCACAACACAAGGCAGCAGGTATACCCATACAACAAATAGCACAACACAAGACAGCAGGTATACCCATACAACAAATAGCACAACACAAGACAGCAGGTATACCCATACAACAAATAGCACAACACAAGACAGCATGTATACCCACACAACAAATAGCACAACACAAGACAGCAGGTATACCCATACAACAAATAGCACAACACAAGACAGACAAAGGTTGGAAAAAAACAGTGAGCATAGGTAAGTTACACTGACAGCACACTGCACAACAGTCAATGGAAAGTTAGCATACCAGCTGTCGCTCACCAGGTCAGGATAAAATAAGTGATCATCATGGGTTCTTGTTCAAGCAGCATTATTGTATGCAAACACATCCTAAATGAGATTAAGTAACTTTAACTTATAAACAAACTAGCTGTCATGCACATAGATGTTAACATTTTGGCTGCACCTTCAAAATGGCACTGAAGCTAACACAGTTGGTATTTACATGCACACACAGATCTTGGAAATGTTTTTTAAAGGTACAACACACCTTTTATTCTACATCCTCCCTCTTTGAGACAATGAGTCAGTCATTGTCACTGAAATTAACAAATATGCAATTTACATAGGAATGATTTCATCATGCATTTATACAAAGCTAGATACATATATACAACTATGTCCATGTTGCTGTGTATTTCACACTAAGCTTTAAAATGCGACCATATCATATGAAATAAAATTTGAGATATGGTTTAGCAGCTGGGATTGTCTCTGCTGACTTGTTCAGTCTTAGGAAGACTGAAATCATCTGCTGAAACAGTATCAGAAGTCAAGGCAAATTCTGGAACACGAATATCATCTGGATTCCTCTATGAGTTAGAGTCTTTATTCCAGGTATGCTACTGCGATATTGGTTCTGCTACTGGAAGAAGATGTCTGTGATTTCTGCTATACTCCACTCCCTCAGATTTAGCAAAACAGGATCTCAGCTCTGCACAAATACTCATTACTTGACCAGTCCGGTCGAAACCTTTCAATGTTTGTATCCTCACTGTCTCCTCTTTTTTTCAAAGGACGAAGAAGTCTGCTCAACTTGTCATAGCTGAACGTTTGGAAAGAACACTTTCTAGATAACTGGGCTTTGATGGCTTGGTTGTTCTTAGCTTTAGGCCTCAATAAACTAGAACTGATAGACAATGTTGTTCTGGTTTGCCTAGATAGAAGTCTCTGATCAGATGAGCCAACTATATCATGGGTCTACTTTATGTCCTCAAAAAGCAAGTTGGCCAAATATGAAATGCCCGACACATAATGCCTGAACGCTGACCAACCCAAAACGTGTATGTCCAGAAACCTGAAATATCGATTCAGGTAAGTTGTTCACTATCCCTAACACCACTGTTCTAATTTCTCACAGTATGAACATTTTTGTAAGGTTAAGTAAAGTTTGTAAATTATATACAAACTTTACCTAACCTTATAAAAATGTTCATACTGTGAGAAATTAGAAGTACGTTTATGTTTTCTGGTGCCCTTTCCCTTTACCGGAAAACATAATAGTACTTCTAATTTCTCACAGTATGAACATTTTGTAAGGTTAGGTAAAGTTTGTACATTATATATAAACTTTACCTAACCTTACAAAAATGTTTGTATAGTGAGAAAACTGAACTACGTTTTCTTTTTCCGGTGAAGGGAAAGAGTCCTCTGCTTGATTCAGTGCAGTGGTGTAAGGGATCGTGCTTAAAGTAGGTGATTAACTCTTTCCAGTTTTGGGACATTCGTGTTTCGGGTTAGTCAGCATTCAGGCATTATGTGTTGGGCGTTTTGTATTCAGCCGACTTGCTTTTTGAGGACATAAAGTAGACCCCTATATATATCATCATGGGGCATGTTTCTGAGATTGAGTACATTCAAAAAAACATCGGTATTATCATGCTTCGACCTCTCAAGTAATTCCTTTGCACTCTGTGCTGCACGTGGTCCCTTCGATTGCGGATACTCTGGACTACTAGTAACATGTATTAAGTCTCATTCTCTGGCAAATTTCTGAAACAATTGACTGTTGAATTGTGTACCATTGTCAGAGATTAATTTCTGTAGACTGCCATGGACTGAGAAATGGTGTTTCAATTTAGTAATGACTGTAGTAGAAGTTAGATTAGATAGTAAATCGATCTCGAACCAATTTGAATAAGAGTCTACTAGTACTAAGTAATGTTAATTGTTCCACTCGAATATGTCAGTAGCTGCAATTGACCAAGGTAGAGCAGGAATTTGACTTAGCTGAAGTGCGTCTCTTTCCAAATGCACTTTAGTTCTATTACATACTGAACAGGAAGAAAGTGCTCTACCAATGTCTTTCACTAGAGAAGTCCAAAATACTTGTCCTCTCACTCTTCTTTTAGTAGATTCAGAACCCGGGTGACCACGATACAAAATCTGGATATATTCTTGTTGTAAGGAAGCAGCAACAACAATTTTAGGAACTTTGAAAATAATGCCATCTTCCATCAACATCTCATCTCTGTAAAGAAAGTAAGATTGGAATTCTGGTGGCATGCTGGATTGCTTTGATTACAAAACTGTATCAGTCATTGTATGATCTAGTAGCTCATCCAGTCTTGTGATAGAAAAATGATGCACTTCTATGACATCAAAGTCAAATTTTTCTGCGTGAAGCTGTTCTGTTGTATTTCTAGGCACTCTGGATAAGGTATCAGCCAGATAAAGAAGTTTACCTTTCACATAGACCATTTTGAAGTTGTACTTTTGCAATTTGAGCATCATACTTTGCAATCTCACTGGAGCTGAATGCATAGGCATCTTTAAAATAGTAACTAAAGGTTGATGATCAGTTTCAATCTGAATTTCTTGACCATAGATATAATCATGAAACTTAAAACATGCAGACACTGTTGCCAAAAGTTCCTTCTCAATTTGAGCATACTGCATCTCAGTCTGGGTATGGGTTCTAGGTGTGTAGGCTGCTGGCCTGCCTTCTTGAAGAATAACTGCACCTAAACCAAACTTTGAAGCATCACAGGAAAGAGTTACTGGTTTGTTGACATCATAGAATCCTAATGTAGGCGGGGAAGCAATTATCTGCTTCAGAACTTCAAATGCTCTCTGGTGCTGGTCTGGCCATGACCAATTAATATTTTTACATGTGAGCTCTCTCAAAGGCACTGTCAACTCACTGAAGTTTGGTATAAACCTGCTTAAATAATTGACCATGCCAAGAAAATGTTGTGGAGCTTGCAGATTGTCTGGTGCTGGCATTTCAAGAATGGCTGCTTGCTTGGATGGGTCAGGTCTCAAGAACATACCTGTAAACAAATGACCTACATATGAAACTTCTGGTAGTCTGAATTTTCACTTCAGAGGATTGAGCTTTAAGTTCACTTCACATGCTCTGTCGAGAACTCTGTTAAGATTTCTTTCATGCTCTGCCTCACCATTGCCTCCGAGCAATACATCATCTACTATTATGGCACAAGGATAACTCAAAAATATTTGCTCCATTGCATGCTGAAACATTTCACTTGCAGAATTTCTTCCAAATGGCATTCTGAGGAATCTATGTCTTCCAAATGGGGTAATGAATGTAGTCAATAATGAAGATTTATGAATAAGCATCACTTGCCAAAATGAACTCTTTTCATCTAAGACAGAAAAAACTAGCGGCATTCGGTATCAAGGCTGCAACCTCTTCGACTGTAAGCATGGGATGATGCAGCCTTTTCAATGCTTTGTTCAAATCTCTTGGGTCAATACATATTCTGATTTCATCCGAGCCTTTTTTATGAGCTGCTACCATGGACGACACCCATTTGGTAGGTTCTGTAACTGGACAAATTACACCTTGTTGCACCATTTTGTCCAACTGACCTTTGACCTTATGCTGCATAGCTATCAGAACTCTTCTTGCTGGTCTGACCACTAGATTGATTTCTGGGTCTAACATCATGGAATACACAACTGGAAGTTTGCCTAATCTGTCACTGAAAACATCGGCACACTCTGAAAAAATAGTATTGGTGAAGCTGGAACTAGGATATGTGCTTATCTGATGAACTTCTTTACTAAAAGAAAGCAGATTCATTTTCAAACTGCCTCTGAGACCCACCAATGACTGCAAAGGTCTTTGAACCACATAAAACAATAAGCTATAACAGCTCTTAGCCACATAATGTGAAAGCACTACTGAGCCTTCCGTTTGAATTTCTTCACCTCCATAAGCTACAGGTTTCGCACAGCTAGTCACATTTAGTTGTTCACCAGCTCCAACTCTTGCAAAAGTATATGCAGATATGACCTTACACTTTGAACCAGTGTCTACTTTAAGCTAGGCAGATTTACCATTGATCTGGACAGAACAAAACACTTAATTTCTTGCCAATAAATATACTGCATCAATATTTTCACCAATTACTAACACACCATCTACATAAAAAGCAGACTGTTGCAGGTCTGTTTGATAAACTTGCTTTTTGGAGTGACCTTTCTTTGTAACTGTGTGATGCTTACTCAGTTTACAAAATCTTTGAAAAATGGTTCCATTTCTTACACTTGTGACATTGCTGACCAAATGCCATGCACTTTTCTCTTCTGGACTCATGGTTGGCACCACAATTGTGACAGTCAACAATAAAACTTGATTTGGGTTTTGACGATTCACTCTTATGCTGTACTGAGCAACGTGTGTTTTGTACTAGATACCCTTGGTTCTGCACTGAGAATGCTCCTTTAACTGAACTGTTCTTGGAATGTCCTAGAAAACTATGGGTTTTACCTGGAAGTTCTGCAGGGGCTGCTGCTTTCACATGCTTAGGCCTGCTTTTGCCTGTCACATGTTGCATGCTATCTACATGAGCTCTGAAGCCTACTGAAACCATACTCTTATCACTAGCAAGCATATTTGTTTGCATTTCTGTAACTTCTTGAATCTGACAAATCTCAATGGCTTTATTCAGCATTAAATCACTGTCATGAAGCAAAATATTTCTCACAGCAGCATTATTAATACCACACACAAGTCTGTCCTTTATTAATTCATCCTTTAAATCACCAAACACATTTTAGCTTTGTTTCTCAGATCAGTAATATAAGCTGGAAAAGTTTCTCCTTGCTTTTGATCTCTCATGTAAAACAAATGCCTCTCTGGTGTAACATTAGCCTGGGGGTTACACATTTCTCTGAATTTGCACTTGAATCAGTCAAGGTCTTCCCTTGATTCAGCCTGCACAACAACATGATGAGTTTCTCCTTCACCTTCATACACTACTGGTGCATAGACAAATGAGCGCTCCCTTTCAATAGCCTCTGACCGCATCTTTATCAGAACAAGCTGCTTGTATAAATAAATTGTGCTCTTGCTCAAATATTCTCCAATTCTCTGCAATATTCTGATCAAACACAAGTGGTTGTGGCTTGCAAAAGCCATCTGCCATATTGACATATCTCAGTGAAAACTCTTGCAAATGTGCACAAATACACACACACTTGTACATACATGTATACATGTGCTTGAAACTTATGCCAGTACTTGTAACAACATAACAACCCTTTGTATAACTGAATTTCATGAAATAAGTTTCCAGGGCACTGTAACACTTCAAAATCTCTTTATAGTAAAACCCACTTGCCTTGAAACTATTTTACTATATGAGCCATTTATCTTGAAAAGACTTTAATGGTAAAGTCCTTTATCATTATTTTACTGTATGAGCCTTTATCTTGTAATCACTTTAATGCCAAAGCCATTTATTAACATTTTACTGCCAAATTAATTTATCATCATTTTAAGAAACATTTCGAACAATTGCATAGTGCAAATAAACTGAGAAATAGAAGCTGAGGGCAAGAAACACTTTGAAGTAACTGTACTTTATGACTAAATTATTTTGAAGTAATGGCACTTTACAGATAAACTGTTTCAAAGTAATGGCACCTTGCCAACATATTTCCTCGAAGTAATTGCAATTTGAGAATGTAATGGGCAGGAGAAGCTCAGAGTGAGAAACACCTCAAAATAACTTCACTTTGTGAAGAAACAGTACATAGCATACTGGAATCTCCCCCAAATTGCTTCACTTTGAAAAACAACTCTGTATAGTGTAAGATACACTCTGTAATGGCAGCCCTTGGTGAAGACACACCGACACACAAGAAACTTTTTGAAATGGCTGCACTTCACTGCACCTCACAAAATAGTTGCACTTTGCACACAAAAGACTCTCCGCAATAAATGCACGGTAATAAGCACACACTGTAAGCACTTTTGCACACTTTGAAATACTTTGAATAAGTCTAGATATGGTATTCAAGGCTTCAATCGACACGAAGCAGTAATTTGTGCCAAAACACAGTAATTTTCCAAAACACATGCAGTCACCTTTGCTTTATTTATACTTAATGTACCTTTGTTGCCTTTTCTATTATAGTCATTTTGCTCATTGAATCTCTTAATGTGCCTTTTATGCCCCCGCATTATATTAGTTTTTGCTCATTTAGTCTCTTTTCATGCCCATTATACTTTCTTGTGCTTGTTTTAACTCTAAACATGCTTGTCTTACTTTAAACCTGCTTGTTTTACAATTCTGAGGTAATTCTGAACCCTTTATGTACTTTTCTAATGCTCATTTTATCAACTCAGTTTCAAACATTTCATCTGATTAATGAGCTCTTTTATATTTCTTGCTTGCTTAATAAACATTTCTGTGCTATTTGTTTGCTTAACAATATGTTATGTGCCATTGTAATGCTCCGTTTAACCTCCTTTAATTGATAAATCATTTGTGAGTGTTCTCTTTACCTTTAGCTTGTTTCTGCCCTATTTTTGCTCTCAGTTCTTTTAGTTTGCCTTTGCCATTACTCCTGCAACTCCTGACTCTGAAGAATAGCCTTTGCAATCCTGGCTCTGACACCATGTTGCTCACCAGGTCAGGATAAAACAAACGAGCATTGTGGGTTCTTGTTCAAGCAGCCTTATTGTAAACAACACATCATAAATGAGGTTAAATAAGTTTAACTTATAAACAAACTAGCTATCATCCACATAGATGTTCACATTCTGGTTGAACCTTTAAAATGGCACTGAAGCTAACACGTGCTTGGTATTTATATGCACACACAGATCTTGCAAATGCCTCTTAAAGGTACAACACACCTGTTATTCTACACCAGCCACGGTGAAATGCAGAAAATCAAATGTACATATGCACTCTCATGTTACCACATGCCACAGACTGTGTGACAGTCATACCTGCATGTGTATGACCAGTGGTAGATGTGCTGTAGGTAATAAATAAGGATCACAGCACACACTGGATACATAAACACACGTCCACGTAGTCTGTCAGCAGTGCAGGTGTAAACCAAGCAACATCACAGGTGAGCATGCAAGTCAAACAATGGTACATGTGCACTGGCATGTTACCACATGTCGCAGACTGTGTGGCAGTCATACCTGCATGTGTATGACCAATGGTAGGTGTGCTGTAGGTAATAAATAAGGATCACAGCACACATTGGATACATAAACACACGTCCATGTAGTTTGTCAGCAGTGGAGGTGTCAACCAAGGAACATCACAGGTGAACATGCAAGTCAAACAATGGTAGATAACTCCAAAGGAGACAACCGCACCTATCATGCATGTCAAAGGCAAACAACCAAGCACGGTGCCATACAGAAGCACTGCATAAAAACCTCAAAGGCTTCCTCATATACAAGTCGGTGTACACAACCAAAACAAATGTATAATGCAATGTGAGTATGTTATACACATATGCCATGTCAAAGGAAACACACAGGTGTACATGTGTATGTGTGTGTGTCAGTGGCATAAATGGAATGTGCATGAAATCAAGGTCAGTAGAAATACACACACCAATGATGTGTAACGATATGTTGCAATATGTAACAGGACAGGATACTGAATATAGCAGCTTGTGCACATGGATGCAAAAAAACTACACTGGGTAACATACAAGTACAAGTGTACTATCCTTAGCATCCTATTCCCAATATACCCAGCATCCCTCCTCAGCACAAGTCCAAACCAATGCAATCTTAATTATCTGTCTTTGTCTCCAAACCCTCTAACCTGAGCCAACCCTCTAATATACTGATTCCTAAATCTGTCCATACTCATCACACCCAGTGCAAATCTTAACATCTTTAACTCTGCCACATCCAGCTCAAACTCCTGCCTTTTTGTCAATGCCACTGTCTCCAACCCATATAACATAGCTGGACTCACTACCCTCTTATAGACCTTCACTTTCACTCTTACAGGTACTCGTCTGTCACAAATCACTCCTGACACTCTTCTCCACCCACTCCATCCTGCCTGTACTCTCTTCTTCACCTCTCTTCCACACTTACTGTTACTCTGAACTATTGACCCCAAGCATTTAAACTCATCCACCTTCGCCACCTCTACTCCTTGCATCCTCACCATTCCTCTATCCTTCCTCTCATCCAACCTTCTCTCCCTCTCATTCTCTTCATTCATCAACCCCTCAGTGTACTCTTTCTATCTCCTCACCACACTCACCTCACTTGTGAGTATGTTTCCCTCATTATCCTTTATCACCTTTACCTGCTGCACATCTTTCCTAGCTCGGTCCCTCTGTCTAGCCAATTGGTGCAGGTCCTTTTCTCCCTCCTTAGTGTCCAACTTTTCATACAACTCTTCATATGCCTTATCCTTAGCCTTTGCCACCTCTCTCTTTGCCATGCACCTCATCTCCTTATACTCCTGTCTACTTTATTCATCTCTCTGACAATCCCAATTTTTCTTTGCCAACCTCTTTCTCTGTATACTCTCCTGTACTTCCTTATTCCACCACCATGTCTCCATGTCGTCCTACCTCTGTCCAGATATGATACCAAGCATCTTTCTAGCCATCTCCCTTACTAGCTCTGCTGTAGTTACCCATCTATTTTGTAACTCTTCACTACCACCCAGTGCCTGCCTTAACTCAATTGGTCCTAGCTCATGTAATGTATTATTACTGTGCACAGTACCTTGTTAGTGCTCCCACCTAATGTAATGTACTATTACTGTGCACATTACCTTGTTATTGATCCTAGCTCATCATCATCATCATCTTCTTTTGGCTGTTCCCGTTAGGGGTCACCACAGCAGATCACATGTTTCCATTTCTTCCTGTCCTCTGCATCTTGCTCTGTCACACCAACCACCTGCATGTTCTCTCACCACATCCATAAACCTTATCTTTGGCCTTCCTCTTTTCCTGTTACCTGGTAGCTTCATTCTTATCATCTTTTTTCCAATATACTCAGCATACCTCCTCAGCACATGTCCAAACCAAAGTAATTGTGCCTCTCTGGCTTTTTCTCCAAATCTTCCAACCTGGGCTGACCCTCTAATATACTTATTCCTAATCCTGTCCACCATCATCACACCCAGTGCAAATCTTAACATCTTTAATTCTGCCACATCCAGCTCAAACTCCTGCCTTTTTGTCAGTGCCACTGTCTCCAACCCATATAACATAGTTGGTCTCACTACCCTCTTGTAGACCTTCCCTTTCACTCTTACAGGTAATTGTCTGTCACAAATCACTCCTGACACTCTTCTCCACCCACTCCATCCTGCCTGACCTCTCTTCTTCACCTCTCTTCTACACTCACCGTTACTCTGAACTATTGACCCCAAGTATTTAAACTCATCCACCTTCACCACCTCTACTCCTTGCATCCTCACCATTCCTCTATCCTCCCTCTCATTCACACACATATATTCTGTCTTAGTCCTGCTGACCTCCATTCCTCTTCTCTCTAGAGCATATCTCCATCTCTCCAGGGTCTCCTCCACCTGTTCCCTACTCTCACTACAGATCACAATGTCATCTGCAAACATCATAGTCCAAGGGGACTCCTGTCTGATCTCGTCTGTCAACCTGTCCATCACCATTGCAAATAAGAAAGGGCTCAGAGCTGATCCTTGATGTAACCCCACCTCCACCTTAAACACATCCATCACTCCCACCGCAGACCTCATCACTGTCACACTACCCTTGTACATATCCTGTACCACTCTTACATACTTTTCTGACACTCCTGACTTCCTCATACAATACCACAACTCCTCTCTATGCACCCTGTCATATGCTTTCTCTACGTCTACAAAAACACAATGCAACTCCTTCTGACATTCTCTGTACTTCTCCAACACTCTCAGAGCAAAGATCACATCCGTAGTGCTCTTTCCCGGCATGAAACCATACTGCTGATCATTAATCATCACGTCCCTTCTTAACCTTGCTTCCACTATTCTTTCCAATAACTTCATGCTGTGACTGATCAATTCAATCCGTCTGTAGTTACTACAGCTCTGCACATCACCCTTATTCTTACAAATCGGTACCAAAACACTTTTTCTCCATTCCTCAGGCATCCTCTCACTTTCCAAGATTTCATTAAACAATCTGGTTAAAAAATCCACTGCCATTTCACCTAAACACCTCCATGCTTCCACAGGAATGTCATCTGGGCCAACAGCCTTTCCATTCTTCATAGCTAACCTTACTTCTTCCTTGCTAATCCATTGTACTTCATGATTCACTATCCCTACATCATCCAACCTTCTCTCCCCCTCATTCTCTTCATTCATCAACCCCTCAAAGTACTCTTTCCATCTCCTCACCACACTCTCCTCGCTTGTGAATACATTTCCCTCATTATCCTTTATCACCTTTACTTGCTGCACATCTTTCCTAGCTCAGTCCCTCTGTCTAGCCAATTGGTGCAGGACCTTTTCTCCCTCCTTACTCTCCAACCTTTTATACAACTCTTCATATGCCTTATCCTTAGCCTTCACCACCTCTCTCTTTGCCATGCACCTCATCTCCTTATACTCCTGTCTACTTTCTTCATCTCTCTGACAATCCCACATCTTTGCCAACGTCTTTCTCTGTATACTCTCCTGTACTTCCTCATTCCACAACCATGCCTCCATGTCATCCTTCCTTTGACCAGATGTGATACCAAGCACCTTTCTAGCCGTCTTCCTTACTAGCTCTGCTGTAGTTACCCAGCTATTTGGTAACTCTTCACTACCACCCAGTGCCTACCTTAACTCAATTGCTCCTAGCTTATGTAATGTATTATTACTGTGCACAGTACCTTGTTAGTGCTCCCACTTCAAGTAATGTACTATTACTCTGCACACTACCTTTTTGCTGCCTCCACCTCATACAATGGACTGTTAACTGTGCACACAACCTTGTTATTGCTCCAAGCTCATGTAATGTATTATTACTGTGCACAGTATTTTGTTAGTGCTCTGACCTCAGGTAATGTATTATTCCTGTGCACACTACCTTGTTATTGCTCCTAGCTCATGTAATGTCTTATTACTGTGTACAGTACCTTGTTAGTGCTCCCAACTCATGCAATGTACTATTACTGTGCACACTACCACCTTGTTACTGCTCCCACCTCAAGTAAAGTACTGTTACTGTGCATAGTACATTGTTAGTGCCCATCACTCCTGTAATGTACTGTTACTGTGCTCACTGCCTACTTAGTGCTCCTACCTCATGTAATGTACTTTTACTGTGCACACTACATTTAGTGCCCACACCTCCTGTAATGTACTATTACTGTGCACACTACCACCTTGTTAGTGCTCCCACCTCATGTAATGTACTATTACTGTACACATTACCTTATTAGTGCCCCATCTCATGTAATGTACTGTTACTGTGCACACTACCTTGTTAGTGCTCCCACCTTATGTAATGTACTATTACTGTGCACACTACCCTGTTATTGCTCCTGCCTCATGTAATGTATTATTACTGTGCACACTACATTGTTATTGTTCCTACCTCATGTAATGTACTGTTGCTGTGCACACTACCATGTTAGTGCTCCCACCTTATGTAATGTACTATTACTGTGCACACTACCCTGTTATTGCTCCTGCCTCATGTAATGTATTATTACTGTGCACACTACATTGTTATTGTTCCTACCTCATGTAATGTACTGTTACAGTGCATGCTACCTTTTTAGTGCCCCATCTCATGTAATGTACTGTTACTGTGCACACTACCTTGTTATTGATCCTAGCTCATGTTATGTATTAATACTGTGCACAGTACTTTGTTCATGCTCCCACCTCATGTAATGTACTATTACTATTTACACTGCCTTGTTATTGCTCCTAGCTCATGTAATGTATTATTACTGTGCACAGTGTCTTGTCAGTGCTCCCACCTCATAGGTTCATAGATTCATAGGTTTATACTAGGCTATCTGCCCGAGGGCATTTACAAGCCTAGCCCATAGTTTTGTGGCTTACGCCACCCCTTTAGTTTGGAGAAACTATTATTTTGCAGTGCCTCTGTCGAGCAGAGACACTGAGGTAATCCCTGGGGTATATCTGTGATCTCCCATCCATTGGTCAAGATTCCTCTTGAACAAAGCCAGCGAGGTGCTCTGCCTCACATGTACTGGGATTTTGTTCCACAGCATAGGGAGTCTTTGGGTGATGAATCTATCCCTCCAGCACGTCCTATTAATAGCTGTGTCTAGGTTTAGGTCTCCTGCCCTTGTGGCTCTAAGAGATTTCGATTTTTTGAGGTGAAGCATGTTCATCAAATCTGGGTTTGACATGGCCTTGTATGTCAGGCACAGGTCACCTCTGAGCAGGCGGTAAGCGACTGAATAGAGCTGGAGTTCTTTCAGCCGGGCAGCATAAGACATATCTTTGAGACCTTTTATCCTTTTGGTGAGGAACTTTTGGGGCCTCTCCAGCTGCTGCAAGTGTCGGGTCAGATACATTCCGAATGGGGCATTGTACTCAATCATTGGTCTGATGAGTGATGAGTACAGCGAGACTATGACCTCCCTTGATCTAGATGTGAAACCCTTCATGATCAGGTGGGCAATGTAGAAGGTCTTCCTAACTATTTTAGCAACATGAGTGTTGAATGAAAGGTTACTGTCAACCTGGGTCCCCAGGTCCCTGATAACTTCTTCTGTGCTCAGTGGATTGCCTCTTATATGGTAGCTAGGGGTAACCTTGATTTTCCCGAAGGGTATGACTATGCATTTTTTGGCATTTAACTTTAGGCCATGGCTCTGGCACCAGTTATCCATTTCTGTGAGGCCCTTCTGAAGGATATCTGTGTCAGATGTGTTTTTGACTATGGCGCCCAGTTTGCAGTCATCTGCAAACTTGGTCAGCCATAACCCTCCTGTGTTTGCTTGTACTTCAGAGAAGTAGATGCCGAACAAGTGTGGGCCCAGGACTGAGCCCTGTGGGACACCACTTGTGACAGGCATTGAGTCTGACATGGCGCCAGCAACTCTGACCCTGTGGGTTCTGTCACTCAGCCAGTTTGCAACCCATCTTGTGACGTATGGGTTTACCTTTAGGCTGATGAGTTTTTCAATGATACCCGAGTGGGGTATTGTATCGAAGGCCTTTGCTAGGTCCAGGTAGGCTGTATGGACTGCCTTACCCTCATCAATGGCCTTGGTGACCGTTTCAAAGAAGTCAACCAAGTTTAGAAGGCATGATCTGCCTTTGACAAAGCCAAACTGGGTTTGATCCAGAGTCTGCAAATTCCCTATGTCTTTATTTATGAGATCCATTATGATCCTTTCCATGGCTTTGCAGATAAGGCTTGTCAAGCTAATGGGACGGTAATTTCCAGGGTCATGTTATGTACTATTACTCTGCACACTTCCTTGTTAGTGCCTCCACCTCATGTAATATACTATTACAGTGCAACCTACCTTGTTTTTGCTCCTAACTCATGTAATGTACTGTTACTGTGCACACTACCTTGTTAGTGCTCCCACCTCATGTAATATACTATTACTGTGCACACTACCTTGTTATTGCTCCAACCTCATGTAATGCACTGTTACTGTTCACACTACATTGTTAGTGGCACCATCTCATGTAATATACTATTACTGTGCACACTACCTTGTTATTGCTCCTAACTCATGTAATGTACTGTTACTGTGCACACTACCTTGTTAGTGCTCCCACCTCATGTAATATACTATTTCTGTGCACACTACCTTGTAAGTGCTCCCGCCTCATTTAATGTACTATTACTGTGCACACTACCATCTTAGTGCCTCCACCTCATGTAATGTACTGTTACTGTGCACACCACCTTGCTAGTGCTCCCACCTCATGTAATATACTATTACTGTTCACACTACCATGTTATTGATCCTAGCTCATGTAATGTATTATTACTGCCCACAGTACCTTGTTAGTGCTCCCACCTAATGTAATAAACTATTACTGTGCACGTTATCTCATTGCTCCTAGCTCATGTAATGTACTATTCCTGTGCACACTACCATGTTATTGCTCCCACCTCATGTAATGTACTATTACTCTGCACACTACCTTTTTGCTGCCTCCACTTCATACAATGAACTGTTACTGTGCACACTACCTTGTTATTGCTCCAAGCTCATATAATGTATTATTACTGTGCACAGTATTTTGTTAGTGCTCCCACCTCATGTAATGTACTATTCCTGTGCACTCTTCCTTGTTATTGCTCCTAGCTCAGGTAATGTCTTATTACTGTGTACAGTACCTTGTTAGTGCTCCCACATCATGCAATGTACTATTACTGTGCACACTACCCACCTTGTCATGTATTGTTACTGTGCATAGTACATTGTTAATGCTCATCACTCATGTAATGTACTGTTACTGTGCTCACTGCCTACTTAGTGCTCCTACCTCATGTAATGTATTTTTACTATGCAAACTACATTGTTAGTGCCTACACCTTCTGTAATGTACTATTACTGTGCACACTACCTTTTAGTACTCCTAACTCATGTAATGTACAGTTACAGTGCACACTACCTTGGTAGTGCCTCCACTTCATGTAATGTACTGTTACTGTGCACACTACCTTGTTAGTGCTCCAAACCCATGTAATGTACTGTTAATTTGCACACAACCTTGTTACTGCTCCCACCTCATGTAATGTACTATTACTGTGCACACTACATTGTTAGTGCAACCACCTCATAAAATGTACTGTTACTGTGCACACTACCTTCTTAGTGCCTCTCCCTCATGTAATGTAATGTTACTGTGCACACTACATTGTTACTGCCCACACCTCCTGTAATGTACTAGTACTGTGCACAATACATTTTAGTGCTCCTAACTCATGTAATGTACTGTTACTGCGCACACTACCTTGTTAGTGCTCCCACCTCATATAATGTGCTATTACTGTGCACACTACCTTGTTATTGCTCCTATCTCATATAATGTACTGCTACTGTGCACACTACCTTGTTAGTGCCCACACCTCATGTAATGTACTGATACCGTGCACACTACCATGTTAGTTCCCACACCTCATGTAATGTATCTGTTACTGTCCACACTACCTTGCTAGTTCTCCCACCTGATGTAATATACTGTTACTGTGCACACTACCTTGTTAGTGCCTCCGCCTCATGTAATGTACTATTACTGTGCACAGTACCTTGTTAGTGCTCTCCCTCATGTAATGTACTTTTATTGTGCACAGTACCTTGTTAGTGCTCCTACCTCATGTAATGTACTGCTACTGTACAGACTACCTTGTTAGCACCCCTGCCTCTTGTAATGTACTGTTACTGTGTACACTATCTTGTTCGTCCTCACACCTCATGTAATGTAGTGTTACTGTACACACTACCTTGTTAGTACCTCCACGTCATGTAATGTACTGTTACTGTGCACAGTACCTTGTTATTGCTCCTGTCTCATGTAATTTATTATTACTGTGCACACTACCTTGTTAGTGCTCCTACCTCATGTAATGTACTATTACTGTCCATTCTCCTTTGTTAGTGCACCCACCTCATGTAATTTACATTTACTGTGTAAGCTACCTTGTTAGTGCTCCCACCTCATGTCATCATCATTTTCTTTCAGCCGTTCTCATTAGGGATCACCAGAGCAGATCATCTGTTTCCATTTCTTCCTGTCCTCTGCATCTTGCTCTGTCACACCAACCACCTGCATGTCCTCTCTCACCACATCCATAAACCTTATCTTAGGTCTTCCTCTTTTCCTGTTACCTGGTAGCTTCATCCCTAGCATATTTTTCCCAATATACTCTCATCCCTCCTCAGCACATGTCCAAACCAACATAATCTTGCCTCTCTGGCTTTGTCTCCAAACCTTCCAACCTGGGCTGACCCTCTAATATACTTATTCCTAATCTTGTCCACTCTCATTACACCCAGTGCAAATCTTAACATCTTTAACTCTGTCACATCCAGCTGTAACTCCTGCCTTTTTGTCAATGCCAGTGTCTCCAACCCATATAACATAGCTGGTCTCACTACCCTCTTATCGACCTCCCTTTCACTCTTACTGGTACTCGTCTGTCACAAATCACTCCTTTCCACCCACTCCATCCTGCCTGTACTCTCTTCTTCACCTCTCTTCCACACTCACCATTACTATGAATTAGTGATCCCAAGTATTTAAACTCATCCACCTTCACCACGTGTACTCCTTGCATCCTCACCATTCCTCTTTTCTCCCTCTCATTCACACACATATATTCTGTCTTAGCCCTGCTGACCTTCATTCCTCTTCTCTCCAGAGTCTCCTCCACCTGATCCCTACTCTCACTACAGATCACAATGTCATCTGCAAACATCATAGTCCACGGGGACTCCTGTCTGATCTTGTCTGTCAACCTGTCCATCACCATTGCAAATAAGAAAGGGCTTAGAGCTGATCCTTGATGTAATCACACATCCACCTTAAACGCATCTGTAACTCCCACTGCAGACCTCACTGCTGTCACACTACCCTCGTACATATCCTGTACCACTGTTACATACTTCTCTGACACTCCCAACTTCCTCATACAATACCATAAGTCCTCTCTAAGTACCCTGTCATATGCTTTCTCTAAGTCTACAAAATCACAATGCAACTCCTTCTGACCTTCTCTGTACTTCTCCATCAACACTCTCAGAGCAAACATTGCAGCTGTAGTGCTCTTTCCCGGCATGAAACCATACCGCTGATCACTAATCATCACGTCCCTTCTTAATCTAGCTTCCAGTACTCTTTCCCATAACTTCATGCTGTGACAGATCATTTTAATCCCTCTGTAGTTACTAAGTTACTACAGCAATGCACATCACCCTCATTCTTATTAATCGGTACCAAAACAGTTTTTCTCCATTTCTCAGGCATCCTCTCACATTCCAAGATTTCATTAAACAATCTGGTTAGAAACTCCACTGCCATTTCACCTAAACACCTCCATGCTTCCACAGGTATGTCATTTGGAACAACAGCATTTACATTCTTCATCAACTTCATAGCTATCCTTACTTCCTCCTTGCTAATCCATTGCACTTCATAATTCACTATCCCCACATCATCCAACCTTCTCTCCCTCTCATTCTCTTAATTCATCAACCCCTCTAAGTAGTCTTTCCATCTGCTCAACACATGTCCCTCGCTTGTGAGTATGTTTCCCTCTTTATCCTTTATCACCTTTACCTGCTGCACATCTTTCCTAGCTCTGTCCCTCATGTAATGTACTGTTACTGTGCACACAACATTGTTAGTGCCCACACCTCATGTAATGTACTGTTACTGTGCACAGTATCTTGCTAGTGTCCCCACATCATGTAATGTACTATTACTGTGCACACTACCTTATTAGTGCTCCTACCTCACGTAATGTACTGTTCCTGTCCACACTACCTTGTTAATGCTCATACCTCATGTAATGTATTGTTACTGCCCACACTATCTCGTTAGTGCACACACCTCATGTAATGTAATGTTACTGTGCAAACAACATTGTTTGTGCACACACCTCATGTAATGTACTGTTACTGTCCACACTACTTTGTTAGTGTTCCTACCTCATGTAATGTACTGTTACTGTGCACACTACCTTGTTAGTACCTCCACCTCATGTAATGTACTGTTACTGTGCACTTTACCTTGTTATTGCTCCTAGCTCATGTAATGTATTATTACTGTGCACACTACCTTTTAGTGCTCCTACCTCATGTAATGCACTGTTACTGTGCACTCTACATTGTTAGTGCCCGACCTCATGTGATGTACTATTACTTTGAACATTACTCTTTTAGTGCCTACACCTCATTTAATTTACTTTTACTGTGCACACTACCTTGTTAGTGCTCCCACCTAATGTAATATACTGTTACTATGCACACTACCTTGTTAATGGTTCCACCTTATGTAATGTACTGTTACTGTGCACACTACCTTGTTAGTGCCTCCACCTCATGTCATGTATTATTACTGTGCAAATTTCCTTGTTAGTGCTCCCATATAATGTAATGTACTGTTACTGTCCACACTACCTTGTTAATGCCACCAACTCATCCAATGTACTGTTACTGTGGGCATTACCATGTCAGTGCCAACACATCAGGGAATGTAATGTTACTGTGCACACTACCTTGTTAGTGCACACACCTCATGTAATGTACTGTTACTGTGCATGCTAACTTGTTAGTACTCACACCTCATGTAATGTACTGTTACTGTGCATGCTAACTTGTTAGTACTCACACCTCATGTAATGTACTGTTACTGTGCACACTACCCTGTTAGTGCCTCAACCTCATGTAATGAATTGTTACTGTGCGACTACCTTGTTAGTGCATCAGCCACATGAAATGTACTGTTACTGTGCACACTACCTTGTTAGTACTCCCACCACATGTAATGTACTGTTGCTGTGCACAGTAACTTGTTAGTGCTCCTATCTCATGTAATGTACTGTAAAACTCCACGCTCCCTTGTTAGTGCCTCCCACATCATTTAATGTACTGCTACATTCCACACTACCTTGTTACTGCCTCCCACATAATGTATTGTACTGTTACTGAGCACATTGACTTGTTAGTGCCTGCACACCATGTAATGTTCTGTTACTGTGCACATTAACTTGTTAGTGCTCCCACCTCATGTAATGTACTGTTACTGAGCACACTACCTTGTTATTGCTCCTACCTCATGTTATGTACTGTTACTGTGCACACTACATTGTTAGTGCTCACCCCTCATGTAATGTACTTTTACAATGCACACTTCCTTGTTAGTGCTCCCACCTCATGTATTGTACTGTTACTGTGCACACTACCATTTTAGTGATTCTACCTCATGTAATATACTGTTACTGTGCACACTATATTGTTAGTGCCCACACCTCATGTAATGTACTGTTACTGTGCAAACTATCTTGTTAGTGTTCCTACCTCATGTAATGTACGTTTACTGTACACACTACCTTGTTAGTGCTCCGACCTCATGTACTGTAGTGTTACTGTGCACACTACCTTGTTATTGCTCCTTCCTCATGTAATGTACTGTTACTGTGCACACTACCTTCTTAGTGCCTCCACCCCATGTAATGTACTATTACTGTGCAAATTACCTTGTTAGTGCTCCCACCTCATGTAATGTACTGTTACTGTGTACACTACCTTGTTAGTGCTCCCACCTCATGTAATGCACTTTTACTGTGCACTCTACCTTGTTAGTACTCACACCTCATCTAATGTACTGTTACTATGCAACCTACCTTGTTAGAGCTCACACCTCATATAATGTATTGTTTCTGTGTACACTGCCTTGTTAGTGCTCCCACATCATGTAATGTACTATTACTGTGCACACTACCTTGTTAGTGCCCACTCCTCATGTAATGCACTGTTACTGTGCACACTACCTTGTTAGTGCCTCCACTTCATGTAATGTACTACTACTGTGCACATTACGAAGCTAGTGCCCACACCTCATGTAATCTACTGTTAGTGTGCGCACTACATTGTTAGTCCCCATACCTCATGTAATATATTGTTACTATGCACAGTATTTTGCTAGTGCCCCCACATACAATTACTGTGCAGGCTAACTTGATAGTGCTACTATGTTATGTAATGTACTGTTACTGTGCACACTACCTTGTTAGTGCCCCAGCCTCATGTAATGTACTATTACTGTGCAAACTACCCGGTTAGTGCTCCTACCTCATGTAATGTACTGATACTGTGCACACTATCTTGTTAGTGCCCCAGCCTCATTTAATGTACTATTATTGTGCAAACGAACTGGTTAGTGCTCCTACCTCATGTAATGTACTGATACTGTCCACACAACCTTATTAGTACTCCTACCTCATATAATGTACTGCTACTGTCCACATTACCTTGTTAGTGCCCACAGCTCATGTAATGTAATGTTACTGTGCGCACTACATTTGTTGTGTCCCCAACTTATGTAATGTACTGTTACTGTGCACACTACCTTTTTAGTGCTCCCACCTCATGTAATGTACTGTTACTGTGCATATTACATTGTTAGTGGGTCCACCTCATGTAATTTACTCTTACTGTGCACACTACCTTGTTAGTGCTCCCCCCTCATGTAATGTACTGTTACTGTGCATATTACATTGTTAGTGGCTCCACCTCAGGTAATGTACTATTATTGTGCACAGTAACTTGCTAGTGCTCCCACCTCATGTAATGTACTGTTACTGCGCACACTGCCTTGTTAGTGCTCCCAACTTATGTAATGTACTATTACTGTAGACACTACCTTGTTATTGCTCCCGCCTCATGTAATGTACTGTTACTGTGCACACTACCTTGTTATTGCTCCTACCTCATGTAATTTACTGTTACTGTGCACATTACCTATTTACTGTTCCTACCTCATGTAATGTACTGTTACTCTGCATATTACATTGTTAGTGGCTCCACCTCATGCAATGTACTATTACTGTGTGCACTACCTTGTAAGTGCTCCCGCTTTATGTAATGTACTATTAATTTGCACAATACCTTGTTATTCCCCACACCTCGTATAATATAATGTTACTGTGCACACTACCGTCTTAGTGCTCCCACCTCATTTAATGTACTGTTACTATTTACACTACCTTTCTAGTGCCCCATCTCATGTAATTTACTATTACTGTGCACACTACCTTCTTAGTGCCTCCACCTCATGTAATGTACTGTTGCTGTGTAGAGTACCTTGTTATTGCTCTCAGCTCATGTAATGTATTATTACTGTGCACACTACCTTGTTAGTGCCTCCACCTCATATAATGGACTGTTACTGTGCACACTACCTTGTTATTGCTCCTAGCTCATGTAATGTCTTATTACTGTATACGGTACCTTGTTAGTGCTCCCACCTCCTGTAATGTACTGTTACTATGCACACTACTTTGTTACTGCTCCCACCTCAGGTAAAGTACTGTTACTGTGCATATTACATTAATAGTGCTCCTCCCTCATGTAATGTACTGTTACTGTGCTCACTACCTACTTAGAACTTCTACCTGATGTAATGTACTTTTACTGTGCACACTACATTGTTAGTGCCCACACCTCCTCTAATGTACTATTACTGTGCACACTACCTTTTAGTGCTCCTACATCATGTAATGTACTGTTACAATGCACACTATGTTATTAGTGCCTCCACTTCGTGTAATGTACTGTTACTGTGCACACTACCTTGTTAGTGCTCCTACCTCATGTAATGTACTGTTACTTTACACATTACATTGTTACTGCTCCCACCTCATGTGATGTACTATTACTGTGCACACTACATTGTTAGTGCTCCAACCTCATATAATGTACTGTTACTGTGCACACTACCTTCTTAATGCCTCCACCTCATGTAATGTAAAGTAATGTTACTGTGCACACTACATTGTTACTGCCCACACCTCCTGTTATGTACTATTACTGTGCATACTACCTTGTTAGTGATCCTACCTCATGTAATGTACTGTTACTGTGCATATAACATTGTTAGTGGCTCCACCTATTACTGTGCACACTACCTTGTTAGTGCTCCTAGCTCATGTAATGTACTGTTACTGTGCACACTACCTTTTTAGTGCTCCATCTCATGTAATGTACTATTACTGTTCACACTATCTTCTTAGTGTCTCCACCTCATGTAATGTACAGTTGCTGTGTACAGTACCTTGTTATTGCTCCCAGCTCACATAATGTACTATTACTGTGCTCAGTACCTTGTTAGTGCTCCCACCTAATGTACTGTACTGTTACTCCACACACTACCTTGTTAGCGCCTCCACCTCACATAATGGACTGTTACTGTGAACACTACCTTGTTATTGCTCCCAGCTCATGTAATGTATTATTACTGTGCACAGTACCTTGTTAGTTCTCTCCCTCATGTAATGTACTATTATTGTGCACAGTACCTTGTTAGTGCTCCTACCTCATTTAATGTACTGTTACTGTGCACACTACCTTGTTAGTGCTCCTACCTCATGTAATGTATTATTACTGTGCACACTACCTTGTTAGTGCTTCCACCTCATGTCATCATCATCTTCTTTTGGCTGTTCTCATTAGGGATCACCACAGCAGATCATCTGTTTCCATTTCTTCCTGTCCTATGCATCTTGCTCTTTCACACCAGTCACCCGCATGTCTTCTCTCACCACATCCATAAACCTTATCTTAGGCCTTCCTCTTTTTCTGTTATCTGGTAGCTTCATCCTTAGCATATTTTTCCCAATATACTCAGCATCCCTCCTCAGCACATGTCCAAACCAACGTAATCATACCTCTCTGGCTTTGTCTCCAAACCTTCCAACCTGGGCTGACCCTCTAATATACTTATTCTTAATCCTGTCCACCCTCATCACACCAAGTGCAAATCTTAACATATTTAACTCTGCCACATCTAGCTGTAACTCCTGCCTTTTTGTCAATGCCAGTGTCTCCAACCCATAAAACATAGCTGGTCTCACTACCCACTTATGGAGCTCCCTTTCACTCTTACTGGTATTCATCTGTCACAAATCACTCCTGACACTCCTCTCTACCCACTCCATCCTGCCTGTACTCTTTTCTTCACCTCTCTTCCACAATCATCAATACTCTGAACTAGTGATCCCAAGTATTTGAACTCATCCACCTTCCCCACCTCTACTCCTTGCATCCTCACCATTCCTCTATCCACCCTCTCATTCACACAAATATATTCTGTCTTAGCCCTGCTGACCTTCATTTCTCTTCTCTCTTGAGCATATCTCCATATCTCCAGGGTCTTCTCCACCTGATCCCTACTCTCACTAAAGATCACATTGTCATCTGCAAACATCATATTCCACGGGGACTCCTGTATGATCTCGTCTGTCAACCTGTCGATCACCATTGCAAATAAGAAAGGGCTCAGAGCTGATCCTTGATGTAATCACACATCCACCTTAAACGCATCTGTCACTGCCACAGCAGACCTCACTGCTGTCACACTGCCCTCATACATATCCTGTACCACTCTTACATACTTCTCTGACACTCCTGACTTCCTCATACAATACCACAACTCCTCTCTAACTACCCTGTTATATGCTTTCTCTAAGTCTACAAAAACACAATGCAACTCCTTCTGACCTTCTCTGTACCTTTCCATCAACACTCTCAGAGCAAGCATCACATCTGTAGTGCTCTTTCCCGGCATGAAACCATACCGCTGATCATTAATCATCACATCCCTTCTTAACCTAGCTTCCACTACTCTTTCCCATAACTTCATGCTGTGACTGATCAATTTAATCCCTCTGTAGTTTTTACAGCTCTGCACATCATCCTTATTCTTAAATATCGGTAGCAAAACACTTTTTCTTCATTCCTCAGGCATCCTCTCACTTTCCAAGATTTCATTAAACAATCTGGTTTGAAACTCCACTGCCATTTCACCTAAACACTTCCATGCTTCCACAGGTATGTCATCTGGACCAACAGCCTTTAGATTCTTCATCCTCTTCATAGCTATCCTTACTTTCTCCTTGCTAATCCATTGCACTTCTTGATTCACTATCCCCACATCATCCAACCTTCTCTCTCTCTCATTCTCTTCATTCATCAACCTTTCAAAGTACTCTTTCCATCTGCTCAACACACGCTCCTTGCTTGAGAGTATGTTTTCCTCTTTATCCTTTATCACCTTTACTTGCTGCACATCTTTCCTATCTCTGTCCCTTTGAGTAGCCAATTGGTACATGTCCTTTTCTCCCTCCTTAGTGTCCAACCTTTCATAGAACTCTTCATATGCCTTATTCTTAGTCTTCTCTACCTCTCTCTTTTCCATGCACCTCATCTCCTTATACTTCTGTCTACTTTCTTCATCTCACTGACAATCCCACTTCTTCTTTGCC
This sequence comes from Protopterus annectens, assembly GCF_019279795.1. Lineage (NCBI taxonomy): Eukaryota > Metazoa > Chordata > Ceratodontiformes > Protopteridae > Protopterus > Protopterus annectens. The sequence continues at coordinate 47,324,452 of NC_056739.1, forward strand.
AACCTCTTTCTCTGTATACTCTCCTGTACTTCCTCATTCTATCACCATGTCTTCTTATCGTCCTTCCTCTGTCCAGATGTCATACCAAGCACCTTTCTAGCCATCTCCCTTACTAGCTCTGCTGTCGTTACCCAGGTATTTGGTAACTCTTCACTGCCACCCAGTGACTGTCTTAACTATTTCCTGAACTCTACCTCACAATTACCCTTTTTCAGTTTCAACCATTTGATCTGTGGTGCTGCCCTTACACTCCTCTTCTTCTTCTTGATCACCAATGTCATCCTACAAACCACCATCCTATGCTGCCTAACGACACTTTCCCCAGTCACCACTTTAAAGTCTCCAATCACCTTCAAAATGGCATTCCTGCATAAGATATAATACACCTGAGTGCATCTTTCTCCACTCTTGTATATCACCCTATGCTCCTCCCACTTGTTAAAATAGGTATTCACCAGAGCCATGTCCATCCTTTTCGCAAAAGCCACTACTATCTGACCTTTTGAATTCCTTTGCTTAACACCATACCTACCCATCACTTCCTCATCCCTTCTGTTCCCTGCAACAACATGCCCATTGAAATCTGCTCTAATCACCATTCCCTCACCTTTGGGTACAGTCATCACCACTTCATCCAACTCACTCCAAAAGTTTTCTTTCTCATCCATCGCACACCCAACTTGTGGAGCATATGCACTAACAACATTCATCATTACACCATCAATTTCCAGCTTCATAAACATCACTCTATCTGACACACTTTTCACCTCCAAAACACTCTTAGCATACTGTTCCTTCAGGATAACTCCTACGCCATTTCTTCTCCCATCCACACCAGGATATAACAATTTGAAACCACCTCTAAAACATCTAGCCTTACTAACCTTCCATCTGGTCTCTTGCACATACAATATACCAACCTTCCTTTTGTCCATCATATTCTCCCACCACATGTATTGTATTCTTTCTGTGCACACTAGCTATTTAGGGATCCTACCTCATGTAATGCACTGTTACTGCACATACTACATTCTTAGTTCCCACAACTCATTTAATGTTCTGTTACTGTGCACACTACCTTGTTAGTGCTCCCACCTCATCTAATGTACTTTTACTGTGCACACTACCTTGTTAGAGCTCCCACCTCATGTAATGTACTTTTACTGTGCACACTACCTTGTTAGTGCTCCCAACTCTTGCAATATAGTGTTACTGTGCACACTACCATCTTATTGCTCCTACCTCATGTAATGTACTGTTACTGTGTACAATACCTTGTTAGTGCCTCCACCTCATGTAATGTACTATTACTGTGCACATTGCCTTGTTAGTGCCCCCCCACACCATGTAATGTACTGTTACTGTGCACACTATCTTGTTAGTGCCTCCACCTCATGTAATGTACTATTACTGTGCACATTGCCTTATTAGTGCTACCACACCATGTAATGTACTGTTACTGTACACACTACCTTGTTAGTGCCTCCAACTTATCTAATGTACTGTTACTGTGCACATTACCACGTCAGTGCCCACACCTCATATAATGTAATGTTACTGTGCACACTACCTTGTTAGTGCCCAACACCTCATGTAATGTACTGTTACTGTGCACACTATCCTGTTAGTACCTCCATCTCATGTAATGTACTGTTACTGTGCACACTACCTTGTTATTGCCTCAACCTCATGTAATGTACTGTTACTGTGCACACTACATTGTTAGTGATCCTACCACTTGTAATGTACTGTTACTGTGCACAGTATCTTGGTAGTGCCTCCTCCTCATGTAATGTACTGCTTTTGTGTACAGTACCTTGCTAGTGCTCCTACCTCAAGTAATGTACTATTACTGCGTACCTTGCTAGTGCTCCTACCTCAAGTAATGTACTATTACTGCGCACACTACCTTGTTAGTGCCTCAACCTCATGTAATGTACTGTTACTGTGCACAGTCCCCACACCTCATGTAATGCACTGTTACTGTGCACACTACCCTGTTAGTGCCTCTACCTCATGTAATGCACTGTTACTGTGCACACTACCATGTTAATGCCTCAACCTCATGTAATGTACTGATATTGTGCACAGTATCTTGTTAGTGCCTCCACCTCATGTGATGTACTTTTATTGTGCACAGTACTTTTCTAGTGCTCCTACCTCATGTAATGTACTATTACTGTGCGCACTACATTGTTAGTGCCTCAGCCTCATGTAATGTACTGTTACTGTACACACTACCTTGTTAGTGCTCCTACCACATGTAATGTACTATTACTGTGCACTCTACCTTCTTAGTGCTCCTACCAAATGTAAAGTACTGTTACAGTCTATACTACCTTGGTAGTGCCTCCCCCATCATTTAATGTACTGTTATTGAGCACACTAACCTGAAAGTGCCTCCACCTCATGTAATGTACTGTTACTGTGCACATTAACTGATTAGTGTTCCTACCGCATGTAATGTACTATTACTGTGTACACCACCTTGTTATTGCTTCTACCTCATGTAATGTACTGTTACTGTGCACACTACCATTTTAGAGCTCCCACCTCATGTATTGTACTGTTACTGTGCACACTACCATTTTAGTGCTCCTACCTCATGTAATGTACTGTTACTGTCACACTACATTGTTAGTGCCCATATCTCATGTAATGTACTGTTACTGTGCAAACTACCTTGTTAGTGTTCCTACCTCATTTAATATGCTATTACTGTGCACACTACCTTGTTAGTGCTCCAACCTCATGTAATGTAGTGGTTACTGTGCACATTACCTTGTTATTGCTCCTACCTTATGTACTGTTACTGTGCACATGACATTGTTAGTGCCCACACCTCATGTAATGTACTGTTACTATGCACAGTATCTTGCTAGTGTCCCCACATCATGTAATGTACAATTACTGTGCACACTACCTTGTTAGCACTCTTACCTTATGTAATGTACTGTTACTGTGCACACTACCTTGTTAGTGCCCCAGCCTCATGTAATGTACTATTACTGTGCAAACTACCTGGTTAGTGCTCCTACCTCATTTAATGTACTGTTACTGTGCACACTATCTTGTTAGTCAGCGTCATTTAATGTACTATCACTGTGCAAGCTAACTGGTTAGTGCTCCTACCTCATGTAATGTACTGTTACTGTCCACACTACCTTGTTAGTGCTCCTACCTCTTGTAATGTACTGTTACTGTCCACACTATCTTGTTAGTGCCCACACCTCATGTAATGTAATGTTACTGTGCAAACTACGTCATTTGTGCACACACATCATGTAATGTACTGTTACTGTCCATACTACTTTGTTAGTGCTCCTACCTCATGTAATGTACTGCTACTGTGCACAGTATCTTGTTATTGCTTCTAGCTCATGTAATGAATTATTACTGTGCACACTACCTTTTAGTGCTCCTACCTCATGTAATGTACTGTTATTGTGTACTCAACATTGTTAGTGCCCCACCTCATGTGATGTGCTATTACTGTGCACACTACCCTTCTAGTGCCTACACCTCATGTAATTTACTTTTACTGTGCACATTACCTTGTTAGTGCTCCCACCTAATGTATTGTATCTGTGTACAATACCTTTTTAGGGATCCTATCTAATGTAATGTACTGTTTCTGTGCATACTACATTCTTAGTTCTCACACCTCATGTAATGTGCTGTTACTGTGCACACTACCTAGTTAGTGCTCCCACCTTATGTAATGTACTGTTACTGTGCACACTACCTTGTTAATGCTTCCACCTCATTTAATGTAGTGTTACTGTGCACACTACCATATTTATGCGCCTACCTCATGTAATGTACTGTTACTGTGCAAATTTCCTTGTTAGTGCTCCCACATCATGTAATGTACTGTTTCTGTGCACACTACCTTGTTACTGCCACCAACTCATCCAATGTACTGTTACTGTGGACAATACCATGTCAGTGCCCACACCTTATGGAATGTAATGCTACTGTGCACCCTAGCTTGCTAGTGCCCACACCTCATGTAATGTACTGTCACTGTTCACACTACCTTGTTAGTGCTCCTACCCGATGTACTGTACTGTTACTGTGCACAGTATCTTGTTACTGCCTCAACCTCAAGTAATGTACTATTACTGTGCACTTTACCTTGTTAGTGTTCCTACCTCATGTAATGTACTGTTAAATTCCGCACTCCCTTGTTAGTGCCTCCCACATCATTTAATGTACTGCTATATTCCACGCTACCTTGTTAACCCCTCCCACATCATGTAATGTACTGTTACTGAGCACATTAACTTGTTAGTGCCTCCACATCATGTAATGTTCTGTTACTGTGCACATTAACTTGTTAGTGCTCCTACCTCATGTAATGTATTGTTACTGTGCACACTACCTTGTTATTGCTCCTACCTCATGTAATGTACTGTTACTGTGCACACTACTATTTTAGTGCTCCTACCTCATGTAATGTATTGTTACTGTGCACACTACCTTGTTATTGCTCCTACCTCATGTAATGTACTGTTACTGTACACACTACATTGTTAGTGCCCACACCTCATGTAATGCACTGTGACTGTGCAAACTACCTTGTTATTGTTCCTACCTCATGTAATGTACTTTTACTGGGTGCACTACCTTGTTAGTGCTCTGACCTCATGTAATGTCATGTTACTGTGCACACTACCTTGTTATTGCTCCAATCTCATGTAATGCACTGTTACTGTGCACACTACCTTCTCAGTGCCCACACCTTATGTAATGTAATGTTACTGTGCACACTACCTTGTTAGTGGCTCCACCTCATGTAATGTTCAGTTACTGTGCACAGTACCTTGTTAGTCCCTACACCTCATGTAATGTACTGTTACTGTGCATACTACCTTGGTAGTGCCCATACCTGACGTTATGCACTGTTTGTTACTGTGCACATTACCATGTTAGTACTCCTGACTCATGCAATGTACTGTTACTATGCACACTACTATGTTAGTGCCGCCACATCATATAATGTACTGTTACTGTGCACACTAGCTTGTTACTGCCCACACCTCATGTAATGTACTGTTACTTTTCACACTACCTTGTTAGTGCCCCTGTTTCATGTAATGTACTATTACTGTGCATATTACCATATTATTGCTCCTACTTCATGTAATGTACTGTTACTGTGCACACTACCTTGTTAGTGCTACCACCTTATGTAATGTACTATTACTGTGCACACTACCTGGTTAGTGCCCACTCCTCCTGTAATGTACTATTACTGTGCACACTACCTTGTTAGTGCCTCCACAAAATGTAATGTACTGTTTCTGTGCACAATACATTGTTTCTGTCTCAACCACGTGTAATGTACTGTTACTGTACACACTACCTTGGTAGTGCCTCAACCTCATGTAATTTACTGTTGCTGTGCACACTACATTGTTAGTGCTCCCACCTCATGTAATGTACTGTTACTGTGCAGACTACCTTGTCAGTGCTTCTACCTCATGTAATGTACTGTTACTGTGCACACTACCTTGTGAGTGCTCCCACCTCATGTAATGTACTATTAATGTGCACAAAACCTTGTTAGTGCTGACACCTCATGGAATGTGCGGTTATTGTCTCGCTACCTTGTTAGTACATCCACCTCATCTAATGTACTGTTACTGTGCACATTGCCATGTTAGTTACCACACCTCATGTAATGTACTGTTACTCTGCACACTACCTTGTGTTCCCACCTCATGTAATGTACTATTACTGTGCACACTAATTTGTTAGTGGTCCTACCTCATATAATTTACTGTTACTGTATACATACCTTGATATTGCTCCTACCTAATGTAATGTACTGTTACTGTGCACACTAACTTCTTAGTTCATTGGCTCATGTAATGTACTATTACTGTGCACACTACCTTGTTAGTGCCTCCACCTCATGTAATGTACTGTTACTGTGCAAATTACCTTGTTAGTGCTTCCACCTCATGTAATGTACAGTTACTGTGTACACTACTTTGTTAGTGTTCCCACTTCATGTAATGTACTGTTACTGTGCACACTACATTGTTAGAGCCCACACCTCATGTAATGTACTGTTACTATGCAGACTACCTTGTTAGTGCCCCCGCCTCATGTAATGTACTATTACTGTGCACACTACCTTGTTGGTGTGCCCTGCTCATGTAATGTACTGTTACTGTGCACAGTACCTTGCTAATGCCCCACCTCATGTAATGTAGTATTATGGTGCAGACTACCTTGTTAGTGATCCTACCTGATGTAATGTACTGTTACTGTGCACACTACCTTGTTAGTTCTCCCACCTCATGTAATGTACTATTATTGTGCACACTAATTTGTTAGTGGACCTCAAGTAATTTACTGTTACTGTGTACACTACCTTGATGTTGCTCCTACTTCATGTAATGTACTGTTTCTGCCCAAACTAAATTCTTAGTGCCCCAGCTCATGTAATGTACTATTACTGAGCACACAACCTTGTTAGTGCCTCCACCTCTTGTAAGGTACTGTTAGTGTGCACACTACCTTGTTGGTGCCTCCACCTCTTTTAATGTACTATCACTGTGCAAATTACCTTGTTAGTGCTCCCACCTCATATAATGTTCAGTTACTGTGTACACTACCTTGGTAGTTTTCCCACCTCATGTAATGTACTGTTACTGTGCACACTGCCCTGTTAGTGCTCCCACTTCATGGAATATACTGTTACTGTGCATACTACCTGGTTATGCATCCACCTCATATTATGTACTATTACTGTGCACACTACCTTAACCCAGCCACTGGGGATGCACAAGCCAGTGCATTTCTTTGTGCCAGTCCCAAGTCTGGATAAATGGGGAGGCTTGCATCAGGAAGGGCATCCGGCGTAAAAATTCTGCCACATCACTTATGGCGCAAACATTTCATATTTCCATACCGGATTGGTCGAGGCCTGGGTTAACAACGACCACCACCAGTACTGTTAGCCAACAGGGTGCTGGTGGAAATTGGGCTACTGTTGGCCAAAGGAGAAGAGGAGGGTGAAGGCATGCCTGAAGGCAGGAAGAGAGGAGGAAGGTGAGGAGTGTAGCAGTGAGGGCAGGAGCTTTGAATGTTGGCAGTATGACTGGTATAGGAAGAGAGCTAGCTGACATGATGGAGAGAAGGAAGGTTGATATATTGTGTGTGCAAGAGACCAGATGGAAGGGAAGTAAGCCCAGGTGTTTAGGAAACGGGTTCAAATTGTTCTATCATGGCGTGGATGGTAGGAGAAATGAGGTAGGGGTTATACTAAAGGAACAATATGCCAAGAGTGTTTTAGATTTGAAGAGAGTGTCTGACAGAGTGATATTTATGAAGCTCAAAATTGATGGTGTAATGATGAATGTTGTTAGTGCATATGCTCCACAAGTTGGGTGTGCGATGTATGAGAAAGAAATTTTGAAGTGAGTTGGATGAAGTTGTGGTGAGTGTACCCAAGGGTGAGAGACTAGTGATTGGAGTGGACTTTAATGGGCATGTTGGTGAAGTAAACGGAGGGGATGAGGAAGTGATGGGTGGGTATGGTGTTAAGGAGAGGAATGCAGAAGGTCAGATGATTGTGGAATTTGCGAAAAGGATGGACATGGCTGTGGTGAATACATATTTTAAGAAGAGGGAGGAGCATAGGTTGACGTACAAGTGTGGAGGAAGATGCACACAGGTGGATTATATCCTATGTAGGAGGGCCAGTCTGAAGGAGATTGGAGACTGTAAAGTGGTGGCAGGGGAAAGTGTAGTTAAGCATCATAGAATGGTGGTCTGTAGGATGACATTGGTGATCAAGAAGAGGAGGAAGAGTGTGAAAGCAGTGCCAAGGATTAAATGGTGGAAGTTAAAAAAGGGTGATTGTGAAGTGGAGTTTAGGGAAGAGTTAAGACAGGCACTGGGAGGCAGTGGAGAGTTACCGAATAGCTGGGTAACTACAGCAGAATTAGTAAGGGAGACTGCTAGAAAGGTGCTTGGTGTGACATCTGGACAGAGGAAGGAGGACAAGGAGACCTGGTGGTGGGATGAGGAAGTACAGGAGAGTATACAGAGGAAGAGGCTGGTGAAGAAGAAGTGGGACTGTCAAAGAGATGAAGAAAGTAGACATGAGTATAAGGAGATGAGGCGCATGGCAAAGAGAGAGGTGGTGAAAGCTAAGGATAAGGCGTATGGAGAGTTGTATGAGAGATTGGACACTAAAGGGGGAAGAAAAAGACATGTACCAATTGGCTAGACAGAGGGACAGAGCTGGGAAAGATGTGCAGCAAGTAAGGGTGATAAAGGATAGTGAGGGAAAGGTACTCACAAGAGAGGAGATGGTGTTGAGTAGATGGAAAGAGTATTTTGAGAGGCTGATGAATGAAAAGAATGAGAGAGAGAAGGTTGGATGATGTGGGGATAGTGAATCAGGAAGTGAAACAGATTAGCAAGGAGGAAGTAAGGACAGCTATGAAGAGGATGAAGAATGAAAAGGCTGTTGGCCCAGATGACATACCAATGGAAGCATGGAGGTGCTTAGGAGAAATGGCAGTGGAATTTTTAATTAGATTGCTTAATGAAATTTTGGAAAGTCAGAGGATGCCTGAGGAGTGGAGAAAAAGTGTTTTGGTACCTATCTTTAAGAATAAGGGTGATGTGCAGAGCTGCAGTAACTACAGAGGGATAAAATTGATCATTCACAGCTTGAAGTTATGGGAATGAGTAGCAGAAGCTAATTTAAGAAGGGAGGTGATGATTAGTGATCAGCAGTATGGTTTTATGCCAGGAAAGAGCACTACAGATGCAATGTTTGCTCTGAGAGTGTTATTGGAGAAATACAGAGAAGGTCAGAAGGAGTTGCATTGTGTCTTTGTAGACTTGGAGAAAGCATATGACAGGGTGCCTAGAGAAGAGTTGTGGTATTGTATGAGGAAGTCGGGAGTGGCAGAGAAGTATATAAACTTTACAGAATCCAGCCCAATGTGTCAATAGTGATGGTAGGACATTTTAGTTATAACCTGATGAAAGAAAAGTGAAATACACAATATTAAGATGTAAAAGGAATTGATAAAATGTAGAGATTTTATAATGTAGGACATAACAGAGAAGTAATAGAGAATGGATATATAAAAGGGAATTTTTAGTACTGAAATTAATTTATAGTTTAATCTAAAGACATGAACGAAATACCAAAGGGGAACATATGACAGCATTTTCAGATCATAGAGTAACATGGGTTAAAATAGGGAAAGACACCAAAATAATAAAGGAGGGAAAGGGATAAAGAGATTAACTGCAGAGTTTAAAAAGGAGGAAGAAATGATGAGAGAGAAATATTATGGAATGATCATATGACAATGAGACCATTTTAGAAAAAAAAATGTCACAGTGGTGAGTAGGGTATAATTAGAAGCATAATACATTTATAATTGTACAGAAGAATAAAAAAAGAAATAGGATGAAATATATAACAAATATTATGGAATTATGAAAAATGAGATAGAACAAGAAGTAAAAATAAGTGAAATGGCAAAACATGTATGAAAAGTTTACAGGAAGAAGTAAAATTATATTATATAGGCAAAGATTGTTTTCTGAAAAGAAAGAAAGAGGGGTTTCCCCTTATTTAGTAAAGTTGTAAAAATGAAAGAAGGAAGTATAAAAGCTGTCATAGATGGGAAAGGAGTCATAACATTCAAATAAGATATTATGGAGGTGGTACAGAATTCTGTATAGTAATTGTATGAAAAAGAGGAAATCATAGGAGAAGAAGAATGGAAGCGAAAAATGATTTTTTTAAAGAAAATGATATAACAATAGAAACAAAACAGAAATATAATAAAAGAATATAAGAATGAATCAGCACCAGGATTGGATGATTAAATTTATGAGCATTATAAGGAACAAATAAAGATGAGAGAAGTTTTTTTATATTAAATGAATAGATTAAGGAAAATATAATATGATAAGATATATGTGGTAGAGTGATAACATTTATATGGATAAAGGAAGAAATAAGATATGAAAAGGAGGTCTATAGCACTAGGAAATACTGACTGTAAAATATTTATGAAAGTACTTCAAAAAGGATGGAGAAGGTATTAGATGAGGGTATGAGAAGGGATTAAAGGTATAAAAGAAATACATCTAAAAGAAATGTTTAATTATAGTGAAAGTAGTAGAGATGGTACTGAAATAATATAAAGAAGTAAGGCTTATAGCGTGTGACTAAAGCTTTTGATAAAGTGATCTGGCATATTTTAGAAACCTATGTTATAGAAGAAAAATATTAATGTAATAAAGAAATGATATGAAAATTGATGAGTGCAAGTTATGCTAAAAGGATGGTTGGAAAAAATAAATATTAAGGGAGAGCACACCAGGGATGTCCAATGAGTATGCGCTTATTTCTACTTAAATGAATGCAGTAATGCAGATGTGTATGTATGAAATGAGAAAGGCAAGACAGAAGAGAGAAGGAAATCTTCCATTTAGTAGCTAACCACCTGGGGGTGTGAATAGTGGCTTTAAATAATTGTCACTGTTGAAGAGGCCCCCTGACATCATGTGTAAAACTGGGAAAAGAGGGACTGTGGATGGATGACATTTGTAGATTATTTATTTCTAATAAAAAATGGATGGATAAGTGAGGTTCTAATGAGGCTTGAAATGCTTTATAAAACACTGGTCTGCAGTTAAACAAAATGAAGTGTTCAGGACTCGGTGAGATAAAAAATGGAATATATTTCACTTGAAAAGTAAAAAGATTTAGGAGTGACATTTGGTGAGAACGAAAGTGTATTAATTCAATGGAGAGAGAGACTGGAACAAATAAAAAGTGTTAGCCTGGTGGAAATGCTTTTAGTTATTTCAGAAAAATGATATATACGTTGAATACTTGTGTATTAGGAAAAATAATATATTTAGAGGGAATATATACTTTCCCCTTCAAATGAAAAAAGTGATTATAATTTTTTTAGAATCATTTGTGCTCAAGGCTGAGTCAAGTGAGAAGACAGATAATTTATAATAAAAAAATAAAAATGTGATTTGAATTAAAAAAAAATCAGGGCTGCATTTAGCATCAATGCATTTATTTTGGGTAATGAGAAAGGTAAAAGAAAGACAAGATAAATTAGTAATATGAAAAATATAAAAATATATGGGAAGAAAGAAAACAATGAAAAGAAAAGAGAAACAGAATTGGGTGGAAGAAAAAAAGAATATGAGAATAATGTGAAGTAATGGAAGTTAAAAATAAGTAAGGATGACAGAAAAAATAAAAGAATGGTCTACTCTGTTTTAGAAATATGTTGGTGTACCTGTGGAAGGAATTATAAAACAATGAAAAAAAAAACAATAAAAGCAAAAGGAAAAGTTTAAAAAAATAATCCCCAGAATTTAGCAAGCAGCTATGCAGGAAAAAGTTATTCCTGCAGGGACCATTCCTGTTCAGCATGGCAGTGTACCATGCATATTTATGAAAGCATGCTGCCATGCTCTAAAACAGAAATTATTCTGTGTACAAGCACAGCGGGTGTGTCTGAGATCAGAACTCTCACAATACACATGCCCCCTGCACTTTAGAATTGGCTTTCAGCAATTAAAAATGACCGAGAATGCTCATAACACCCTCAACCTATCAGGAAAACAAAAACCTGTGGTCAAAGGCATAAGGGACAATCATCTCTACCAAGCATACCTCTCAACTGTACAGATTTTTGCAGAATGCCCAGATGTTTGCCTCACATTTTTAGTGTGTTCCCCCAAAAATATATCTTTCTGGCAAATAGCTGAGGATTTAAGTCATTAAATGACAAAACATTTGAGTTTAAGACTCCACACATCCATCAGAAAATTCATGCTAATGTAAAACCTATTATTCTATCAACTTTTTAAGTTTCTAAGAGTGATATTTAAAATCTATCCCTATTTGTCCCCCGTTATTGTCGGCTTTGTCCAGATATTTTGCTCTAAGCGGTTGAGCGGTATGCTACCAAGCCAAACATTTTTAGGATAACACAGGTAGCATAAGCACATAGCGCATACCTCCCAGCCCATCAGAGTAAGGAATGTGGACAAAGCCAAAAGGGACAATTGTCCCACAAAGCAGACAGTTGATGAAATAACAGGTTTAGCATTAGCAGGGATATTCTGAAGGGTATAGATAAAATAACACAACAAAACCTTTTTTTATAAATGCAATAAAGTTTAAACATAGCTGCACGGGTGTGCCCGTTGTTTAGTCCAGCTTAAACAGCACAAGAAGTTAAATAGCAAGAGACATCCAATATAAGCAGTATTGCAATAGTGTAGTGGTTAGACCATACAATTTATGAACAGCCATTCCCGGTTCGATCCCCACTGTAACTAATTCACATTTTACATGTGACAGCAGTACATAAACATTTTTTTAGTATACTAAATAACATATATATTTGTTAACCAGAGTACTGCATTAGGTCCAGATGTGAGGTGTCAGTTTAATAAAGTTGTGAAATCCCATATAAACACAAGTGCCCCATACAGTATAGTCACACATGAATACATGTAATGAAAGCACATTGGAGGATGTCAGGGACAGTAAACAAATGTATAATATGAAATGAATAATGAATCAATGCTATACAGCAGATAGTCTATAAAATGAAAAATAAGCAATGGTAAGCATTCCACAGCTCTGTTTTCCAGGTATAAGCATTGTGTAAATATGACATCTAAGCAATGAGTAGCCCAGCTAAGTGGATTTGCCCATTGATAAGCAGTGCTGAACCTGTCCCTTTAAACAATGCCAACTTTAGCTAAGCAGGTTTGCCTGTACCTTAGCTTAGCTCAGCATATTCAAAACCATCCAATCACAGTAAAGGGTGGGAAATCTGCCATATTTAAACTCCACAGGCAGGAATACAACTCATAACTGGTTGCAGCTTCCCACTGCAGGCAGGATGGAAGGAGTTGGAGATGGCTTCTGCTTCCGGGCACAGTGCTGGGGCATACAGGAGTCCAAGTTCATGGTAGGACCCCTGGTAAAAAAACATGACGAGAGACTGCTGCAGGGCCAGTACCAGGGCTCCCAAGATAAAGTGGAAGCCTGGGACCATCTCGCTCATGATCTCACCAGTGCCACTGGTATCCCTCGGACTGGTGAGCAGGTCAGGCACCACTATGCTGACTTGAAGCGGAAATAGAGGGAGGTCTTGGACGAGTGAGTCCAAGAAGCAAGGAAGAGGGGTGATGTCCCAGCAGTGTGTAAATAGTCATACCATTACTGTTTACTAAAGTCCAGCATGTGTATGTGATGGATAGGTATGCCAAAATATGTCTCTATTTCCTTTACAGCTGCAGCTGAGCGGGCTGTGAATCAGAAAGCCCATGCAAGTAGGTTGCAAAGGCTGCGTTGCAAGGCTGGTGAGTAACAATCCTGCTTATAGTAGTCATACCAAATAAACATAAAGTAGTAGAAAGTCATCTGGCAGTATAAAAACTATTGTATGGGTTGTACTGAATAAACCAGACAATATGACAGTAATAGTCCCATATAGGTCATATTTAAATAAAACTGTAACTGCCTGCAATAAAGCTCTAAATCCTGGACTGGTTGTGTTCACTCTGATAGTGTATGGCATTTATTGTTGCATTCTCTGAATAGTAATGTTGTATTAACCACTGTTACCCACACTGTGCTACATAAAAAATGTCTAGGAATATCTGTATAAGACTGTTGTAAGTAGAAGATCACATTGTACAACAATGAGAGACTTAGACAGAAAACACCAAAGGGACAGACAGCATTATCCAAATAGCACAGTCTACTGTAACTTAAATTGTTGTATTTTTAGCAGACACAGCCATGGTTCAAATCCTGGGAGTGGTAGTAAGCTGTATGCATAATCATACTCGCCAACTGTACAGATTTTTCTGAATATCCAGATAATTGGCTCATATTTTCTGCCTGTTCCTCTGTCCCCCTAGCAAATCAGTGGGATGATCTCAGAACTGTAGTCACAAAATAATGACATACATTTGATTATCCAGAAAAAGAAGTGAATTCCGCTAAAGAACGCTCAGCAGAACAAAAACAATGTAAATATTGGAAGAGCGTTGCACCACAAGTATTAGTATTACATCTGAGTGTTCAAAACTTGCTAAACAACCAAAATGGTGAAAAGACAGCTTCAAAACAACAGCTTCAATAATAGGCTTTTACCATGTTGAATCCACAATATATGAAATATAGAGCTTTGCTGTTGTAAAAGTCAAGTGGCGTTGTAATTCCACAGCTTTAAAACATGGGGATGTCATAAAAACAGAAAAAAACAAACACAAAAGTGAAGAACCCTTCTGATGTAAACAATGGACAAGCTCTTTCAGCTTTTTCAAGCCTTCTTCAGATCCAAGTAGGTAAGCTAGGTTCAGTGTCATCTGAAGAAGGCTTAAAAAAGCTGAAAGCGCTTGTCCGTTGTTTGCATCAGAAGGGTTCTTCAATTTTATGTTTGTTTTAGCAGCAGTTAGGTGTTTGAAATACATAATAGCTGATTAATACAACTGTCAAACAAAACATATGATACAGTAATCTGAAAAACATAACATACTTTGCTGTCCAGGCTAAGGCCTTCAAGTAGTACAACAGTAAAAAACAAACACTTGCCTTGAAGATAAGAACCAATCACCACTTAATTACAGATGTAGTTCAGCAGCCTCCAATTACACTCTGTTCTCAACCTCTAGGGGAAAAGTATTAGTTGTCACAGTGTAATATCTGTTACATAACAATATTTAACTTAAAATGTCATTATCACACTGACAAACAGAACTGTGTGTAAGACAATAAGCTCTAGCCCACCACTGTTCCCATGGTGAAACGTATGAAAATGTACAGCCATATACCTTAATGGTTCTTACCACTGATATCCCTCACATATTGTAACAGCCTAGGTTAAAAACATCGAATACCCTTCCCCCATAAATTATCTTACAAGGACATATAACAGTGTTCTCCATACACTGACCTCTGAACTGTACAAGGTCACACATGTTTTGTCCAGCTGTAGCCCTCATATATATGGACCCTACCCCACAATTTGTGTGGGAGTTCACAACATCACTGGAATGATAGCAGGAATGTCAGCACTAAATAATGATAGGCCTTCCCCCCCCAAAAAACCCAGGGGGGAAAAAAATTTTTTCCCTTCCCCTTTTTAAAAAAAAAACCCCCCCCCCCCAAAAAAAAAAATTTTTTAAAAAAAACCCCAAAAACCCCCCCAAAAAAACCCCCCCCCCAAACAAAAAAAAAAACCAAAAAAAAAAACCCCCAAAAACCCAATTTAAAACAAAAAAAACCCCCTTTTTAAAAAAAAAAACCCCAAAAAAAAATTTTTTTTTTCCCTTTATTTTTAAAATTTTTTTTTAAAAAAATTTTTTTTAAAAAAGAAAAAAAACAATTTTCCAAAAATTTTTTTTTTTTTTGGGCAAAAAAATCCCAACCCAAACCCCCCCCCCCAAAAAAAACAAACAAAAAAACCACCCAAAAAAAACAAAAAAAAAAACCTCCCAAACAAAAAAAAACCAAAAAAAAACAAAACCACACACCCAAAATTAAATTTTTTTTCCCCGGGCCCTTTTTTTTTTTCCCCCTTTTTTTAAAATTTTTTTCCCAAAAAAAAACCCGGGGGGGGGTTTTTGGGAAAACCCCCTTTTTTTGGGGGGGGGGCCCCAAAAAAAAAACCCCCCCAGGCAAAAAGGCCAAAACCAAAAAAAAAAAAAAACCCCCCCCCCAAAAAAAAAAAACACCCGAACCCCCCAAAAAAAAAAAAAAAAAAAAAAAAAAAAAAAAAAAAACAAAAAAAAAAATTTTAAAACAAAAAAAAAACTAAAGGGGAAATTTAAAAAAATTCTTTTTTGGGAAATTTTTAAAAAAAAAAAAAAAAAAATTTTTTTTTAAAAAAATTTTTAATTTTTTTAAAAACCAAAAAAAAAATTTTTTTTTTTTCCATAAAAATTAAAACCACTTTTAAAAAATTTTAAAAAAAAAAATTTTTTTTAAAAAAAAAATTTTTAAAAAAAAAAATTTAAAAGGGAAAAACCCCCCCCCCAAAAAAAAAATTTTTTAAAAAAAATTATCATTTTTTAATTTTTTTTTTAAAATTAAATTTTTAATATTTTAAAAAAATTTTTAAAAATTTTTTTTTTTAAAAACAAAAAAAAAAAAATTTTTTTCCCCCCCAAAAAAAAATATATATATATAATTTTAAAAAAAAAAAAAAAAAAAACCCCTAAAAAAACAAAAAAAAAAAAAATTTTTTAAAAAAAAAAAAAAATTTTTTCCCCCCCAAAAAAAAAACCCCCATATTTTTTAAAAAACCCCTTTTTCCTTTTAAAAAAATTTTTTTAAATTTTTTAAAATTTTTTTTAAATTTATTTTTAAAAAAAAAAAAAATTTTAAAAACCCCCAAACAAAAAATTTTTAATTTTTTAAAAAAAAAAAAAAACCCTTTTTTAACAAAAAATATTTAAAAAAAAATTTTAAAACCCCCCCCCAAACAAAAACAAAAAAAAAATAAAAAAACCCCCCAAAAAAAAAAAAAAAAAGGCCCAAAAAAAAACCCCCCCCCCCCCCAAAAAAACCCCCCACCCCCCCGGGGGGGTTTTTTTTAAAAAAAAAATTTTTAAAATTTTTTTTAAAAAATTTTTAAATTTTTTTTAAAAAAAAAAATTTTAAATTTTTAAAAAATTTTTTTCCCCTTTTTAAAAAAATTTCCCCCAAAAAAAAACCCCAAAAAAAAATTTTTTTTCCCCCCGGGGTTTTTTTTAAAAAAAAAATTTTTCCCCCCCCTTTTTCCCAAAAAAAACCCCAAAAAAAAAAAATTTTTTAAAAAAAAATTTTTTTTAAAAAAAAATTTTTCCCAAAAAAAAATTTAATAAAAAAAACCAAAAAAAAAATTTCCCTTTAAATTTTTTTAATTTTAAAAAAATTTTTTTTATAAAATAAAAAAAAACTTTTTTTTAAAAAATTTTTTAATAAAAAAAAAAATTTTTTTTAAAAAAAATTTTTTTTTTAAATTTTTTAAAATAAAATTTTTTAAAAATATATATCCCAAAAAACCCAAAACCCTTTTCCCCCCCCAACCCCCCCAAAAAATTTTTTTTTTCCCAAAAAAAAAAAAATCCCCTTTTTTAAAGCCCCCCTTTCCAAAAAAAAAAAAACCCCCCCCCTTTTTTTTTTTTTTTCAAAAAAAAATTTTTTTTCCCAATTTTAAATTAAAAAAAATTTTTTTCCCCCAAAAATTAAAAAATTTTCCCTTTTTTTTTTAAACACCCCTTTTTTTTTTTTTCCTTCCCAAAAAAAACCCCAAAAAAAAAAATTTTTTAAAAATTTCCCCCAAAAAAAAAAAAAAAAAAAAAACCACCCCAAAAAAACCCAAAAAATTTTTTCCAAAAAAACCCCCCCTTTTTTTTTTTTTAATTTTTTTTTAAATTTTATTTTTTTTTTAAAAAAAATTTTTCCCCTTAAAAAAAGGGGGGAAAAACAAAAACCCCAAAAAAAATTTCCCCCCCCCCCCCAAAAACCCCCAAAAAAAAATTTTGTTTTTTTTAAATTTTTTTTCCATTTTTTAAAACAAACAAACCCAAAACCCCCCCCCCTTTTTTTTTAAAAAAAACCCGGGTTTTCCCCCCAAAAAAAAACCCAAAAATTTTTTTTAAAAAAAAAAAAAATTTTTTTTTTAAAAAAAAATTTTTAAAAAAATTTTTTTTTTAATATTTTAAAAAAAAAATAAAAAAAAAAGGGTTTAATTATAAAAAACAAAAAAAAAACCCCAAAAAAAAACAAATAACCCAAAAATTTTTTCCCCCCCAAAAACCTTAAAAAACCCCCCCAAAACATTTTAAAAAATTTTTTTTTTTAAAAAAAAAAAACCCCTATAAAAAAAAAACCCCAATTCCTTTAAAAAACAAAAAAAACCCCCCCCCCCAAAAAAATATTATAAATTTAAAATTTTTAAAAATTAAATTTTTTTCCCCCAAAAAAAAAATTTTTTAAAATTTTTTTTTTTAAAAAAAAAAAATTTTTTTTTTAAAATTTTTAAAAAAAAAAAATTGTTTACAAAATCCCTAAAAAAAAAATTTTTTAAATTTTTTTAAATTTTTTTAAATTTTAAATTTTCCCCAAATTTTTAAAAATTGTTTCCCCCCCCCCCAAAAAAAAAAAAATTTTTAAAAAAAAAAAAAATTAACAAAAACCCCCCTTTTTTTTTTTTTTGGGGTTTTTTAAAAAAAAATTTTTTAAAACAAAACAAATGGAGGGAAAAGAAAAAACAAAAAAAAAAAAACCCAAACAAAAAAAAACCCCCCCCCCCCCCGGGGCCCCCCCAAAACACAAAAAATTTTCCCCCAAAAAAAACAAAAAAAAAAAATTTTTTCCCCAAAAAAAAAGGGGGGGGGGCCCCCCAAAAAAAAACAAAATAATTAGTTTTGGGGGGAAAAAAAAAAAAAAAATTTAACTTTTTTTTTTTAAAAAAATTTTTTTTTTTTTTAAAAAAAAAAAAAAAATTTTTTTTTTTTTTTTAAAAAAAAAAAGGGGGGAAAAAAAACCCTTAAAAACCCCAAAAACCCCACACAAATTTTAAAAAATTTTTTTCCCCCCCCAAAAAAAACCCCCAAAAAAAATTTTCCCCCTTTTAAAAAAAAAAATTTTTTTTCCCCAAAAAAAAACAAAACCCCCCCCAAAAAAAACCCCTTTTTTTAAACCCCAAAATTTTTTAAAACCCCCCTTTTTTTAAAAAAATTTTTTTTTTTTTAAAAAAAAATTTTTTAAAAAAATTTAAAATTTTTTCCCCCAAAATTTAAAAAATTTAAATAAAAACAAAAATTTAAACAAAAAATTCAAAAAAAAAAAAAAAAAAAAAACCCCCCCCCCAAAAAAAAAAAAAAACCCCCCAAAAAAAACCCCCTTTTTTTTTGGGGGGAAAAAAAAAATTTTTTCCATTTTTAAATTTAAAAAAAAAAAAAAAAAAAAAGGGGGGGGGGGGGGGGTTGGGTTGTTTTTTTTTTTTTTTTTTTTTTTTTTTAAAATTTTTTTTTTAAATTTTTTTTTAATTTTTTTTTTAAAAAAATTTTTTTTGTGTTTTTTTTTTTTTTTTTTTAAAAAAAAAATTTTTTTAAAAATTTTTTTTTCATTTAAAAATTTTTTTAAAAAAAATAAATAAAAAAAAAAAATTTTTTAAAAATTTTTAAATTTGTTTGTTTAAAAAATATTTTTTTTTTTTTTTGGGGGGTTTTTAATACAAAAAAAAAAAAAAAAAATTTTTTAAAAAGGCCCCCCCCCCCCAAAAAAATTTTTAATCTCCCCAAAAAAAAAAAAAAAAATTTTTTAAAAAAAAAAAATTTTTTTTTTTGGGGGGGGGGCCTTTAAAATAAATAAAAAATAAAATCAAATTTTTAAAAAAAACCACATATTTTTTTTTTTAAAAATATAAAAATTTTCCCAAAAAAGAAAAAAAATTTTAAAAAAAAATATTTTTAAAAAAAAACCCCCACATTTTTTAAAATAAAAAAAAAAAAAATTAAAAATAAAAAAAAAAAAAAAAAATTTTTTTTTTTTATTTTTTAAAAAAAACCCAAAAAAAAAAAAAAAAAAAACCCCCCCCAAAAATTTTTTTTTTTTTTTTTTTTTAAAAAAAATTTTTTCCAAAAATTTTAATTTTTTTTTTTTTAAATATTTTTTTTT